>NC_140587.1:859452174-860052174 GCF_964204655.1 Triturus cristatus
GGGGGGGCAGAAAGGCTGTAATGGTGGTGGGTGGGTGGGGGCATTGATGTGCATGTTGCGGGCAGCCCCCACCCTAAAAAAAAGTAAAAACGAATCCCCGGTAGTTAGTGGGCTTTCTGCCCCCCCGAAGGGGCAAATTAGGGGCCAATGCCCCATCTGCCCCCCGGGGGGGCAGAAAGACTGTCATTTTTGTGGGGAGGGAGGGTGGGGGCATTGCCGTGCCCGTTTCGGGCAGCCCCCACCCTAAAAAAAAAACTAAAAACGAATCCCTGGTATTTAGTGAGCTTTCTGCCCCCCCGAAGGGGCAGATTAGGGGCCAATGCCACATCTGCCCCCCGGAGGGGGCAGAAAGACTGTAGTAATTGGGGCATGGGGTGGGGGCATGGGCCTGCCCATTTTGGGCAGCCCCCACCTCTATTTTTTTTATTTTTTATTCCCTGGTGTCTAGTGGGCTGTCTGTGCCCCCGGGGGGGGGCAGATTGGGGGCTGATGCCCCATCTGCCCCCCAGGGGGGGCAGAAAGGCTGTAATGGTGGTGGGTGGGTGGGGGCATTGACGTGCACGTTGCGGGCAGCCCCCACCCTAAAAAAAAAGTAAAAACGAATCCCCGGTAGTTAGTGGGCTTTCTGCCCCCCCGAAGGGGCAAATTAGGGGCCAATGCCCCATCTGCCCCCCGGGGGGGCAGAAAGACTGTAGTAATTGGGGGGTGGGGTGGGGGCATGGGCCTGCCCGTTTTGGGCAGCCCCCACCCCTATTTTGATTGATAAAAAAATTCCCTTGGGTCTAGTGGACTTTTTGCCCCCCGGGGGGGCAGATTGGGGGCTAATGCCCCCATCTGCCCCCCAGGGGGGGTAAAAAGACTAAATTGCACCAAGTTACATGGGGGAGCAAAGGCCCTTGCCCAAGGGGCCGCTCCCCACTCCCTGGTGTCTAGTGGGTGGATCCCTGCTTGGGGATCGCCCTCCTGTGGTGATCCCCAAGCAGGGATCCACTGGCAAGGGGTACCATTGGAAAGGGAAGATTCTCCCCTTTCCAACTATACCTCCGTCTTTCTACGTGCTCAGGGGTCTGAGATAGCCCCCTGAGCACGTAGAAAGTGAAATTGAAATGAGCCTCTTGGCTCATTTCAGTTTCACTTTCACTGTAATGACGTTGGCGTGACGTGCGCGCCGATCGTCATTACAGTGAAAGGGGGGGCCTCGGGAGCTGGGGAAGCTCTTCCCCAGCTCCCGAGACTATTTTGGTTTAAAGGGAATCCCTCTGGTGCCCGCACCAGAGGGATTCCCTAGGGAATGCCTCATGACGAGCTGGACTCGTCATGGGCACAGCGCGACTGTGCTCCATGACGAGTCCAGCTCGTCATGGGCACAGAAGGGGTTAAAATGACTCTAAACACACTTATTTTAGTTCCAAAAGTGATAATGTACATGCAATAGTCATTTACAGTCAAAAGACAAAACATTAAAAAACTTACGGTTTCTGACCATCTGGAGAAAGTTTGACAGGTCACAGTTCATCATTTTTCATCAGAAAATTGTTTTTTTGGACTGTAGAAAAATTGATTCACAATGTCAATCAGATTGTGCCTCGTGTTGAATAACTACATTTTCAAGCCTCATTGTGACCAAAATTGCCATTTTTACAGACTTTTTCTCCGACTCAGAAGCTTCTATTCCGACCAATTTCAGGCATTCAAATAACTCTAAACACACTTATTTTAGTTCCAAAAGTGATAATTCACATGCAATAGTCATTTACAGTCAAAAGACAAAACATTAAAAAACTTACGGTTTCTGACCATCTGGAGAAAGTTCGACAGGTCACAAGTCATCATTTTTCATCAGAAAATTGTTTTTTTGAACTGTAGAAAAATTGATTCAAAATGTCAATCGGATTGTGCCTCATGATGAATAACTACATTTTCAAGCCTCATTGTCACCAAAATTGCCATTTTTACCGACTTTTTCTCCTACTCAGAAGCTTCTATTCCGACCAATTTCAGGCATTCAAATAACTCTAAACACACTTATTTTAGTTCCAAAAGTGATAATTCACATGCAATAGTCATTTACAGTCAAAAGACAAAACATTAAAAAACTTACGGTTTCTGACCATCTGGAGAAAGTTCGACAGGTCACAGGTCATCATTTTTCATCAGAAAATTGATTATTTGGACTGTAGAAAAATTGATTCAAAACGTCAATCGGATTGTGCCTCATGATGAATAATCACTTTTAAAAGCCTCTCGGTGACCAAAATTGCCATTTTTACAGACTTTTCCTCCTACTCAGAAGCTTGTATTTCGACCAAATTCTGACTGCAAAATTACTCTAAAAACACGTATTTTAGATCTAAGAGTGCCAATTCACATGCAATAGTAATTTACAGTCAAAAGATTAAACATTTAAAAATGACCATTTCTGACCATCTGGATAAAGTTCGACAGGTCACGGGTCATCGTTTTTCATCAGAAAAATAATTTTTGGGGACTGTAGAATAATGTATTCAAAATGACATTTGGATTGTGCCTCATGTTGAATAACTACTTTTTAAAGCCTCAATGTGACATAAATTGCCATTTTTACAGGCTTTTTCTCCTACTCAGAAGCTTCTATTTCAACTGATTTCAGGCATTCAAATGACTCTAAACACACTTATTTTAGTTCCAAAAGTGATAATGTACATGCAATAGTCATTTACAGTCAAAAGACAAAACATTAAAAAACTTACGGTTTCTGACCATCTGGAGAAAGTTTGACAGGTTACAGTTCATCATTTTTCATCAGAAAATTGTTTTTTTGGACTGTAGAAAAATTGATTCACAATGTCAATCAGATTGTGCCTCATGTTGAATAACTACTTTTTCAAGCCTCATTGTGACCAAAATTGCCATTTTTACAGACTTTTTCTCTGACTCAGAAGCTTCTATTCCGACCAATTTCAGGCATTCAAATAACTCTAAACACACTTATTTTAGTTCCAAAAGTGATAATTCACATGCAATAGTCATTTACAGTCAAAAGACAAAACATTAAAAAACTTACGGTTTCTGACCATCTGGAGAAAGTTTGACTGGTCACAGTTCATCATTTTTCATCAGAAAATTGTTTTTTTGGACTGTAGAAAAATTGATTCACAATGTCAATCAGATTGTGCCTCGTGTTGAATAACTACATTTTCAAGCCTCATTGTGACCAAAATTGCCATTTTTACAGACTTTTTCTCCGACTCAGAAGCTTCTATTCCGACCAATTTCAGGCATTCAAATAACTCTAAACACACTTATTTTAGTTCCAAAAGTGATAATTCACATGCAATAGTCATTTACAGTCAAAAGACAAAACATTAAAAAACTTACGGTTTCTGACCATCTGGAGAAAGTTCGACAGGTCACAAGTCATCATTTTTCATCAGAAAATTGTTTTTTTGAACTGTAGAAAAATTGATTCAAAATGTCAATCGGATTGTGCCTCATGATGAATAACTACATTTTCAAGCCTCATTGTCACCAAAATTGCCATTTTTACCGACTTTTTCTCCTACTCAGAAGCTTCTATTCCGACCAATTTCAGGCATTCAAATAACTCTAAACACACTTATTTTAGTTCCAAAAGTGATAATTCACATGCAATAGTCATTTACAGTCAAAAGACAAAACATTAAAAAACTTACGGTTTCTGACCATCTGGAGAAAGTTCGACAGGTCACAGGTCATCATTTTTCATCAGAAAATTGATTATTTGGACTGTAGAAAAATTGATTCAAAACGTCAATCGGATTGTGCCTCATGATGAATAATCACTTTTAAAAGCCTCTCGGTGACCAAAATTGCCATTTTTACAGACTTTTCCTCCTACTCAGAAGCTTGTATTTCGATTAAATTCTGACTGGAAAATTACTCTAAAAACACGTATTTTAGATCTAAGAGTGCCAATTCACATGCAATAGTAATTTACAGTCAAAAGATTAAACATTTAAAAATGACCATTCCTGACCATCTGGATAAAGTTCGACAGGTCACGGGTCATCGTTTTTCATCAGAAAAATAATTTTTGGGGACTGTAGAATAATGTATTCAAAATGACATTTGGATTGTGCCTCATGTTGAATAACTACTTTTTAAAGCCTCAATGTGACATAAATTGCCATTTTTACAGGCTTTTTCTCCTACTCAGAAGCTTCTATTTCAACTGATTTCAGGCATTCAAATGACTCTAAACACACTTATTTTAGTTCCAAAAGTGATAATGTACATGCAATAGTCATTTACAGTCAAAAGACAAAACATTAAAAAACTTACGGTTTCTGACCATCTGGAGAAAGTTTGACAGGTCACAGTTCATCATTTTTCATCAGAAAATTGTTTTTTTGGACTGTAGAAAAATTGATTCACAATGTCAATCAGATTGTGCCTCATGTTGAATAACTACATTTTCAAGCCTCATTGTGACCAAAATTGCCATTTTTACAGACTTTTTCTCTGACTCAGAAGCTTCTATTCCGACCAATTTCAGGCATTCAAATAACTCTAAACACACTTATTTTAGTTCCAAAAGTGATAATTCACATGCAATAGTCATTTACAGTCAAAAGACAAAACATTAAAAAACTTACGGTTACTGACCATCTGGAGAAAGTTCGACAGGTCACAAGTCATCATTTTTCATCAGAAAATTGTTTTTTTGAACTGTAGAAAAATTGATTCAAAATGTCAATCGGATTGTGCCTCATGATGAATAACTACATTTTCAAGCCTCATTGTAACCAAAATTGCCATTTTTACCGACTTTTTCTCCTAATCAGAAGCTTCTATTCCGACCAATTTCAGGCATTCAAATAACTCTAAACACACTTATTTTAGTTCCAAAAGTGATAATTCACATGCAATAGTCATTTACAGTCAAAAGACAAAACATTAAAAAACTTACGGTTTCTGACCATCTGTAGAAAGTTCGACAGGTCACAGGTCATCATTTTTCATCAGAAAATTGATTATTTGGACTGTAGAAAAATTGATTCAAAACGTCAATCGGATTGTGCCTCATGATGAATAATCACTTTTAAAAGCCTCTCGGTGATCAAAATTGCTATTTTTACAGACTTTTCCTCCTACTCAGAAGCTTGTATTTCAACCAAATTCTGACTGGAAAATTACTCTAAAAACACGTATTTTAGATCTAAGAGTGCTAATTCACATGCAATAGTAATTTAGAGTCAAAAGATTAAACATTTAAAAATGACCATTTCTGACCATCTGGATAAAGTTCGACAGGTCACGGGTCATCGTTTTTCATCAGAAAAATAATTTTTGGGGACTGTAGAATAATGTATTCAAAATGACATTTGGATTGTGCCTCATGTTGAATAACTACTTTTTAAAGCCTCAATGTGACATAAATTGCCATTTTTACAGGCTTTTTCTCCTACTCAGAAGCTTCTATTTCAACTGATTTCAGGCATTCAAATGACTCTAAACACACTTATTTTAGTTCCAAAAGTGGTAATTCACATGCAATAGTCATTTACAGTCAAAAAACTGTAAACATTAAAAAATTACCATTTCTGACCATCTGGAGAAAGTTCGACAGGTCACGGGTCATCGTTTTTCATCAGAAAATTGATTTTTTGGACTGTAAAAAAAAATTGATTCAAAATGTCATTTGGATTGTGCCTCATGTTGAATAACTACATCTTCAAGCCTCATTGTGACCAAAATTGCCATTTTTACAAACTTTTTCTCCGACTCAGAAGCTTCTATTTCGAACATTTTCAGGCATAAAAATGACTCTAAACACACTTATTTAGTTCCAAAAGTAATAATTCACATGCAATAGTCATTTATTTAAAAAAAAATAAACATTAAAAAACTTACCATTTCTGACCATTTTTTTAAAGTTTGACAGGTCACGGGTCATTGTTTTTCATCAGAAAATTGATTTTTTGGACTGTAGAAAAAAAGATTCAAAATGTCATTTGGATTGTGCCTCATGTTGAATAACTATAATTTAAAGCCTCAATGTGACCAAAATTGCCATTTTTACAGACTTTTTCTCCGACTCAGAATCTTCTATTTCGACCATTTTCAGGCATTAAAATGACTCTAAACACACTTATTTTAGTTCCAAAAGTGATAATTCAAACGCAATAGTCATTTACAGTCAAAAAATTGAACATTAAAAAATTACCATTTCTGACCATCTAGAGAAAGTTCGACAGGTCACATGTCATCGTTTTTCATCAGAATATTGATTTTTTGGACTGTAGAAAAAAAGATTCAAAATGTAATTTGGATTGTGCCTCATGTTGAATAACTACTTTTGAAAGCCTCAATGTGACCAAAATTGCCATTTTTACAGACCTTTCCTCCTACTCAAAAGCTTTTATTTCAACAAATTTCTGGCAGGAAAATGACTCTAAACTCACTTATTTTATATCCAAGATTGCTAATTCACATGCAATATTCATTTACAGTCAAACGATTAAACATTAAAAAATGACCATTTCTGACCATCTTGAGAAAGTTCGACAATTCCGGGGTCATCGTTTTTCATCTGAAAATTGATATTTTGGACTGTAGAAATAATTATTCAAAATGTCAATTGGATTGTGACTCATGTTGCATGAGCACTTTTTAAACCCTGCAGTGACCAAAATTGCCATATTTACAGACTTTTCCTCCTGCTCAGAAGCTTCTATTTTGACCAATTTCTGGCAGGAAAGTGACTCTAAACACAAGTATTTGAGATCTAATTATGCTAATTTACATGCAATAGTCATTTGCAGTCAAAAGATTAAACATTAAAAAGTGACTTTTTCTGACTATCTTGAGAATGTTCGACAGGTCCGGGGTCATCGTTTTTCATCAGAAAATTGATTTTTTTGACTGTAGAAAAATTGATTCAAAGAAGTCATTTGGATTGTGCCTGATTTTGAATAACTACCTTTTAAAGCCTCAATGTGACCAAAATTGCCATTTTTGCAGACTCTTCCTCCAACTCAGACGCTTCTGTTTTGAACAATTTCAGGCATTAAAATGACTTTAAACAGACTTATTTTAGTTCCAAAAGTGATAATTCACATGCAATAGTCATTTATAGTCAAAAGATTCAATGTTAAAAAAGCACTATTTCTGACCATCTGGAGAAAGTTCGACAGGTCCGAGGTCATCATTTTTCATCAGAAAATGGATTTTTTGTACTGTAGATAAATGGTTCAAAATGATAATTGGATTGTGCCTCTTGTTGAATACCCACTTTTAAAAGCCTCATGGTGACCAATATTGCCATTTTTACAGACTTTTCCTCCTGCTCAGAAGCTTCTATTTCGACCAATTTCAGGCATTAAAATGACTCTAAACACACTTATTTTAGTTCCAAAAGTGATCATTCACATGCAATAGTCATATACAGTCAAAAGACAAAACATTGAAAAACTTACGGATTCTGACCATCTGGAGAAAGTTCGACAGGTCACAAGTCATCATTTTTCATCAGAAAATTGTTGTTTTGACCTGTAGAAAATTGATTCAAAATGTCAATCGGATTGTGCCTCATGATGAATAACTATATTTTCAAGCCTTATTGTGACCAAAATTGCCATTTTTACAGACTTTTTCTCCTACTCAGAAGCTTCTATTCCGACCAATTTCAGGCATTCAAATAACTCTAAACACACTTATTTTAGTTCCAAAAGTGATAATTCACATGCAATAGTCATTTACAGTCAAAAGACAAAACATTAAAAAACTTACGGTTTCTGACCATCTGGAGAAAGTTCGACAGGTCACAGGTCATCATTTTTCATCAGAAAATTGATTATTTGGACTGTAGAAAAATTGATTCAAAATGTCAATCGGATTGTGCCTCATGTTGAATAACCACTTTTAAAACCTCTCGGTGACCAAAATTGCCATTTTTACAGACTTTTCCTCCTACTCAGAAGCTTGTATTTTGACCAAATTCTGACTGGAATATTACTCTAAAAACACATATTTTAGATCTACGAGTGCTAATTCACATGCAATAGTAATTTACAGTCAAAAGATTAAACATTTAAAAATGACCATTTCTGACCATCTGGATAAAGTTCGACAGGTCACGGGTCATTGTTTTTCATCAGAAAAATAATTTTTGGGGACTGTAGAATAATGTATTCAAAATGACATTTGGATTGTGCCTCATGTTGAATAACTACTTTTTAAAGCCTAAAGGTGACCAAAATTGCCATTTTTACAGGCTTTTTCTCCTACTCAGAAGCTTCTATTTCGACCATTTTCAGGCATTCAAATGACTCTAAACACACTTATTTTAGTTCCAAAAGTGGTAATTCACATGCAATAGTCATTTACAGTCAAAAAACTGTAAACATTAAAAAATTACCATTTCTGACCATCTGGAGAAAGTTCGACAGGTCACGGGTCATCGTTTTTCATCAGAAAATTGATTTTTTGGACTGTAAAAAAAAATTGATTCAAAATGTCATTTGGATTGTGCCTCATGTTGAATAACTACATCTTCAAGCCTCATTGTGACCAAAATTGCCATTTTTACAAACTTTTTCTCCGACTCAGAAGCTTCTATTTCGAACATTTTCAGGCATAAAAATGACTCTAAACACACTTATTTAGTTCCAAAAGTAATAATTCACATGCAATAGTCATTTATTTAAAAAAAAATAAACATAAAAAAACTTACCATTTCTGACCATTTTTTTAAAGTTTGACAGGTCACGGGTCATCGTTTTTCATCAGAAAATTGATTTTTTGGACTGTAGAAAAAAAGATTCAAAATGTCATTTGGATTGTGCCTCATGTTGAATAACTATAATTTAAAGCCTCAATGTGACCAAAATTGCCATTTTTACAGACTTTTTCTCCGACTCAGAATCTTCTATTTCAACCATTTTCAGGCATTAAAATGACTCTAAACACACTTATTTTAGTTCCAAAAGTGATAATTCAAACGCAATAGTCATTTACAGTCAAAAAATTGAACATTAAAAAATTACCATTTCTGACCATCTAGAGAAAGTTCGACAGGTCACATGTCATCGTTTTTCATCAGAATATTGATTTTTTGGACTGTAGAAAAAAAGATTCAAAATGTAATTTGGATTGTGCCTCATGTTGAATAACTACTTTTGAAAGCCTCAATGTGACCAAAATTGCCATTTTTACAGACCTTTCCTCCTACTCAAAAGCTTTTATTTCAACAAATTTCTGGCAGGAAAATGACTCTAAACTCACTTATTTTATATCCAAGATTGCTAATTCACATGCAATATTCATTTACAGTCAAACGATTAAACATTAAAAAATGACCATTTCTGACCATCTTGAGAAAGTTCGACAATTCCGGGGTCATCGTTTTTCATCTGAAAATTGATATTTTGGACTGTAGAAATAATTATTCAAAATGTCAATTGGATTGTGACTCATGTTGCATGAGCACTTTTTAAACCCTGCAGTGACCAAAATTGCCATATTTACAGACTTTTCCTCCTGCTCAGAAGCTTCTATTTTGACCAATTTCTGGCAGGAAAGTGACTCTAAACACAAGTATTTGAGATCTAATTATGCTAATTCACATGCAATAGTCATTTGCAGTCAAAAGATTAAACATTAAAAAGTGACTTTTTCTGACTATCTTGAGAATGTTCGACAGGTCCGGGGTCATCGTTTTTCATCAGAAAATTGATTTTTTTGACTGTAGAAAAATTGATTCAAAGAAGTCATTTGGATTGTGCCTGATTTTGAATAACTACCTTTTAAAGCCTCAATGTGACCAAAATTGCCATTTTTGCAGACTCTTCATCCAACTCAGACGCTTCTGTTTTGAACAATTTCAGGCATTAAAATGACTTTAAACAGACTTGTTTTAGTTCCAAAAGTGATAATTTACATGCAATAGTCATTTATAGTCAAAAGATTCAATGTTAAAAAAGCACTATTTCTGACCATCTGGAGAAAGTTGGACAGGTCCGAGGTCATCATTTTTCATCAGAAAATGGATTTTTTGTACTGTAGATAAATGGTTCAAAATGATAATTGGATTGTGCCTCTTGTTGAATACCCACTTTTAAAAGCCTCATGGTGACCAATATTGCCATTTTTACAGACTTTTCCTCCTGCTCAGAAGCTTCTATTTCGACCAATTTCAGGCATTAAAATGACTCTAAAAACACTTATTTTAGTTCCAAAAGTGATCATTCACATGCAATAGTCATATACAGTCAAAAGACAAAACATTGAAAAACTTACGGATTCTTACCATCTGGAGAAAGTTCGACAGGTCACAAGTCATCCTTTTTCATCAGAAAATTGTTGTTTTGAACTGTAGAAAAATTGATTCAAAATGTCAATCGGATTGTGCGTCATGATGAATAACTATATTTTCAAGCCTTATTGTGACCAAAATTGCCATTTTTACAGACTTTTTCTCCTACTCAGAAGCTTCTATTCCGACCAATTTCAGGCATTCAAATAACTCTAAACACACTTATTTTAGTTCCAAAAGTGATAATTCACATGCAATAGTCATTTACAGTCAAAAGACAAAACATTAAAAAACTTACGGTTTCTGACCATCTGGAGAAAGTTCGACAGGTCACAGGTCATCATTTTTCATCAGAAAATTGATTATTTGGACTGTAGAAAAATTGATTCAAAATGTCAATCGGATTGTGCCTCATGTTGAATAACCACTTTTAAAACCTCTCGGTGACCAAAATTGCCATTTTTACAGACTTTTCCTCCTACTCAGAAGCTTGTATTTTGACCAAATTCTGACTGGAAAATTACTCTAAAAACACATATTTTAGATCTACGAGTGCTAATTCACATGCAATAGTAATTTACAGTCAAAAGATTAAACATTTAAAAATGACCATTTCTGACCATCTGGATAAAGTTCGACAGGTCACGGGTCATCGTTTTTCATCAGAAAAATAATTTTTGGGGACTGTAGAATAATGTATTCAAAATGACATTTGGATTGTGCCTCATGTTGAATAACTACTTTTTAAAGCCTAAAGGTGACCAAAATTGCCATTTTTACAGGCTTTTTCTCCTACTCAGAAGCTTCTATTTCGACCATTTTCAGGCATTCAAATGACTCTAAACACACTTATTTTAGTTCCAAAAGTGGTAATTCACATGCAAAAGTCATTTACAGTCAAAAAACTGTAAACATTAAAAAAATTACCATTTCTGACCATCTGGAGAAAGTTCAACAGGTCACGGGTCATCGTTTTTCATCAGAAAATTGATTTTTTGGACTGTAGAAAAATTGATTCAAAATGTCATTTGGATTGTGCCTCATGTTGAATAGCTACATTTTCAAGCCTCATTGTGACCAAAATTGCCATTTTTACAAACTTTTTCTCCACTCAGACGCTTCTATTTCGACCATTTTCAGGCATAAAAACGACTCTAAACACACTTATTTTAGTTCCAAAAGTGATAATTCACATGCAATAGTCATCTATTTAAAAAAAAATAAACATTAAAAAATTTACCATTTCTGACCATTTTTTTAAAGTTTGACAGGTCACGGGTCATCATTTTTCATCAGAAAATTGATTTATTGGACTGTAGAAAAAAAGATTCAAAATGTCATTTGGATTGTGCCTCATGTTGAATAACTATAATTTAAAGCCTCAATGTGACCAAAATTGCCATTTTTACAGACTTTTTCTCCAACTCAGAATCTTCTATTTCAACCATTTTCAGGCATTAAAATGACTCTAAACACACTTATTTTAGTTCCAAAAGTGATAATTCACACGCAATAGTCATTTACAGTCAAAAAATTAAACATTAAAAAGTTACCATTTCTGACCATCTGGAGGAAGTTCGACAGGTCACATGTCATCTTTTTCATCAGAAAATTGATTTTTTGGAGTGTAGAAAAAAAGATTCAAAATGTAATTTGGATTGTGCCTCATGTTGAATAACTGCTTTTGAAAGCCTCAATGTGACCAAAATTGCCATTTTTACAGACCTTTCCTCCTACTCAAAAGCTTTTATTTCAACCAATTTCTGGCAGGAAAATGACTCTAAACTCACTTATTTTATATCCAAGATTGCTAATTCACATGCAATATTCATTTACAGTCAAACGATTAAACATTAAAAAATGACCATTTCTGACCATCTTGAGAAAGTTCGACAATTCCGGGGTCATCGTTTTTCGTCTGAAAATTGATATTTTGGACTGTAGAAATAATTATTCAAAATGTCAATTGGATTGTGACTCATGTTGCATTAGCACTTTTTAAACCCTACAGTGACCAAAATTGCTATATTTACAGACTTTTCCTCCTGCTCAGAAGCTACTATTTTGACCAATTTCTGGCAGGAAAGTGACTCTAAACACAAGTATTTGAGATCTAATTATGCTAATTCACATGCAATAGTCATTTGCAGTCAAAAGATTAAACATTAAAAAGTGACTTTTTCTGACTATCTTGAGAATGTTCGACAGGTCCGGGGTCATTGTTTTTCATCAGAAAATTGATTTTTTGTACTGTAGAAAAATTGATTAAAAAAAGTCATTTGGATTGTGCCTGATTTTGAATAACTACCTTTTATAGCTTCAATGTGACCAAAATTGCCATTTTTGCAGACTTTTCCTCCAACTCAGACACTTCTATTTTGAACAATTTCAGGCATTAAAATGACTTTAAACACACTTATTTTAGTTCCAAAAGGGATAATTCACATGTAATAGTCATTTACAGTCAAAAGATTCAATGTTAAAAAAGCACTATTTCTGACCATCTGGAGAAAGTTCGACAGGTCGGAGGTCATCGTTTTTCATCAGAAAATGGATTTTTTGGACTGTAGATAAAATGGTTCAAAATGATAATTGGATTGTGCCTCTTGTTGAATAACCACTTTTAAAAGCCTCTTGGTGACCAATATTGCCATTTTTACAGACTTTTCCTCCTACTCAGAAGCTTCTATTTCGACCAATTTCAGGCATTAAAATGACTCTAAACACACTTATTTTAGTTCCAAAAGTGATCATTCACATGCAGTAGTCATTTACAGTCATAAGACAAAACATTGAAAAACTTACGGTTTCTGACCATCTGGAGAAAGTTCGACAGGTCACAAGTCATCGTTTTTCATCAGAAAATTGATTTTTTGGACTGTAGAAAAAAAGATTCAAAATGTCATTTGGATTGTGCCTCATGTTGAATAACTACTTTTGAAAGCCTCAATGTGACCAAAATTGCCATTTTTACAGACCTTTCCTCCTACTCAAAAGCTTTTATTTCAACCAATTTCTGGCAGGAAAATGACTCTAAACTCACTTATTTTATATCCAAGATTGCTAATTCACATGCAATATTCATTTACAGTCAAACGATTAAACATTAAAAAATGACCATTTCTGACCATCTTGAGAAAGTTCGACAATTCCGGGGTCATCGTTTTTCATCTGAAAATTGATATTTTGGACTGTAGAAATAATTATTCAAAATGTCAATTGGATGGTGACTCATGTTGCATGAGCACTTTTTTAACCCTACAGTGACCAAAATTGCCATATGTACAGACTTTTCCTCCTGCTCAGAAGCTACTATTTTGACCAATTTCTGGCAGGAAAGTGACTCTAAACACAAGTATTTGAGATCTAATTATGCTAATTCACATGCAATAGTCATTTACAGTCAAAAGACAAAACAATGAAAAACTTACGGTTTCTGACCATCTGGAGAAAGTTCGACAGGTCACAAGTCATCATTTTTCATCAGAAAATTGTTTTTTTGAACTGTAGAAAAATTGATTCAAAATGTCAATCGGATTGTGCCTCATGATGAATAACTACATTTTCAAGCCTCATTGTGACCAAAATTGCCATTTTTACAGACATTTTCTCCTACTCAGAAGCTTCTATTTCAACCATTTTCAGGCATTAACCCCTTCGCTGCCAGGCCTTTTCCCCTCCTGTGCCACGCCCTTTTTTGGCTATTTGGGGTAGTGCGCGCTGAGGCCCCTGTAACTTTTTGACCACATAAGGTATCCACGCCAAATTTGCGTCCTTTTCTTCCAACATCATGGGGATTCTAAAGGTACTCAGGGTTTGTGGATTCTCCTAGAGGGGTCACAGAAATGAGCCAAAATACAGCAAAATTTAGTTTTTTTTCGGAAAAATTCTGAAAACGGGCTGCAAATGAAAGCATCTGGGTTTTTCCCTGCAAATGTTATCAAAAAAGGGTTTGTGGGGCTGAAATCACCATTTTCCCAGATTTTCGGGGATACCAGACTTTTGTCAGAAACCCAACATTTTTTACACAGTTTTGGCATTTTTCTGGGACATAGCCTAATTTTGCTATTTTTTGTGCTTTTGACCTCCGTTCAGTTAATGGCAGAAATGGGTACAAAAGCATTAATGGATCCTGGAAAGCTATACATTTTCGAGAAGAAGACAAAATTCTGAATTCAGCAAGGGGTCATTTGTGTAGATCCATCAAGGTTTTTTTATAGAAACTAACAGTTAAATATAGGATAAATTGAAAATCAGTTGCAAAAACAGCCTTTTGTGTCAACGTTTTCACCTGTAACTTCTTCTAATTATGACAGTTCTTTGAAAGCAATAAACCATTACATCCGCTGGACATTACTGGTTGTGGGGATATATAGGATTTGTAGGTTCACCAAGAACCCGACGAACCCAGAGCCAAAAACTGAGCAGCAACTTGCAATGGTTTATTATTATGTACCGGTAATTATTCTGTAAAAATGTGTACATGGAAAAATCGGTATGAAAGACACCTATGTATTTCTGAAATGGGAACAAAATATGGAGTTTAGAAACAGTAGATATTTGCACATTTCTGAAATTGGGAATACTCAAACTAGCATGAGAATTATCAGTCATTTTTTAGAATGACTTCTTTTTTACACTATATCTTTCATTTGGAAGGCAGAAATGCATCAAAAGTCAATAGATAATAACAGTTCCTTTAAAAATATGAATTACCCTAAGTCTCCTGATAAAAATGGAACCTCACTTGTGTGAGTAGGCATAGTGCCCGCGACAGGAAACGGCGCAAAACGCAACATGGTCACACCTCAATTTTGCAGTGAAAAATGACCTTTTTTTGGCAAAATGTCTAGCTGTAGTTTTTGAACCCTAGCTCTGCGGGCACCTTGGGAAATGTTAGAACCGGCGGTCTCTAGTTGGCAGAGGTATACACTTCTGACAAATAGGGACCCACCAACTCTAGTCAGGGCAAGGGGATTACACACTCAGATAACCCCTGCTACCCCCTTGGTAGCTTGGCAGAGCAGACAGGCTTATCTCAGAGGCAGTGTGTTAAGCATTTATGACCACATGCAGTAATAAAGTGAATACACTACAAATGGACACAACACAGGAGTTATTATAAAAATAGTATTTTTATATAAGGCTTAGCACAAGACCCAATAACGACAAAAATATACCACAGTCTTAATAAATACTCTTTGGAAGGAAAAATAATAGTTCAAGTAAAGTTTCTTCTCAGGAAATAGTTCTTTAGCAACAAAAGTATGTATTCTTCTTAAAACACAGTTCTTGGCAACAATGTGACCCCCACAGGAGTCACACGACGTCGAGTTTACGATATTCCCAAGGTTCGGCGTCGACCACGAGGAGCGCTACATCGAGCCTGGAGTCGCAACAGAACCCCCAAACACAGTACCTTTGGAAATGAAGAAAACGATGATCCGCGGCGTCGAGATGTCGGCGTCGAGTTCGGCGTCGGTCGTGCCTCGGATTCGGGTCGATCTGCAGCGGCGTCGAGAGGTGTCGGGCTGGAGCAGCGCTCACGGCGTCGAGAAGGGCGTCGAGTCGATGCGATCAGCAGTGGCGTCGAGACGGGGTCGCTTAGAGCTGGAGCCGATACTCACTACTCCTGGCGTTGCTGCTGGAGTCGATCGGGCCCGGCGGCCGGCGTCGAAGGCTCGGAACACTGGAGCCGTTACTCACGATGTCAAGCTAGATTCGGCGGCTTCGGCGGCGTCGGCGGCGTCGAGACTGCAGATTTTCCCCTGTGTACTGGAAATAGCACTTTCCAGCAACCAGCAATTCAGTAGAGGGTGAAGTCCTTTGGCCCTGTGACTTCAACAGGAGAATGGCACTCTTCCAGCCCTTGGAGATTTCCTAGCAAGCTTTTGAGAGTACACACCAAGTTTCTCTCTCCTTGTTCCTTGGCAAAAATAAAGAAGCAGCTTCAGGTTCCCCCCAGCAAACAGCACACTGGCAGAAGGGGGAGGCAAGTCCTTAGATCAGCAGGCTTCTTGTCCTTGGTAGAGGTTTCCTTGTCAGAAGTGATCTGAGTTCTTGGTTCAGGGGTCCTTCTCTTATACCCCTTTTCTGCTTTGTTCCCTTTGTCCAAGCAGGGAAATGCCCCCCATCCTGGGTTTGTTGTCGGTGTTGCCAAGCAGAGGCACCTGGCCTATTCACTGAGCAGGGCAGGGTCCTCAGCCGCCCAGCAGGAGGCGGAGCCAGTATTGTCACTGGCAGGAGCAGGGCTATCAGTCGCCCGGCAGGAGGTGGAACCAGCATTGTGTCAGGCAGGGCAAGCTATCAGGGACTACTCTTCCCCCACTCTAAGTGTAGATGCCTCATTCACCCCACACTGACTCATTCAGACCTCTGGAGCCACCCAGCCCCTGACACACACACCAAACCAGCAGAGACCGGTGGATAGTTGGACAAGAAAATAGCCATTTTCTAAAAGGGCTATTTCCAAACACAGAATTTAAAAACCATCCATCCTAAAGGGTGTGTTATTAAATTCTGAGTTCAGGGATACTAAACTCGACCTGCTACCATGCTCCCTGAGTCAGTTAGATTATAATGGAGTTAATAATCAGTCTGCCCAGTCTGGCCTATTGGAGGCAGGTAGCCCTTCAATAGTGAAAAATGAAAATGGCTGTAATTCACTATTAGGCTATGCCACACACATCAGGGCATGACCTACCTTTTACCCACAATGCACCCAGCCCTGGGGCCTACCTTAGAGGTGTCTGAAATGTGGCAAAGTGAAGGTTTTAGAGACTGGCAAGTAGGTGTCCTTGCCAAGTCGACATGGCAGTCAGGGACTGCACACAGGCTCTGCGATGGCAGGCCTGAGACACATTTTACACGCTGCTTCTGTGGGTGGCACAACCAGTGCTGCAAGCCCACCAGCAGCAGTTAACTTACACGCCCTTGGCACACGCAGTGCACTAGACTAGGGTCTGAACAGTAAGTCAACCAAGCCAATCATGGTAACACCAATCAATGTCTCAATTTAACATAGGGAGCACTTGCACTGTGGCACTGATCAGCAGTGGCACAGTGCCCAAAGCAATATTCCAGCAAAAACATCGTAAACAGAGGAGGCAAACGGAAAAAAATGGAGGAGAGACTCATGCCAATGATGCCAGGTCTAACACGTGTCCCCTCCAGCTGAAATGTGGGGAGAACTACCCTTCACCCAGGGAGTCCTCATCACTAAGGTGGAAAAATCTGGACAGACCATCAGCATTGGCGTGATCTGTACCAGGGCGGTGTTCCACCGTAAAGTCCATCCCCTGTAGGGAAATGGACCACCTCAACAGCTTTGGGTTCTCACCCCTCATCTGCATTAACCATCTGAGGGGCCTGTGGTCTGTCTGAACCCGGAAGTGAGTCCCAAACAGGTAGGGTCTTAGCTTCTTCAGCGCCCCGACCACAGCAAATGCCTCACGCTCTATCGCACTCCACCTTTGTTCCCTGGGAAGTAACCTCCGGCTAATGAAGGCTACCGGTAAGTCTCGGCCCTCCTCATTCATCTGTGCTAGAACAGCCCCCACACCATGCTCTGAAGCGTCTGTCTGGACAATGAACTCTTTTGAAAAGTCGGGTGCCTGGAGGACCGGTGCTGTACACATTGCAGTTTTCAGGGTGTCAAAGGCTTTCTGACAGGCGTCAGTCCAGATCACAAGTCTTGGCTGCTTCCTGGAAGTCAGCGAGGTCAAGGGGTGCACAATGTTGCCATACCCCTTGACAAACCTCCTGTAGTAACCCGTGAGACCCAAGAAGGCTCTCACCTGAGTCTGGGTTTTGGGCGGTTCCCAAGCCAGGATGGTATCTATCTTGGGTTGCAGGGGGGCCACCTTGCCGCTCCCTACTTGGTACCCCAAGTACACCACTGAACCCTGCCCAATCTGGCACTTACTGGCCTTGATTGTGAGGCCTGCTCTGCGCAGGGCCAACAATACTTCCTGGAGGTGGCGCAAGTGTTCCTCCCAGCTGGCGCTGAACACTGCTATATCGTCCAGGTGGGCGGGGCTGAAATCTTCCAGCCCGGCCAATACCTGGTTAACCAACCTCTGGAATGTGGCAGGGGCATTCTTCATTCCAAAGGGCATCACCCGGAACTGGTAGTGCCCATCTGGTGTGGAGAATGCAGACCTCTCTTTTGCCCCATCAGTCAAGGCGATCTGCCAGTATCCAGACGTTAGATCAAACGTACTAAGGTACCGGGCAGCCCCCAACCGATCTTTGAGCTCATCAGCTCTGGGGATGGGGTGCGCGTCAGTCTTGGTGACCGAATTGAGTCCTCAGTAATCCACACAGAACCGAAGTTCTGGTGAAGCACCAGGCGCTGCAGCCTTTGGGACCAAGACCACTGGGCTGGCCCAAGGACTGCTAGAGGACTCAACCACCCCTAAGGCAAACATCTTGGAGACCTCCTCCTTGATGTATGCTCTGACCTTGTCAGTCACTCTGTAGGCCTTGTGCCTCACAGGAGTGCTGTCCCCGGTGTCCACATCGTGGACACACCACTGAGTGACACCAGGGATTAAGGAGAACAGATCAGGGAATTGTCCCAGCAGATGGCGACAATCTTGCTGCTGCTCAAGGGTCAGTGTGTCAGAGAGGACAACACCATCCACTGACCCATCTTGCTCTTTTGCACACAGGAGGTCAGGAAGAGGCTCACTCTCCTCCTACATTCCAGCATCTGTGGCTAGGAGCATGCCCACTTCGGACCTTTCTAAGTGGGGCTTTAACCGGGTGACATGCAGGACCCGCAAGGGGTTCCTGGGAGACTTCAAGTCCACCAAGTAGGTGACATCGCTCTTCTTCTCCACAACCTCAAATGGTCCAGTCCACCTGTCCTTGAGCGCACAAGGTTCTACAGGGGCCATGACCCAAACTTTCTGACCAGGTTGAAGCTCAACCAGAGTGGCATTCTGGTCGTACCACCGCTTCATCTCTTCCTGGCTGGCCTCCAGATTTGCCTGAGCAAGATCTCTGAAGCGCCGAGTCTGGTTCCTAAAGGCCAGCATGTAACTGTATACATCCTGGGGAGGTTTCTTGGGAGATTGCTCCCAGCCTTCTTTGACCAGACTCAAAGGTCCTCTTACCGGGTGTCCATACAAAAGCTCAAAGGGACTGAACCCCAGAGACTTTTGTGGCACCTCACGGTAAGCAAACAGCAGGCATGGTAAGAGGACGTCCCATTTACGCCTCATTGGTTCTTCAAGACCCATAATCATGCCTTTTAGGGTCTGGTTGAATCTCTCAACCAGCCCATTACCTTGAGGGTGGTAAGGAGTGGTAAACTTGTAGGTTACCCCACACTCCTTCCACAGAGACTTCATATATTTAGAAATGAAGTTGGTGCCCCGGTCTGACACCACCTCTCTGGGGAACCCCATGCGGGAGAAAACACCCATCAGTGCCCGTCCCACCACGGGGGCCGTCACTGTGCGGAGAGGGATGGCTTCCGGGTACCGGGTGGCATGGTCCACCAAGACCAGGATAAACCTGTTGCCCATGGCTGTCTTGGGGTCCAGTGGCCCCACAATGTCAATCCCCACTCGCTCAAAGGGGGTACTGACGATGGGAAAAGGTTGGAGGGGAGCCTTCTGCTTCCGCCCACTTTTCCCACTTGCCTGGCAAGTTTGACAGGTCCTACAATAGATATCTGAATCCCTTCTCATCTGGGGCCAATAAAAATGGGTGACAAGCCTGTCATAGGTCTTGTCCTGCCCCAGATGTCCAGCTAACGGAACGTCATGAGCCAACCCCAGTAGGAAGGCTCTGAAGCGCTGGGGTACCACCAGCACACGGGCTGACCCAGACTCAGCAGCCTTAGGCTCGCTATACAGGAGGTCGTTCTCCCAGTAGATCCAATGTGATCCTGACTGATCACCTGTCATTTGGGCTGAGGCCTGCTGCCTCATATCCACAAGAGAAAAGCACACTTTCTGCTCAGCACAAAATTCCTCCCTGGAGGGACCACCATCCTGCTGCCAATGGGTCAGCTCGGGCAGGTCTCCCAGTTCGGCCACTTGTTCTCCTGTCGGTTCCAGGGCATCCCCCTCAGGGTCTGCTCCCTCCTGGACCGCGGAAACGATGGGGGACGGTTTCCCGCGCGCCCTGCCTCTTCTCTTCACGGTTGGGACCTGGGCCATACTTTCAGGCTCCAGGGCCTCATCAACACCCTTACTAACTGACATGGACCGGGTGGTCGCACACACCCACTCAGGCAGACCCAACATTTCCAGATGCGATTTTCTCTCCACCTTAGCCCAAGGGGAGTCCTCCAAATCATTGCCCAGGAGACAATCAACAGGAAAGGCGGGCCTCACAGCAACCTGAAGAGTCCCTGAGACCCCCCCCCACTCAAAAGGAACTTGAGCTACCTCACACTTACTCTGTGAGTTGTCAGCAGCTACAACGGGGTAGAATGCATGAGGGACCACCTGCTCTCTGGACACCAAGTGACACTTGACAGCTGTCACACTTGCTCCGGTGTCTCTGAGAGCTTCCACCCTATGGCCATTAATGGTCACCCACTGCCTATATTTTTTAGTGTTATTAGGCAGAGGGGTTGGAGGGACCATTTCCACGTCTCCTAAAGAGACCAGGGACTTTTCTGCGGGACCCCACCCACCGGGGGCACCCATCTCACTCCCTCCCAGGGCTACATTCACTACCTGACGGGGGGGTGCATGTGGCGGTGCATTCAAATCCTTCATGGGACACTGGGGATCATAATAACGGTGTCCCACCTGCTTACAAACGTAGCAGGTCATTGGGCCCCTGGGAACAGGTTTACCTGTCGGGACCTCTGGCTTCTTTTCAGGGTGAGGCTGGGAACCCTTCCCTTGGTTCCCTTGGGGATTACTTTGGGGCCCTTTCTGAAACTCCCTCTGTTTACCCCTGTCCCCCCCACTCTTCTGCTGGGGACCCTGCCCACCTTTGGCTGAGTCTCCCACTGGACCCTTGTGGACCCTGGTACTGACCCAGCGGTCCGCCTCCTCAGCAAGTTTTCTAGGGTTAGATATCTTGCTATCAACAAGGTGCTGGCGTAGCTCTGGAAAACAGTTATTAGACAAGTGCTCCCTAGCAAACAAATCATTAAGAGCATCATAACTATCAACCTTGCTACCCTTTATCCAACCATCCATGGCTCTGCAAAAAAAGGACACATATTCAACCCACGTAGTACCAGGCAACTTCTTACATTCTCTAAAGGTTTGTCGGTACTTTTCTGGGGTTAAGCCATATCTCAACATTAAAGCATCTTTCATATGAGTATAAGACATCCTATCCTCAGCAGGCATGCCCAACAAGGTATCTCTCCCTTCATTTGTAAAGCGGCTCCACAACCCCGTTCCCCAATCTTTCTCAGGGACCCGGTGGGCCAACAATACTAACTCATATGCTTTAAACCATTGACTAATATCCTCATTTTTACTGTAATCCTTGATCACATCTTTGGGAAAATAAAACCTACTTTCTGCAGGCACAGATGGAGTGCTGCCACCAGAGGGATTCAACTCTAAACTCTTAGTTTTAAGCTCCATCTCCCTCAACATCTTCTCACGTTCAAACGCTAATTTTTCTCTTTCAAAATCTAATCTTTTGCTCTCCATTTCAGCTTCCCTTTTGCTTCTTGCATTCTCTAATTCCAACTGCCCTCCTAATTTAAGTTTTGCCATCTCTAACTTGTATTCCCTCTCCTTCTCCCTGTCTTCCAACTCTTCAGGAGAAAGGCTCTTAGAGGACACACTGCTGCCGGGAGATGCCACGTGCCCATTCATGGGCTCTTCCACTTTCTCTTCCTCTTCCGGTACCACCCCCGGATCAGAGGGATTTCTGGCCTCTAACCAGGCCTTCAGTGCTTTGAGGAAGTCGTCTCTCAATCTGAGACCTGTGGTAGGAACTTTAAACTGCTTGCAAAATCGCTCTAGATCCTGCTTCCTGTACTTATTGATCAATTTCTTATCAAATTCCCCCACAACAATCTCAGCAGGTATAGCAGCTCCGGCATCCTCCATGGTCAAAACTGGCAGTGTTTAAAAAAATAAGTTCCAGAAAAGCGGGGAACAAAAATAGAATATCCTACCAAAACAGATTGTGGCTGCGCTATGGTCTGCTTTCACTATGTAGCGTACACTAATCACTGCACATGAGTCATAAATGCAAAGTTCAATCCTCACCGCTGACCACCAATGTTAGAACCGGCGGTCTCTAGTTGGCAGAGGTATACACTTCTGACAAATAGGGACCCACCAACTCTAGTCAGGGCAAGGGGATTACACACTCAGATAACCCCTGCTACCCCCTTGGTAGCTTGGCAGAGCAGACAGGCTTATCTCAGAGGCAGTGTGTTAAGCATTTATGACCACATGCAGTAATAAAGTGAATACACTACAAATGGACACAACACAGGAGTTATTATAAAAATAGTATTTTTATATAAGGCTTAGCACAAGACCCAATAACGACAAAAAAATACCACAGTCTTAATAAATACTCTTTGGAAGGAAAAATACTAGTTCAAGTAAAGTTTCTTCTCAGGAAACAGTTCTTTAGCAACAAAAGTCTGTATTCTTCTTAAAACACAGTTCTTGGCAACAATGTGACCCCCACAGGAGTCACACGACGTCGAGTTTACGATATTCCCAAGGTTCGGCGTCGACCGCGAGGAGTCGCAACAGAACCCCCAAACACACTACCTTTGGAAATGAAGAAAACGATGATCCACGGCGTCGAAATGTCGGCGTCAAGGTCGGCGTCGATCGTGCCTCGGATTCGGGTCGATCTGCAGCGGCGTCGAGAGGTGTCGGGCCGGAGCAACGCTCACGGCGTCGAGAAGGGCGTCGAGTCGATGCGATCAGCAGCGGCATCGAGACGGGGTCGCTTAGAGCTGGAGCCGATACTCACTACTCAGTGGCGTCGATACCGGCGTCAAGACGGGGTCCCTTGGAGCTGGAGCCGATACTCACTACTCCTGGCATTGCTGCAGGCGTCGATCGGGCCCGGCGGCCGGCGTCGAAGGCTCGGAACACTGGAGCCGTTACTCACGATGTCGAGCTGGATTCGGCAGCGTCGGCGGCGGCGTCGAGACTGCAGATTTTCCCCTGTGTACTGGAAATAGCACTTTCCAGCAACCAGCAATTCAGTAGAGGGTGAAGTCCTTTGGCCCTGTGACTTCAACAGGAGGCTGGCACTCTTCCAGCCCTTGGAGATTTTCTAGCAAGCTTTTGAGAGTACACACCAAATTCCTCTCTCCTTGTTCCTTGGCAAAAATAAAGAAGCAGCTTCAGGTTCCCCCCAGCAAACAGAACACTGGCAGAAGGGGGAGGCAAGTCCTTAGATCAGCAGGCTTCTTGTCCTTGGTAGAGGTTTCCTTGTCAGAAGTGATCTGAGTTCTTGGTTCAGGGGTCCTTCTCTTATACCCCTTTTCTGCTTTGTTCCCTTTGTCCAAGCAGGGAAATTCCCCCCATCCTGGGTTTGTTGTGGGTGTTGCCAAGCAGAGGCACCTGGCCTATTCACTGAGCAGGGCAGGGTCCTCAGCCGCTCAGCAGGAGGCGGAGCCAGTATTGTCACTGGCAGGAGCAGGGCTATCAGTCGCCCGGCAGGAGGTGGAGCCAGCATTGTGTCAGGCAGGGCAAGCTATCAGGGACTACTCTTCCCCCACTCTAAGTGTGGATGCCTCATTCACCCCACACTGACTCATTCAGACCTCTGGAGCCACCCAGCCCCTGACACACACACCAAACCAGCAGAGACCGGTGGATAGTTGGACAAGAAAATAACCATTTTCTAAAAGGGCTATTTCCAAACACAGAATTTAAAAACCATCCATCCTAAAGGGTGTGTTATTAAATTCTGAGTTCAGGGATACTAAACTCGACCTGCTACCATGCTCCCTGTGTCGGTTAGATTATAATGGAGTTAATAATCAGTCTGCCCAGTCTGGCCTATTGGAGGCAGGTAGCCCTTCAATAGTGAAAAACGAAAATGGCTGTAATTCACTATTAGGTCATGCCACACACATCAGGGCATGACCTACCTTTTACCCACAATGCACCCAGCCCTGGGGCCTACCATAGAGGTGTCTGAAATGTGGCAAAGTGAAGGTTTTAGAGACTGGCAAGTAGGTTTCCTTGCCAAGTCGACATGGCAGTCAGGGACTGCACACAGGCTCTGCAATGGCAGGCCTGAGACACATTTTACACGCTGCTTCTGTGGGTGGCACAACCAGTGCTGCAAGCCCACCAGCAGCAGTTAACTTACATGCCCTTGGCACACGCAGTGCACTAGACTAGGGTCTGAACAGTAAGTCAACCAAGCCAATCATGGTAACACCAATCAATGTCTCAATTTAACATAGGGAGCACTTGCACTGTGGCACTGATCAGCAGTGGCACAGTGCCCAAAGCAATATTCCAGCAAAAACATCGTAAACAGAGGAGGCAAACGGAAAAAAATGGAGGAGAGACTCATGTCAATGATGCCAGGTCTAACAGGAAACCTAGCAAACCTATACATTTTTTAAAACTAGACACCCAGGGGAATCCAGGATGGGGTGACTTGACTGCCTCCTACCAGGGTCTGTTACCCAGAATCCCTTGCAAACCTGAAAAATTGTCAAAAAAACCACATTTTCCCTTCATTTCTGTGGTGGAAAGTTCCGCAATCTGCGTGGATCCACAAATTTCCACCCACCCTGCGTTCCCTAAAGTCTTTCGAGAAAAACAGTACCTCACTTGTGTGGGTCGGCCTAGTGCCCGCGACAGGAAACGGCGCAAAACGCAACGTGGTCACACCTCAATTTCGCAGTGAAAAATGACCCTTTTTTGGCAAAATGTCTAGCTGTAGTTTTTGAACCCTAGCTCTGTCGGCACCTTGGGAAACCTAGCACACCTATACATTTTTGAAAACTAGACACCCAGGGGAATCCAGGATGGGGTGACTTGACTGCCTCCCACCAGGGTCTGTTACCCAGAATCCCTTGCAAACCCAAAAAATTGTCAAAAAAAACACATTTTCCCCACATTTCTGTGGTGGAAAGTTCCGGAATCTGCGTGGATCCACAAATTTCCACCCACCCTGCGTTCCCCGAAGTCTTACGAGAAAAACGTTACCTCACTTGTGTGGGTCGGCCTAGTGCCCGTGGCAGGAAACGGCGCAAAACGCAACGTGGTCACACCTCAATTTCGCAGTGAAAAATTACCCTTTTTTGGCAAAATGTCTAGCTGTAGTTTTTGAACCCTAGCTCTGCGGGCACCTTGGGAAACGTAGCAAACCTATACATTTTTGAAAACTAGACACCCAGGGGAATCCAGGATGGGGTGACTTGACTGCCTCCCACCAGGGTCTGTTACCCAGAATCCCTTGCAAACCTATAAAATTGACAAAAAAAACACATTTTGCCCACATTTCTGTGGTGGAAAGTTCCGGAATCTGCGTGGATCTACAAATTTCCCCCCACCCCACGTTCCCCAAAGTCTTACAAGAAAAACGGTACCTCACTTGTGTGGGTCGGCCTAGTGCCCGCGACAGGAAACAGCACAAAACGCAACGTGGTCACACCTCAATTTCGCAGTGAAAAATGACCCTTTTTTTGCTAAATGTTTGGCTGTAGTTTCTGAATCCTAGCTCTGCGGGCACCTTGGGAAACCTAGCAAACATACATTTTTGAAAACTAGACAACCAGGGGAATCCAGGATGGGGTGACTTGACTGCCTCCCACCAGGGTCTGTTACCCAGAAACCCTTGCAAACCTAAAACATTTACAAAAAAAACACATTTTCCCCGCATTTCTGTGGTGGAAAGTTCCGGAATCTGCGTAAATCCACAAATTTCCACCCACCCCGCTTTCCCCAAAGTCTTACGAGAAAAACGGTATCTCACTTGTGTGGGTCGGCCTAGTGTCCGCGACAGGAAACGGCGCAAAACGCAACGTGGTCACACCTCAATTTCGTAGTGTAAAATGACCCTTTTTTGGCAAAATGTCTAGCTGTAGTTTTTGAACCCTAGCTCTGCGGGCACCTTGGGAAACCTAGCAAACCTATACATTTTTGAAAACTAGACACCCGTGTGCTTCCAGGGAGGCATGGCTTGCGTGGATCCCCCAATGGTTCCTTACCCACAATCCCCTGCAAACCTCAATTTTAGCTGAAAAAAATCAAGGCAAGGGCCTAAAACGTATTGAGGCGACATCAAAATTGCATATCTCAAAACCACCTGGTTTTGCAAGGGGGGTCACTTGGGTTTTCGGCTCGGTGCTCGGCGGTCATCTAGGGAAACCTACCAAACCCATACATTTCTGAAAACTAGACACCCGGAGGCTTCAAGGGAGGTATGGCTTGCATGGATCCCCCAACGTTTCCTTACCCAGAATCCCCTGCAAACCTCAATTTTATCTGAAAAAATCACATTTTTCACACATTTTTGTGTGGGAAAGTTGTGGCATCACCGGGCTCACTCAAATTTCCAACCACCCAGCGTCCCCCCGGGTCTCCCGGTAAAATTGGTGCCTCACTTGTGTGGGAGGCCCAAGTACCCGCGACAGGCAAGGGCCTAAAACGTATTGAGGCGACATCAAAATTGCATATCTCACAACCACCTGGTTTTGCAAGGGGGGTCACTTGGGTTTTTGGCCCGGTGCTCGGCGGCCATCTAGGGAAACCTACCAAACCCATACATTTCTGAAAACTAGACACCCGGAGGCTTCAAGGGAGGTATGGCTTGCGTAGATCCTCCAACGTTTCCTTACCCAGAATCCCCTGCAAACCTCAATTTTAGCTGAAAAAATCACATTTTTCACACATTTTTGTGTGGGAAAGTTGTGGCATCACCGGGCTCACTCAAATTTCCAACCACCCAGCGTTCCCCCGGGTCTCCCGATAAAAACGGTGCCTCACTCATGTGGGAAGCCCAAGTACCCGCGACAGGCAACTGCCCAAAACGTATTGAGGCGACATGAAAATTGCCTACCTCAAAACGACCTGGTTTTGCAAGGGGGGGTCACCTGGGTTTTTGCCCGGTGCTCGGCGGCCACCTAGGGGAACCTACTAAACCCACACATTTCTAAGAACTAGACACCCGGGGGATTCCAGGGAGGTATGGCTTGTGTGGATCCCCCAACGTTTCCTTACCCAGAATGCCCTGCAAACCTCAAATTTAGCTGAAAGAATCACCTTTTTCACACATTTTTGTGTGGGAAAGTTGAGGCATCACCGGGCTGACACAAATTTCCTACCACCCAGCGTTCCCCCGGGTCTCCCGATAAAAACGGTGCCTCACTCGTGTGGGAGGCCCAAGTACCCGCGACAGGCAAGGGCCCAAAACGTATTGAGGCGACATGAAAATTGCCTACCTCAAAACGACCTGGTTTTGCAAGGGGGGTCATCTGGGTTTTTGGCCCGGTGCTCGGCAGCCACCTAGGGGAACCTACCAAACCCAGACATTTCTGAAAACTAGACACCCGGGGGATTCCAGGGAGGTATGGCTTGCGTGGATCCCCCAACGTTTCCTTACCCAGAATGCCCTGCAAACCTCAAATTTAGCTGAAAAAATCACCTTTTTCACACATTTTTGTGTGGGAAAGTTGAGGCATCACCGGGCTGACACAAATTTCCTACCACCCAGCGTTCCCCCGGGTCTCCCGATAAAAACGGTGCCTCACTCATGTGGGAGGCCCAAGTACCCGCGACAGGCAAGGGCCCAAAACGTATTGAGGTGACATGAAAATTGCCTACCTCAAAACGATCTGGTTTTGCAAGGGGGGTCACCTGGGTTTTTGAACCGGTACTCGGCGGCCACCAAGGGGAACCTACCAAACCCACACATTTCTGAAAACTAGACACCCGGGGGATTCCAGGGAGGTATGGCTTGCGTGAATCCCCCAAAGTTTCCTTACCCAGAATGCCCTGCAAACCTCAAATTTAGCTGAAAAAATCACCTTTTTCACACATTTTTGTGTGGGAAAGTTGAGGCATCACCGGGCTGACACAAATTCACTACCACCCAGAGTTCCCCCGGGTCTTCCGATAAAAACAGTGCCTCACTCGTGTGGGAGGCCCAAGTACCCGCGACAGGCAAGGGCCCAAAACGTATTGAGGCGACATGAAAATTGCCTACCTCAAAACGACCTGGTTTTGCAAGGGGGGTCACCTGGGCTTTTGGCCCGGTGCTCGGCGGCCACCTAGGGGAACCTACCACACCCACACATTTCTGAAAACTAGACACCCGGGGGATTCCAGGGAGGTATGGCTTGCGTGGATCCCCTAACGTTTCCTTACCCAGAATGCCCTGCAAACCTCAAATGTAGCTGAAAAAATCACCTTTTTCACACATTTTTGTGTGGGAAAGTTGAGGCATCACCGGGCTGACACAAATTTCCTACCACCCAGCGTTCCCCCAGGTCTACCGATAAAAAGAGTGCCTCACTCGTGTGGGAGGCCCAAGTACCCACGACAGGCAAGGGCCCAAAACGTATTGAGGCGACATGAAAATTGTCTCCCTCAAAACGACCTGGTTTTGCAAGGGGGGTCACCTGGGTTTTTGGCCAGGTGCTCGGCGGCCACCTAGGGGAACCTACCAAACCCACACTTTTCTGAAAACTAGACACCCGGGGGATTCCAGGGAGGTATGGCTTGCATGGATCCCCCAACGTTTCCTTACCCAGAATACCCTGCAAACCTCAAATTTAGCTGAAAAAATCACCTTTTTCACACATTTTTGTGTGGGAAAGTTGAGGCATTCCCTAGGGAATGCCTCATGACGAGCTGGACTCGTCATGGGCACAGCGCGACTGTGCTCCATGACGAGTCCAGCTCGTCATGGGCACAGAAGGGGTTAAAATGACTCTAAATACACTTATTTTAGTTCCAAAAGTGATAATTCACATGCAATAGTCATTTACAGTCAAAAGACAAAACATTAAAAAACTTACGGTTTCTGACCATCTGGAGAAAGTTTGACAGGTCACAGGTCATCATTTTTCATCAGAAAATTGATTATTTGGACTGTAGAAAATGTTATTCAAAATGTCAATCGGATTGTGCCTCATGTTGAATAACCACTTTTAAAAGCCTCTCGGTGACTAAAGTTGCCATTTTTACAGACTTTTCCTCCTACTCAGAAGCTTGTATTTCTGACTGGAAAATTACTCTAAAAACACATATTTTAGATCTAAGAGTGCTAATTCACATGCAATAGTAATTTACAGTCAAAAGATTAAACATTTAAAAATGACCATTTCTGACCATCTGGATAAAGTTCGACAGGTCACGGGTCATCGTTTTTCATCAGAAAAATAATTTTTTTGGACTGTAGAATAATGTATTCAAAATGACATTTGTATTGTGCCTCATGTTAAATAACTACTTTTTAAAGCCTCAATGTGACCAAAATTGCCATTTTTACAGGCTTTTTCTCCTACTCAGAAGCTTCTATTTCGACCGATTTCAGGCATTCAAATGACTCTAAACACACTTATTTTAGTTCCAAAAGTGGTAATTCACATGCAATAGTCATTTACAGTCAAAAAACCGTAAACATTTAAAAATTACCATTTCTGACCATCTGGAGAAAGTTCGACAGGTCACTGGGTCATCGTTTTGCATTAGAAAATAACATTTTTGGACTGTAGAAAAATTGATTCAAAATGTCATTTGGATTGTGCCTCATGTTGAATAACTAGTTTTTAAAGCCTCAATGTGACCAAAATTGCCATTTTTACAGACTTTTTCTCCTACTCAGAAGCTTCTATTTCGACCATTTTCAGGCATTAAATGACTCTAAACACACGGATTTTACTTCCACAAGTGATAATTCACATGAAATAGTAATTTACAGTCAAAAAATTCAACATTAAAAAATAACCATTTCTGACCATTTTGAGAAAGTTCGAAAGGTCACGGGTAATCGATTTTCATCAGAAAATTGATTTTTTGGACTGTAGAAAAAGAGATTCAAAATGTCATTTGGATTGGGCCTCATGTTGAATAACTACTTTTTAAATCCTCAATGTGACCAAAATTGCCATTTTTACAGACTTTTTCTCCTACTCAGAAGCTTCTATTTCGACCAATTTTAGGCATTCAAATGACTCTAAACACACTTATTTTAGTTCCAAAAGTGATAATTCACATGCAATAGTCATTTCTTTAAAAAAAATAAACATTAAAAAATTACCATTTCTGACCATTTTTTGAAAGTTCGACAGGTCACGGGTCATCATTTTTCATCAGAAAATAGATTTTTTGGACTGTAGAAAAAGAGATTCACAATGTCATTTGGATTGCGCCTCATGTTGAATAACTAGTTTTTAAAGCCTCAATGTGAACAAAATTGCCATTTTTACACAATTTTGTCTCCTACTCAGAAGCTTCTATTTCGACCAATTTAAGGCATTCAAATGACTTAAACACACTTATTTTAGTTCCAAAAGTGATAATTTACATGCAATAGTCATTTACAGTCAAAAGACAAAACATTAAAAAACTTACGGTTTCTGACCATCTGGATAAATGTTCGACAGGTCACAGGTCATCATTTTTCATCAGAAAATAGTTTTTTTGGACTGTAGAAAAATTGATTCAAAATGTCATTTGGATTGTGCCTCATGTTGAATAACTACATTTTAAAGCCTCAATGTGACCAAAATTGCAATTTTTACAGACTTTTTCTCCGACTGAGAAGCTTCTATTTCGACCATTTTCAGGCATTAAATGACTCTAAACACACTTATTTTAGTTCCAAAAGTGATAATTCACATGCAATAGTCATTTAGTTTAAAAACAAATAAACATTAAAAAATTACAATTTCTGACCATCTTAAGAAAGTTTGACAGGTCACGGGTCATTGTTTTTCATCAGAAAATTGTTTTTTTGGACTGTAGAAAAAAAGATTCAAAATGTCCTTTGGATTGTGCCTCATGTTGAATAACTACTTTTTAAATCCTCATTGTGACCAACATTGCCATTTTTACAGACTTTTTCTCCTACTCAGAAGCTTCTATTTCGACCAATTTTAGGCATTCAAATGACTCTAAACACACTTATTTTAGTTCCAAAAGTGATAATTCACATGCAATAGTCATTTACTTTAAAAAAAAAAATAAACATTAAAAAATTACCATTTCTGACCATCTGGAGAAAGTTCGACATGTCACGGGTCATTGTTTTGCATTAGAAAATAAAATTTTTGGACTGTAGAAAAATTGATTCAAAATGTCATTTGGATTGTGCCTCATGTTGAATAACTAGTTTTTAAAGCCTCAATGTGACCAAAATTGCCATTTTTACAGACTTTTTCTCCTACTCAGAAGCTTCTATTTCGACCATTTTCAGGCATTAAATGACTCTAAACACACGGATTTTACTTCCACAAGTGATAATTCACATGAAATAGTCATTTACAGTCAAAAAATTCAACATTAAAAAATTACCATTTCTGACCATCTGGAGAAAGTTCGACAGGTGGTCATCGTTTTGCATTAGAAAATAAAAATTTTGGACTGTAGAAAAAGTGAATCAAAATGTCATTTGGATTGTGCCTCATGTTGAATAACTAGTTTTTAAACCTCAATGTGACCAACATTGCCATTTTTACAGACTTTTTCTCCTACTCAGAAGCTTCTATTTCGACCATTTTCAGGCATTAAAATGACTCTAAACACTCTTATTTTAGTTCCAAAAGTGATAATTCAAATGCAAAAGTCATTCACAGTCAAAAAATTAAACATAAAAAAAAAAATTACCCTTTCTGACCATTTTGAGAAAGTTCGAAAGGTCACGGGTCATCGTTTTTCATCAGAAAATTGATTTTTTGGACTGTAGAAAAAGAGATTCAAAATGTCATTTGGATTGGGCCTCATGTTGAATAACTACTTTTTAAATCCTCAATGTGACCAAAATTGCCATTTTTACAGACTTTTTCTCCTACTCAGAAGCTTCTATTTCGACCAATTTTAGGCATTCAAATGACTCTAAACACACTTATTTTAGTTCCAAAAGTGATAATTCACATGCAATAGTCATTTCTTTAAAAAAAATAAACATAAAAAAATTACCATTTCTGACCATTTTTTGAAAGTTCGACACGTCACGGGTCATCATTTTTCATCAGAAAATAGATTTTTTGGACTGTAGAAAAAGAGATTCACAATGTCATTTGGATTGTGCCTCATGTTGAATAACTAGTTTTTAAAGCCTCAATGTGAACAAAATTGCCATTTTTACACAATTTTGTCTCCTACTCAGAAGCTTCTATTTCGACCAATTTAAGGCATTCAAATGACTTAAACACACTTATTTTAGTTCCAAAAGTGATAATTTACATGCAATAGTCATTTACAGTCAAAAGACAAAACATTAAAAAACTTACGGTTTCTGACCATCTGGATAAATGTTCGACAGGTCACAGGTCATCATTTTTCATCAGAAAATAGTTTTTTTGGACTGTAGAAAAATTGATTCAAAATGTCATTTGGATTGTGCCTCATGTTGAATAACTACATTTTAAAGCCTCAATGTGACCAAAATTGCAATTTTTACAGACTTTTTCTCCGACTGAGAAGCTTCTATTTCGACCATTTTCAGGCATTAAATGACTCTAAACACACTTATTTTAGTTCCAAAAGTGATAATTCACATGCAATAGTCATTTAGTTTAAAAACAAATAAACATTAAAAAATTACAATTTCTGACCATCTTAAGAAAGTTTGACAGGTCACGGGTCATTGTTTTTCATCAGAAAATTGTTTTTTTGGACTGTAGAAAAAAAGATTCAAAATGTCCTTTGGATTGTGCCTCATGTTGAATAACTACTTTTTAAATCCTCATTGTGACCAAAATTGCCATTTTTACAGACTTTTTCTCCTACTCAGAAGCTTCTATTTCGACCAATTTTAGGCATTCAAATGACTCTAAACACACTTATTTTAGTTCCAAAAGTGATAATTCACATGCAATAGTCATTTACTTTAAAAAAAAAAATAAACATTAAAAAATTACCATTTCTGACCATCTGGAGAAAGTTCGACATGTCACGGGTCATTGTTTTGCATTAGAAAATAAAATTTTTGGACTGTAGAAAAATTGATTCAAAATGTCATTTGGATTGTGCCTCATGTTGAATAACTAGTTTTTAAAGCCTCAATGTGACCAAAATTGCCATTTTTACAGACTTTTTCTCCTACTCAGAAGCTTCTATTTCGACCATTTTCAGGCATTAAATGACTCTAAACACACGGATTTTACTTCCACAAGTGATAATTCACATGAAATAGTCATTTACAGTCAAAAAATTCAACATTAAAAAATTACCATTTCTGACCATCTGGAGAAAGTTCGACAGGTGGTCATCGTTTTGCATTAGAAAATAAAAATTTTGGACTGTAGAAAAAGTGAATCAAAATGTCATTTGGATTGTGCCTCATGTTGAATAACTAGTTTTTAAACCTCAATGTGACCAACATTGCCATTTTTACAGACTTTTTCTCCTACTCAGAAGCTTCTATTTCGACCATTTTCAGGCATTAAAATGACTCTAAACACTCTTATTTTAGTTCCAAAAGTGATAATTCACATGCAAAAGTCATTCACAGTCAAAAAATTAAACATAAAAAAAAAAATTACCCTTTCTGACCATTTTGAGAAAGTTCGAAAGGTCACGGGTCATCGTTTTTCATCAGAAAATTGATTTTTTGGACTGTAGAAAAAGAGATTCAAAATGTCATTTGGATTGGGCCTCATGTTGAATAACTACTTTTTAAATCCTCAATGTGACCAAAATTGCCATTTTTACAGACTTTTTCTCCTACTCAGAAGCTTCTATTTCGACCAATTTTAGGCATTCAAATGACTCTAAACACACTTATTTTAGTTCCAAAAGTGATAATTCACATGCAATAGTCATTTCTTTAAAAAAAATAAACATAAAAAAATTACCATTTCTGACCATTTTTTGAAAGTTCGACACGTCACGGGTCATCATTTTTCATCAGAAAATAGATTTTTTGGACTGTAGAAAAAGAGATTCACAATGTCATTTGGATTGTGCCTCATGTTGAATAACTAGTTTTTAAAGCCTCAATGTGAACAAAATTGCCATTTTTACACAATTTTGTCTCCTACTCAGAAGCTTCTATTTCGACCAATTTAAGGCATTCAAATGACTTAAACACACTTATTTTAGTTCCAAAAGTGATAATTTACATGCAATAGTCATTTACAGTCAAAAGACAAAACATTAAAAAACTTACGGTTTCTGACCATCTGGAGAAAGTTCGACAGGTCACAGGTCATCATTTTTCATCAGAAAATAGTTTTTTTGGACTGTAGAAAAATTGATTCAAAATGTCATTTGGATTGTGCCTAATGTTGAATAACTACATTTTAAAGCCTCAATGTGACCAAAATTGCAATTTTTACAGACTTTTTCTCCGACTGAGAAGCTTCTATTTCGACCATTTTCAGGCATTAAATGACTCTAAACACACTTATTTTAGTTCCAAAAGTGATAATTCACATGCAATAGTCATTTAGTTTAAAAACAAATAAACATTAAAAAATTACGATTTCTGACCATCTTAAGAAAGTTTGACAGGTCACGGGTCATTGTTTTTCATCAGAAAATTGTTTTTTTGGACTGTAGAAAAAAAGATTCAAAATGTCATTTGGATTGTGCCTCATGTTGAAAAACTACTTTTTAAAGCCTCAATGTGACCAAAATTGCCATTTTTACTGACTTTTTCTCCTACTCAGAGGCTTCTATTCCAACCAATTTTAGGCATTTAAATGACTCTAAACACACTTATTTTAGCTGCAAAAGTGATAATTCACATGCAATAGTCATTTACTTTAAAAAAAAATAAACATTAAAAAATTACCATTTCTGACCATCTTGAGAAAAATCGACAGGTCACGGGTCATAGTTTGTCATCATAAAATTTATTTTTTTGGACTGTAGAAAAAAATATTCAAAATGTCAATTGGATTGTGCCTCATGTTGAATGACTACTTTTTAAAGCCTCAATGTGACCAAATTTGCCATTTTTACAGACTTTTTCTCCTACTCAGAAGCTTTGTTTCGACCATTTTCAGGCATTCAAATGACTCTAAACACACTTATTTTAGTTCCAAAAGTGATAATTCACCTGCAAAAGTCATTTACAGTCAAAAAACGTAAACATTAAAAAATGTCCATTTCTGACCATCTGGAGTAAGTTCAACAGGTCACGGATCATCGTTTTTCATCAGAAAATTTATTTTTTGGACTGTAGAAAAATTGATTCAAAGTGTCATTTGGATTGTGCCTCATGTTCAATAACTACATTTTAAAGCCTCAATGTGACCAAAATTGCCATTTTTACAGACTTTTTCTCCGACTCAGAAGCTTCTATTTCGACCATTTTCAGGCATTAAATGACTCTAAACACACTTATTTTAGTTCCAAAAGTGATAATTCACATGCAATAGTCATTTAGTTTAAAAACAAATAAACATTAAAAAATTACAATTTTTGACCATCTTAAGAAATTTTGACAGGTCACGGGTCATTGTTTTTCATCAGATAATTGTTTTTTTGGACTGTAGAAAAAAAGATTCAAAATGTACTTTGGATTGTGCCTCATGTTGAATAATTACTTTTTAAAGCCTCAATGTGACCAAAATTGCCATTTTTACTGACTTTTTCTCCTACTCAGAGGCTTCTATTTCGACCAATTTTAGGCATTTAAATGACTCTAAACACACTTTTTTTAGTTCAAAAAGTGATAATTCACATGCAAAAGTCATTTACAATTAAAACATTAAAAAATTACCATTTCTGACCATCTGGAGAAAGTTCAACAGGTCATGGGTAATCGTTTTTTATCAGAAAAATTATTTAATGGACTGTAGAAAAATTGATTCAAAATGTCATTTGGAATGTGCCTCATGTTGAATAACTACATTTTAAAGCCTCAGTGTGACCAAATTTGCCATTTTTACAGACTTTTTCTCCTACTCAGAAGCTTCTATTTCGACCATTTTCAGACAATAAATGACTCAAAACACACTTATTTTAGTTCCAAAAGTGATAATTCACATGCAATAGTCATTTACTTTAAAAAACAAATTAACATTAAAAAATTACCATTTCTGACCATCTTGAGAAAAATCGACAGGTCACGGGCCATAGTTTGTCATCAGAAAATTGATTTTTTTTGGACTGTAGAAAAAAATATTCAAAATGTCAATTGGATTGTGCCTCATGTTGAATAACTACTTTTTAAAGCCTCAATGTGACCAAATTTGCCATTTTTACAGACTTTTTCTCCTACTCAGAAGCTTTTTTTTCGACCATTTTCAGGCATTCAAATGACTCTAAACACACTTATTTTAGTTCCAAAAGTGATAATTCACATGCAAAAGTCATTTAAAGTCAAAAAATTAAACATAAAAAAATTACCATTTCTGACTATATTGAGAAAGTTCGAAAGGTCACGGGTCATCGTTTTTCATCAGAAAATTCATGTTTTGGACTGTAGAAAAAGAGATTCAAAATGTCATTTGGATTGTGCCTCATGCTGAATAACTACTTTTTAAAGCCTCAATGTGACCAAAATTGCCATTTTTACAGACTTTTTCTCCGACTGAGAAGCTTCTATTTCGACCATTTTCAGGCATTAAATGACTCTAAACACACTTATTTTAGTTCCAAAAGTGATAATTCACATGCAATAGTCATTTAGTTTAAAAACAAATAAACATTAAAAAATTACAATTTCTGACCATCTTAAGAAAGTTTGACAGGTCACGGGTCATTGTTTTTCATCAGAAAATTGTTTTTTTGGACTGTAGAAAAAAAGATTCAAAATGTCATTTGGATTGTGCCTCATGTTGAATAACTACTTTTTAAATCCTCATTGTGACCAAAATTGCCATTTTTACAGACTTTTTCTCCTACTCAGAAGCTTCTATTTCGACCAATTTTAGGCATTCAAATGACTCTAAACACACTTATTTTAGTTCCAAAAGTGATAATTCACATGCAATAGTCATTTACTTTAAAAAAAAAAATAAACATTAAAAAATTACCATTTCTGACCATCTGGAGAAAGTTCGACATGTCACGGGTCATTGTTTTGCATTAGAAAATAAAATTTTTGGACTGTAGAAAAATTGATTCAAAATGTCATTTGGATTGTGCCTCATGTTGAATAACTAGTTTTTAAAGCCTCAATGTGACCAAAATTGCCATTTTTACAGACTTTTTCTCCTACTCAGAAGCTTCTATTTCGACCATTTTCAGGCATTAAATGACTCTAAACACACGGATTTTACTTCCACAAGTGATAATTCACATGAAATAGTCATTTACAGTCAAAAAATTCAACATTAAAAAATTACCATTTCTGACCATCTGGAGAAAGTTCGACAGGTGGTCATCGTTTTGCATTAGAAAATAAAAATTTTGGACTGTAGAAAAAGTGAATCAAAATGTCATTTGGATTGTGCCTCATGTTGAATAACTAGTTTTTAAACCTCAATGTGACCAACATTGCCATTTTTACAGACTTTTTCTCCTACTCAGAAGCTTCTATTTCGACCATTTTCAGGCATTAAAATGACTCTAAACACTCTTATTTTAGTTCCAAAAGTGATAATTCACATGCAAAAGTCATTCACAGTCAAAAAATTAAACATAAAAAAAAAAATTACCCTTTCTGACCATTTTGAGAAAGTTCGAAAGGTCACGGGTCATCGTTTTTCATCAGAAAATTGATTTTTTGGACTGTAGAAAAAGAGATTCAAAATGTCATTTGGATTGGGCCTCATGTTGAATAACTACTTTTTAAATCCTCAATGTGACCAAAATTGCCATTTTTACAGACTTTTTCTCCTACTCAGAAGCTTCTATTTCGACCAATTTTAGGCATTCAAATGACTCTAAACACACTTATTTTAGTTCCAAAAGTGATAATTCACATGCAATAGTCATTTAGTTTTAAAACAAATAAACATTAAAAAATTACAATTTTTGACCATCTTAAGAAATTTTGACAGGTCACGGGTCATTGTTTTTCATCAGATAATTGTTTTTTTGGACTGTAGAAAAATTGATTCAAAATGTCATTTGGAATGTGCCTCATGTTGAATAACTACATTTTAAAGCCTCAGTGTGACCAAATTTGCCATTTTTACAGACTTTTTCTCCTACTCAGAAGCTTCTATTTCGACCATTTTCAGACAATAAATGACTCAAAACACACTTATTTTAGTTCCAAAAGTGATAATTCACATGCAATAGTCATTTACTTTAAAAAACAAATTAACATTAAAAAATTACCATTTCTGACCATCTTGAGAAAAATCGACAGGTCACGGGCCATAGTTTGTCATCAGAAAATTGATTTTTTTTGGACTGTAGAAAAAAATATTCAAAATGTCAATTGGATTGTGCCTCATGTTGAATAACTACTTTTTAAAGCCTCAATGTGACCAAATTTGCCATTTTTACAGACTTTTTCTCCTACTCAGAAGCTTTTTTTTCGACCATTTTCAGGCATTCAAATGACTCTAAACACACTTATTTTAGTTCCAAAAGTGATAATTCACATGCAAAAGTCATTTAAAGTCAAAAAATTAAACATAAAAAAATTACCATTTCTGACTATATTGAGAAAGTTCGAAAGGTCACGGGTCATCGTTTTTCATCAGAAAATTCATGTTTTGGACTGTAGAAAAAGAGATTCAAAATGTCATTTGGATTGTGCCTCATGCTGAATAACTACTTTTTAAAGCCTCAATGTGACCAAAATTGCCATTTTTACAGACTTTTTCTCCTACTCAGAAGCTTCTATTTTGACCAATTTTAGGCATTCAAATGACTCTAAACACACTTATTTTAGTTCCAAAAGTGATAATTCCCATGCAATAGTCATTTACAGTCAAAAAATTCAACAATAAAAAATTACAATTTCTGACCATTTTGAGAAAGTTCGACAGGTACCAGGTTATCGTTTTTCATCTGAAAATTGATTTTTTAGACTCTAGAAAAAGAGATTCAAAATGTCATTTGGATTGTGCCTCATGTTGAATAACTACTTTTTAAAGCCTCAATGTGACCAAAATTGCCATTTTTAAAGACTTTTTCTCCTACTCAGATGCTTCTATTTCGACCAATTTTAGGCATTCAAATGACTCTAAACACACTTATTTTAGTTCCAAAAGTGATAATTCAAATGTAAAAGTAATTTACAGTCAAAAAACTTAAACATAAAACAATTACCATTTCTGACCATTTTGAGAAAGTTCGAAAGGTCATGGGTCATCGTTTTTCATCAGAAAATTGATTTTTTGGACTGTAGAAAAAGAGATTCACAATATCATTTGGATTGTGCCTCATGTTGAATAACTACTTTTTAAAGCCTTTTTCTCCTACTCAGAAGCTTCTATTTCGACCATTTTCAGGTATTAAAATGACTCTAAACACTCTTATTTTGGTTCCAAAAGTGATAATTCACATGCAAAAGTCATTTACCATCAAAAAATTTAAACATAAAACAATTACCATTTCTGACCATTTTGAGAAAGTTCGAAAGGTCACGGGTCATCGTTTTTCATCAGAAAATTGATTTTTTGGACTGTAGAAAAAGAGATTCAAAATGTCATTTGGATTGGGCCTCATGTTGAATAGCTACTTTTTAAATCCTCAATGTGACCAAAATTGCCATTTTTACAGACTTTTTTCTCCTACTCAGAAGCTTCTATTTCGACCAATTTTAGGCATTCAAATGACTCTAAACACACTTATTTTAGTTCCAAAAGTGATAATTCACATGCAATAGTCATTTCTATAAAAAAAATAAACATTAAAAAATTACCATTTCTGACCATTTTTTGAAAGTTCGACAGGTCACGGGTCATCATTTTTCATCAGAAAATAGATTTTTGGGACTGTAGAAAAAGAGATTCACAATGTCATTTGGATTGTGCCTCATGTTGAATAACTACTTTTTAAAGCCTCAATGTGACCAAAATTGCCATTTTTACAGACTTTTTCTCCTACTCAGAAGCTTCTATTTCGACCAATTTTAGGCATTCAAACGACTCCAAACACACTTATTTTAGTTCCAAAAGTGATAATTCACATGCAATAGTCATTTAGTTTAAAAACAAATAAACATTAAAAAAAGTACAATTTCTGACCATCATAAGAAAGTTTGACAGGTCACGGGTCATTGTTTTTCATCAGAAAATTGTTTTTTTGGACTGTAGAAAAAAGATTTGGATTGTGCCTCATGTTGAATAACTACTTTTTAAAGCCTCAATGTGACCAAAATTGCCATTTTTACTGACTTTTTCTCCTACTCAGAGGCTTCTATTTCGACCAATTTTAGGCATTTAAATGACTCTAAACACACCTATTTTAGTTCCAAAAGTGATAATTCACATGCAAAAGTCATTTACAGTCAAAACATTAAAAAATTACCATTTCTGACCATCTGGAGAAAGTTCAACAGGTCACGGGTCATCGTTTTTCATCAGAATTTTTTTTTTATGGACTGTTGAAAAATTGATTCAAAATGTCATTTGGAATGTGCCTCATGTTGAATAACTACGTTTTAAAGCCTCAATGTGACCAAATTTGCCATTTTTACAGACTTTTTCTCCTACTCAGAAGCTTTTTTTTTGACCATTTTCAGGCATTCAAATGACTCTAAACACACTTATTTTAGTTCCAAAAGTGATAATTCACATGCAAAAGTCATTTAAAGTCAAAAAATTAAACATAAAATAATTACCATTTCTGACCATTTTGAGAAAGTTCGAAAGGTCACGGGTCATCATTTTTCATCAGAAAATTGATGTTTTGGACTGTAGAAAAAGAGATTCAAAATGTCATTTGGATTGTGCCTCATGCTGAATAACTACTTTTTAAAGCCTCAATGTGACCAAAATTGCCATTTTTACAGACTTTTTCTCCTACTCAGAAGCTTCTATTTTGACCAATTTTAGGCCTTCAAATGACTCTAAACACACTTATTTTGATTCCAAAAGTGATAATTCACATGTAAAAGTCATTTACAGTCAAAAAATTAAACATTAAAAAATTACCATTTCTGACCATTTTGAGAAAGTTCGACAGGTCACGGGTCATCGTTTTTCATCAGAAAATAGATTTTTTGGACTGTAGAAAAAGAGATTCACAATGTCATTTAGATTGTGCCTCATTTTGAATAACTAGTTTTTAAATCCTCAATGTGACCAAAATTGCCATTTTTACAGACTTTTTCTCCTACTCAGAAGCTTCTATTTCGACTATTTTCAGGCATTAAAATGACTCTAAACACACTTATTTTAGTTCCAAAAGTGATAATTCACATGCAATAGTCATTTACAGTCAAAAAATTCAACATTAAAAAATTACCTATACTGACCATCTGGAGAAAGTTCGACAGGTCACGGGTCATCGTTTTTCATACGAAAATTGATTTTTTGGACTGTAGAAAAAAAGATTCAAAATGTCATTTGGATTGTGCCTCATGTTGAATAACTACTTTTTAAAGCCTTTTTCTCCTACTCAGAAGCTTCTATTTCGACCATTTTCAGGCATTAAAATGTATAAACACTCTTATTTTAGTTCCAAAAGTGATAATTCACATGCAAAAGTAATTTACCGTAAAAAAATTAAACATAAAACAATTACCATTTCTGACCATTTTGAGAAAGTTCGAAAGGTCACGGGTCATAGTTTGTCATCAGAAAATTGATTTTTTTGGACTGTAGGAAACAAAATTAAAAATGTCAATTGGATTGTGCCTCATGTTGAATAACTACTTTTTAAAGCCTCAATGTGACCAAATTTGCCATTTTTACAGACTTTTTCTCCTACTCAGAAGCTTTTTTTTCGACCATTTTCAGGCATTCAAATGACTCTAAACACACTTATTTTAGTTCCAAAAGTGATAATTCACATGCAAAAGTCATTTAAAGTCAAAAAATTAAACATAAAAAAATTACCATTTCTGACCATTTTGAGAAAGTTCGAAAGGTCACGGGTCATCATTTTTCATCAGAAAATTGATGTTTTGGACTGTAGAAAAAGATATTCAAAATGTCATTTGGATTGTGCCTCATGCTGAATAACTACTTTTTAAAGCCTCAATGTGACCAAAATTGCCATTTTTACAGACTTTTTCTCCTACTCAGAAGCTTCTATTTTGACCAATTTTAGGCCTTCAAATGACTCTAAACACACTTATTTTAGTTCCAAAAGTGATAATTCACATGTAAAAGTCATTTACAGTCAAAAAATTAAACATTAAAAAATTACCATTTTGAGAAAGTTCGACAGGTCATCGTTTTTCATCAGAAAATAGATTTTTTGGACTGTAGAAAAAGAGATTCACAATGTCATTTAGATTGTGCCTCATTTTAAATAACTAGTTTTTAAAGCCTCAATGTGACCAAAATTGCCATTTTTACCAACTTTTTCTCCTACTCAGAAGCTTCTATTTCGACTATTTTCAGGCATTAAAATGACTCTAAACACACTTATTTTAGTTCCAAAAGTGATAATTCACATGCAATAGTCATTTACAGTCAAAAAATTCAACATTAAAAAATTACCTATACTGACCATCTGGAGAAAGTTCGACAGGTCACGGGTCATCGTTTTTCATACGAAAATTGATTTTTTGGACTGTAGAAAAAAAGATTCAAAATGTCATTTGGATTGTGCCTCATGTTGAATAACTACTTTTTAAAGCCTTTTTCTCCTACTCAGAAGCTTCTATTTCGACCATTTTCAGGTATTAAAATGACTCTAAACACTCTTATTTTGGTTCCAAAAGTGATAATTCACATGCAAAAGTCATTTACCATCAAAAAATTTAAACATAAAACAATTACCATTTCTGACCATTTTGAGAAAGTTCGAAAGGTCACGGGTCATCATTTTTCACCAGAAAATAGATTTTTTGGACTGTAGAAAAAGAGATTCACAATGTCATTTGGATTGTGCCTCATGTTGAATAACTACTTTTTAAAGCCTCAATGTGACCAAAATTGCCATTTTTACAGACTTTTTCTCCTACTCAGAAGCTTCTATTTCGACCAATTTTAGGCATTCAAATGACTCCAAGCACACTTATTTTAGTTCCAAAAGTGATAATTCACATGCAATAGTCATTTAGTTTAAAAACAAATAAACATTAAAAAAAATTACAATTTCTGACCATCATAAGAAAGTTTGACAGGTCACGAGTCATTGTTTTTCATCAGAAAATTGTTTTTTTGGACTGTAGAAAAAAGATTCAAAATGTCATTTGGATTGTGCCTCATGTTGAATAACTTCTTTTTAAAGCCTCAATGTGACCAAAATTGCTATTTTTACTGACTTTTTCTCCTACTCAGAGGCTTCTATTTCGACCAATTTTAGGCATTTACATGACTCTAAACACACCTATTTTAGTTCCAAAAGTGATAATTCACATGCAAAAGTCATTTACAGTCAAAATATTAAAAAATTACCATTTCTGACCATCTGGAGAAAGTTCAACAGGTCACGGGTCATCGTTTTTCATCAGAAATTTTTTTTTATGGACTGTTGAAAAATTGATTCAAAATGTCATTTGGAATGTGCCTCATGTTGAATAACTACGTTTTAAAGCCTCAATGTGACCAAATTTGCCATTTTTACAGACTTTTTCTCCTACTCAGAAGCTTTTTTTTCGACCATTTTCAGGCATTCAAATGACCCTAAACACACTTATTTTAGTTCCAAAAGTGATAATTCACATGCAAAAGTCATTTAAAGTCAAAAAATTAAACATAAAAAAATTACCATTTCTGACCATTTTGAGAAAGTTCGAAAGGTCACGGTCATCATTTTTCATCAGAAAATTGATGTTTTGGACTGTAGAAAAAGAGATTCAAAATGTCATTTGGATTGTGCCTCATGCTGAATAACTACTTTTTAAAGCCTCAATGTGACCAAAATTGCCATTTTTACAGACTTTTTCTCCTACTCAGAAGCTTCTATTTTGACCAATTTTAGGCCTTCAAATGACTCTAAACACACTTATTTTAGTTCCAAAAGTGATAATTCACATGTAAAAGTCATTTACAGTCAAAAAATTAAACATTAAATAATTACCATTTCTGACCATTTTGAGAAAGTTCGACACGTCACGGGTCATCGTTTTTCATCAGAAAATAGATTTTTTTGGACTGTAGAAAAAGAGATTCACAATGTCATTTAGATTGTGCCTCATTTTGAATAACTAGTTTTTAAAGCCTCAATGTGACCAAAATTGCCATTTTTACCAACTTTTTCTCCTACTCAGAAGCTTCTATTTCGACTATTTTCAGGCATTAAAATGACTCTAAACACACTTATTTTAGTTCCAAAAGTGATAATTCACATGCAATAGTCATTTACAGTCAAAAAATTCAACATTAAAAAATTACCTATACTGACCATCTGGAGAAAGTTCGACAGGTCACGGGTCATCGTTTTTCATACGAAAATTGATTTTTTGGACTGTAGAAAAAAAGATTCAAAATGTCATTTGGATTGTGCCTCATGTTGAATAACTACTTTTTAAAGCCTTTTTCTCCTACTCAGATGCTTCTATTTCGACCATTTTCAGGCATTAAAATGTCTAAACACTCTTATTTTAGTTCCAAAAGTGATAATTCACATGCAAAAGTAATTTACCGTAAAAAAATTAAACATAAAACAATTACCATTTCTGACCATTTTGAGAAAGTTCGAAAGGTCACGGGTCATAGTTTGTCATCAGAAAATTGATTTTTTTGGACTGTAGAAAAAAAAATTCAAAATGTCAATTGGATTGTGCCTCATGTTGAATAACTACTTTTTAAAGCCTCAATGTGACCAAATTTGCCATTTTTACAGACTTTTTCTCCTACTCAGAAGCTTTTTTTTCGACCATTTTCAGGCATTCAAATGACTCTAAACACACTTATTTTAGTTCCAAAAGTGATAATTCACATGCAAAAGTCATTTAAAGTCAAAAAATTAAAAATAAAAAAATTACGATTTCTGACCATTTTGAGAAAGTTCGAAAGGTCACGGGTCATCATTTTTCATCAGAAAATTGATGTTTTGGACTGTAGAAAAAGAGATTCAAAATGTCATTTGGATTGTGCCTCATGCTGAATAACTACTTTTTAAAGCCTCAATGTGACCAAAATTGCCATTTTTACAGACTTTTTCTCCTACTCAGAAGCTTCTATTTTGACCAATTTTAGGCCTTCAAATGACTCTAAACACACTTATTTTAGTTCCAAAAGTGATAATTCACATGTAAAAGTCATTTACAGTCAAAAAATTAAACATTAAATAATTACCATTTCTGACCATTTTGAGAAAGTTCGACACGTCACGGGTCATCGTTTTTCATCAGAAAATAGATTTTTTGGACTGTAGAAAAAGAGATTCACAATGTCATTTAGATTGTGCCTCATTTTGAATAACTAGTTTTTAAAGCCTCAATGTGACCAAAATTGCCATTTTTACCAACTTTTTCTCCTACTCAGAAGCTTCTATTTCGGCTATTTTCAGGCATTAAAATTACTCTAAACACACTTATTTTAGTTCCAAAAGTGATAATTCACATGCAATAGTCATTTACAGTCAAAAAATTCAACATTAAAAAATTACCTATACTGACCATCTGGAGAAAGTTCGACAGGTCACGGGTCATCGTTTTTCATACGAAAATTGATTTTTTTGGACTGTAGAAAAAAAAATTCAAAATGTCAATTGGATTGTGCCTCATGTTGAATAACTACTTTTTAAAGCCTATATGTGACCAAATTTGCCATTTTTACAGACTTTTTCTCCTACTCAGAAGCTTTTTTTTCGACCATTTTCAGGCATTCAAATGACTCTAAACACACTTATTTTAGTTCCAAAAGTGATAATTCACATGCAAAAGTCATTTAAAGTCAAAAAATTAAAAATAAAAAAATTACGATTTCTGACCATTTTGAGAAAGTTCGAAAGGTCACGGGTCATCATTTTTCATCAGAAAATTGATGTTTTGGACTGTAGAAAAAGAGATTCAAAATGTCATTTGGATTGTGCCTCATGCTGAATAACTACTTTTTAAAGCCTCAATGTGACCAAAATTGCCATTTTTACAGACTTTTTCTCCTACTCAGAAGCTTCTATTTTGACCAATTTTAGGCCTTCAAATGACTCTAAACACACTTATTTTAGTTCCAAAAGTGATAATTCAAATGTAAAAGTCATTTACAGTCAAAAAATTTAACATTAAAAAATTACCATTTCTGACCATTTTGAGAAAGTTCGACAGGTCACGGGTCATCGTTTTTCATCAGAAAATAGATTTTTTGGACTGTAGAAAAAGAGATTCACAATGTCATTTAGATTGTGCCTCATTTTGAATAACTAGTTTTTAAAGCCTCAATGTGACCAAAATTGCCATTTTTACCAACTTTTTCTCCTACTCAGAAGCTTCTATTTCGACTATTTTCAGGCATTAAAATGACTCTAAACACACTTATTTTAGTTCCAAAAGTGATAATTCACATGCAATAGTCATTTACAGTCAAAAAATTCAACATTAAAAAATTACCTATACTGACCATCTGGAGAAAGTTCGACAGGTCACGGGTCATCGTTTTTCATACGAAAATTGATTTTTTTGGACTGTAGAAAAAAAAATTCAAAATGTCAATTGGATTGTGCCTCATGTTGAATAACTACTTTTTAAAGCCTATATATGACCAAATTTGCCATTTTTACAGACTTTTTCTCCTACTCAGAAGCTTTTTTTTCGACCATTTTCAGGCATTGAAATGACTCTAAACACACTTATTTTAGTTCCAAAAGTGATAATTCACATGCAAAAGTCATTTAAAGTCAAAAAATTAAAAATAAAAAAATTACCATTTCTGACCATTTTGAGAAAGTTCGAAAGGTCACGGGTCATCATTTTTCATCAGAAAATTGATGTTTTGGACTGTAGAAAAAGAGATTCAAAATGTCATTTGGATTGTGCCTCATGCTGAATAACTACTTTTTAAAGCCTCAATGTGACCAAAATTGCCATTTTTACAGACTTTTTCTCCTACTCAGAAGCTTCTATTTTGACCAATTTTAGGCCTTCAAATGACTCTAAACACACTTATTTTAGTTCCAAAAGTGATAATTCAAATGTAAAAGTCATTTACAGTCAAAAAATTTAACATTAAAAAATTACCATTTCTGACCATTTTGAGAAAGTTCGACAGGTCACGGGTCATCGTTTTTCATCAGAAAATAGATTTTTTGGACTGTAGAAAAAGAGATTCACAATGTCATTTAGATTGTGCCTCATTTTGAATAACTAGTTTTTAAAGCCTCAATGTGTCCAAAATTGCCATTTTTACCAACTTTTTCTCCTACTCAGAAGCTTCTATTTCGACTATTTTCAGGCATTAAAATGACTCTAAACACACTTATTTTAGTTCCAAAAGTGATAATTCACATGCAATAGTCATTTCTTTAAAAAAAATAAACATTAAAAAATTACCATTTCTGACCATTTTTTTAAAGTTCGACAGGTCACGGGTCATCATTTTTCATCAGAAAATAGATTTTTTGGACTGTAGAAAAAGAGATTCACAATGTCATTTGGATTGTGCCTCATGTTGAATGACTAGTTTTTAAAGCCTCAATGTGAACAAAATTGCCATTTTTACACAATTTTGTCTCCTACTCAGAAGCTTCTATTTCGACCAATTTTAGGCATTCAAATGACTTAAACACACTTATTTTAGTTCCAAAAGTGATAATTCACATGCAATAGTCATTTACAGTCAAAAGACAAAACATTAAAAAACTTACGGTTTCTGACCATCTGGGGAAAGTTCGACAGGTCACAGGTCATCATTTTTCATCAGAAAATAGTTTTTTTGGACTGTAGAAAAATTGATTCAAAATGTCATTTGGATTGTGCCTCATGTTGAATAACTACATTTTAAAGCCTCAATGTGACCAAAATTGCAATTTTTACAGACTTTTTCTCCGACTGAAAAGCTTCTATTTCGACCATTTTCAGGCATTAAATGACTCTAAACACACTTATTTTAGTTCCAAAAGTGATAATTCACATGCAATAGTCATTTAGTTTAAAAACAAATAAACATTAAAAAACTACAATTTCTGACCATCTTAAGAAAGTTTGACAGGTCACGGGTCATTGTTTTTCATCAGAAAATTGGTTTTTTGGACTGTAGAAAAAAAGATTCAAAATGTCATTTGGATTGTGCCTCATGTTGAATAACTACTTTTTAAAGCCTCAATGTGAACAAAATTGCCATTTTTACTGACTTTTTCTCCTACTCAGAGGCTTCTATTTCGACCAATTTTAGGCATTTAAATGACTCTAAACACACTTATTTTAGTTCCAAAAGTGATAATTCACATGCAAAAGTCATTTACAGTCAAAAAACATAAACATTAAAAAATTACCATTTCTGACCATCTTGAGAAAAATCGACAGGTCACGGGTCATAGTTTGTCATCAGAAAATTAATTTTTTGGGACTGTAGAAAAAAATATTCAAAATGTCAATTGGATTGTGCCTCATGTTGAATAACTACTTTTTAAAGCCTCAATGTGACCAAATTTGCCATTTTTACAGACTTTTTCTCCTACTCAGAAGCTTTTTTTCGACCATTTTCAGGCATTCAAATGACTCTAAACACACTTAGTTCCAAAAGTCATAATTCACATGCAATAGTCATTTACTTTAAAAAATATATATATTAAAAAATTTAAATTTCTGACCATTTTGAGAACGTTTGACAGGTCACGGGTCATTGTTTTTCATCTGAAAATTGATTTTTTGGACTGTAGAAAAAAAGATTCAAAATGTCATTTGGATTGTGCCTCATGTTGAATAACTACTTTTTAAAGCCTAAATGTGACCAAAATTGCCATTTTTACAGACTTTTTCTCCTACTCAGAAGCTTCTATTTCGACCAATTTCAGGCATTAAAATGACTCTAAACACACTTATTTTAGTTCCAAAAGTGATAATTCACATGCAATAGTCATTTACTTTAAAAAAATATAAATATTAAAAAATTTAAATTTCTGACCATTTTGAGAAAGTTCGACAGGTCACGGGTCATCGTTTTTCATCAGAAAATTGATTTTTTGGACTGTAGAAAAAAAGATTCAAAATGTAATTTGGATTGTGCCTCATGTTGAATAATTACTTTTGAAAGCCTCAATGTGACCAAAATTGCCATTTTTACAGACTTTTTCTCCCACTCAGAAGCTTCTATTTTGACCAATTTTAGGCCTTCAAATGACTCTAAACACACTTATTTTAGTTCCAAAAGTGATAATTCAAATGTAAAAGTCATTTACAGTCAAAAAATTTAACATTAAAAAATTACCATTTCTGACCATTTTGAGAAAGTTCGACAGGTCACGGGTCATCGTTTTTCATCAGAAAATAGATTTTTTGGACTGTAGAAAAAGAGATTCACAATGTCATTTAGATTGTGCCTCATTTTGAATAACTAGTTTTTAAAGCCTCAATGTGACCAAAATTGCCATTTTTACCAACTTTTTCTCCTACTCAGAAGCTTCTATTTCGACTATTTTCAGGCATTAAAATGACTCTAAACACACTTATTTTAGTTCCAAAAGTGATAATTCACATGCAATAGTCATTTACAGTCAAAAAATTCAACATTAAAAAATTACCTATACTGACCATCTGGAGAAAGTTCGACAGGTCACGGGTCATCGTTTTTCATACGAAAATTGATTTTTTTGGACTGTAGAAAAAAAAATTCAAAATGTCAATTGGATTGTGCCTCATGTTGAATAACTACTTTTTAAAGCCTATATGTGACCAAATTTGCCATTTTTACAGACTTTTTCTCCTACTCAGAAGCTTTTTTTTCGACCATTTTCAGGCATTGAAATGACTCTAAACACACTTATTTTAGTTCCAAAAGTGATAATTCACATGCAAAAGTCATTTAAAGTCAAAAAATTAAAAATAAAAAAATTACCATTTCTGACCATTTTGAGAAAGTTCGAAAGGTCACGGGTCATCATTTTTCATCAGAAAATTGATGTTTTGGACTGTAGAAAAAGAGATTCAAAATGTCATTTGGATTGTGCCTCATGCTGAATAACTACTTTTTAAAGCCTCAATGTGACCAAAATTGCCATTTTTACAGACTTTTTCTCCTACTCAGAAGCTTCTATTTTGACCAATTTTAGGCCTTCAAATGACTCTAAACACACTTATTTTAGTTCCAAAAGTGATAATTCAAATGTAAAAGTCATTTACAGTCAAAAAATTTAACATTAAAAAATTACCATTTCTGACCATTTTGAGAAAGTTCGACAGGTCACGGGTCATCGTTTTTCATCAGAAAATAGATTTTTTGGACTGTAGAAAAAGAGATTCACAATGTCATTTAGATTGTGCCTCATTTTGAATAACTAGTTTTTAAAGCCTCAATGTGTCCAAAATTGCCATTTTTACCAACTTTTTCTCCTACTCAGAAGCTTCTATTTCGACTATTTTCAGGCATTAAAATGACTCTAAACACACTTATTTTAGTTCCAAAAGTGATAATTCACATGCAATAGTCATTTCTTTAAAAAAAATAAACATTAAAAAATTACCATTTCTGACCATTTTTTTAAAGTTCGACAGGTCACGGGTCATCATTTTTCATCAGAAAATAGATTTTTTGGACTGTAGAAAAAGAGATTCACAATGTCATTTGGATTGTGCCTCATGTTGAATGACTAGTTTTTAAAGCCTCAATGTGAACAAAATTGCCATTTTTACACAATTTTGTCTCCTACTCAGAAGCTTCTATTTCGACCAATTTTAGGCATTCAAATGACTTAAACACACTTATTTTAGTTCCAAAAGTGATAATTCACATGCAATAGTCATTTACAGTCAAAAGACAAAACATTAAAAAACTTACGGTTTCTGACCATCTGGGGAAAGTTCGACAGGTCACAGGTCATCATTTTTCATCAGAAAATAGTTTTTTTGGACTGTAGAAAAATTGATTCAAAATGTCATTTGGATTGTGCCTCATGTTGAATAACTACATTTTAAAGCCTCAATGTGACCAAAATTGCAATTTTTACAGACTTTTTCTCCGACTGAAAAGCTTCTATTTCGACCATTTTCAGGCATTAAATGACTCTAAACACACTTATTTTAGTTCCAAAAGTGATAATTCACATGCAATAGTCATTTAGTTTAAAAACAAATAAACATTAAAAAACTACAATTTCTGACCATCTTAAGAAAGTTTGACAGGTCACGGGTCATTGTTTTTCATCAGAAAATTGGTTTTTTGGACTGTAGAAAAAAAGATTCAAAATGTCATTTGGATTGTGCCTCATGTTGAATAACTACTTTTTAAAGCCTCAATGTGAACAAAATTGCCATTTTTACTGACTTTTTCTCCTACTCAGAGGCTTCTATTTCGACCAATTTTAGGCATTTAAATGACTCTAAACACACTTATTTTAGTTCCAAAAGTGATAATTCACATGCAAAAGTCATTTACAGTCAAAAAACATAAACATTAAAAAATTACCATTTCTGACCATCTTGAGAAAAATCGACAGGTCACGGGTCATAGTTTGTCATCAGAAAATTAATTTTTTGGGACTGTAGAAAAAAATATTCAAAATGTCAATTGGATTGTGCCTCATGTTGAATAACTACTTTTTAAAGCCTCAATGTGACCAAATTTGCCATTTTTACAGACTTTTTCTCCTACTCAGAAGCTTTTTTTCGACCATTTTCAGGCATTCAAATGACTCTAAACACACTTAGTTCCAAAAGTCATAATTCACATGCAATAGTCATTTACTTTAAAAAATATATATATTAAAAAATTTAAATTTCTGACCATTTTGAGAACGTTTGACAGGTCACGGGTCATTGTTTTTCATCTGAAAATTGATTTTTTGGACTGTAGAAAAAAAGATTCAAAATGTCATTTGGATTGTGCCTCATGTTGAATAACTACTTTTTAAAGCCTAAATGTGACCAAAATTGCCATTTTTACAGACTTTTTCTCCTACTCAGAAGCTTCTATTTCGACCAATTTCAGGCATTAAAATGACTCTAAACACACTTATTTTAGTTCCAAAAGTGATAATTCACATGCAATAGTCATTTACTTTAAAAAAATATAAATATTAAAAAATTTAAATTTCTGACCATTTTGAGAAAGTTCGACAGGTCACGGGTCATCGTTTTTCATCAGAAAATTGATTTTTTGGACTGTAGAAAAAAAGATTCAAAATGTAATTTGGATTGTGCCTCATGTTGAATAATTACTTTTGAAAGCCTCAATGTGACCAAAATTGCCATTTTTACAGACTTTTTCTCCCACTCAGAAGCTTCTATTTCGACCATTTTCAGGCATCAAAATGATCTAAACACACTTATTTTAGTTCCAAAAGTGATCATTCACATGCAATAGTCATTTACTTTAAAAAACAATAAACATTAAAAAATTACCATTTCTGATCATTTTTTGAAAGTTCGACAGGTCACGGGTCATCGTTTTTCATCAGAAAATTGTTTTTTTGGACTGTAGAAAAAAAGATTCAAAATGTCATTTGGATTGTGCCTCATGTTGAATAACTACTTTTTAAAGCCTAAATGTGACCAAAATTGCCATTTTTACAGACTTTTTCTCCTACTCAGAAGCTTCTATTTCGACCATTTTCAGGCATCAAAATGATCTAAACACACTTATTTTAGTTCCAAAAGTGATCATTCACATGCAATAGTCATTTACTTTAAAAAAAAAAGATTAAAAAATTACCATTTCTTACCATATTGAGAAAGTTCAACAGGTCATCGTATTTCATCAGAAAATTGATTTTTTGGACTGTAGAAAAAAAGATTCAAAATGTCATTTGGAATGTGCCTCATGTTGAATAACTAATTTTGAAAGCCTCAATGTGACCAAAATTGCAATTTTTACATACTTTTTCTCCTACTGAGAAGCTTCTATTTCGACCATTTTCAGGCATTAAAATTACTCTAAACACACTTATTTTAGTTCCAAAAGTGATAATTCACATGCAATAGTCATTTAGAGTCAAAAAATTAAACATTAAAAAATTACCATTTCTGATCATTTTTTGAAGGTTTGACAGGTCACGGGTCCTCGTTTTTTATCAGAAAATTGATTTTTTGGACTATAGAAGAAAAGAATCAAAATGTCATTTGGATTGTGCCTCATGTTGAATAACTACTTTTGAAAGTCTCAATTTGACCAAAATTGCCATTTTTCAGACTTTTTCTCCTACTCAGAAGCTTCTATTTCGACCATTTTCAGGCATTAAAATGACTCTAAACACACTTCTTTCAGTTCCAAAAGTGATAATTCACATGAAATAGTCATTTACTTTAAAAAATATAAATATTACATTTTTTTAATTTCTGACCATTTTGAGAAAGTTCGACAGGTCACGGGTCATCGTTTTTCATCAGAAAATTGATTTTTTAGACTGTAGAAAAAAAGATTCAAAATGTAATTTGGATTGTGCCTCATGTTGAACAACCACTTTTTAAAGCCTCAATGTGACCAAAATTGCCATTTTTTCAGACTTTTTCTCTTACTCAGAAGCTTCTATTTCAACCAATTTCAGGCATTAAAATGACTCTAAACACACTTATTTTAGTTCCAAAAGGGATAATTCACATGCAATAGTCATTTACAGTCAAAAAATTAAACATTAAAAAATTACCATTTCTGACCATCTGCAGAAAGTTCAACAGGTCACGGGTCATCGTTTTTCATCAGAAAATTGATTTTTTGGGACTGTAGAAGAATTGATTCAAAATGTCATTTGGATTGTGCCTCATGTTGAATAACTACATTTTCAAGCCTCATTGTGACCAGAATTTGCATTTTTACAGACTTTTTCTCCTACTCAGAAGCTTCTATTTCAACCATTTTCAGGCATTACAATGACTCTAAACACACTTATTTTAGTTCCAAAAGTGATAATTCACATGCAATAGTCATTTACTTTAAAAAACAATAAACATTAAAAAATTACCATTTCTGATCATTTTTTGAAAGTTCGACAGGTCACGAGTCATCGTTTTTCATCAGAAAATAAATTTTTTGGACTGTAGAAAAAAAAGATTCAAAATGTCATTTGGATTGTGCCTCATGTTGAATAACTAATTCTTAAAGCCTCAATGTGACCAAAATTGCCATTTTTACAGACTTTTTCTCCTACTCAGAAGCTTCTATTTCGACCATTTTCAGGCATTAAAATGACTCTAAACACACTTATTTTAGTTCCAAAAGTGATAATTCACTTGCAATAGTCATTTACTTTAAAAAAAAGAAAAAGATTAAAAAATTACCATTTCTTACCATTTTGAGAAAGTTCGACAGGTCACGGGTCATCGTATTTCATCAGAAAATTGATTTTTTGGACTGTAGAAAAAAAGATTTAAAATGTCATTTGGATTGTGCCTCATGTTGAATAACTACTTTTTAAAGCCTCAATGTGACCAAAATTGCCATTTTTACATAATTTGTCTCCTACTCAGAAGCTTCTATTTCAACCATTTTCAGGCATTAAAATGACTCTAAACACACTTATTTTAGTTCCAAAAGTGATAATTCACATGCAATAGTCATTTACTTTAAAAAAAATATAAATATTAAAAAATTTACATTTCTGACCATTTGGAGAAAGTTCGACAGGTCACGGGTCATCGTTTTTCATCAGAAAATTGATTTTTTGGACTGTAGAAAAAAAGATTCAAAATGTAATTTGGATTGTGCCTCATGTTGAATAACTACTTTTTAAAGCCTCAATGTGACCAAAATTGCCATTTTTACAGACTTTTTCTCTTACTCAGGAGCTTCTATTTCGACCAATTTCAGGCATTAAAATGACTCTAAACACACTTATTTTAGTTCCAAAAGTGATAATTCACATGCAATAGTCATTTACTTTAAAAAAAATAAAAGATAAAAAAATTACCATTTCTGACCATTTTGAGAAAGTTCGACAGGTCACGGGTCATCGTATTTCATCAGAAAATTGATTTTTTGGACTGTAGAAAAAAAGATTCAAAATGTCATTTGGATTGTGCCTCATGTTGAATAACTACTTTTGAAAGCCTCAATGTGACCAAAATTGCCATTTTTACATACTTTTTCTCCCACTCAGAAGCTTCTATTTCGACCATTTTCTGGCATTAAAATGACTCTAAACACACTTATTTTAGTTCCAAAAGTGATAATTCACATGCAATAGTCATTTACTTTAAAAAACAATAAACATTAAAAAATTACCATTTCTGATCAGTTTTTGAAAGTTCGAATAGGTCACGGGTCATCGTTTTTCATCGGAAAATTAATTTTTTGGACTGTAGAAAAAAAGATTCAAAATGTCATTTGGATTGTGCCTCATGTTGAATAACTACTTTTTAAAGCCTCAATGTGACCAAAATTGCCATTTTTACAGACTTTTCTCCTACTCAGAAGCTTCTATTTCGACCATTTCAGGAATTAAAATGACTCTAAACACACTTATTTTAGTTCCAAAAGTGATAATTCACATGCAATAGTCATTTACTTTAAAAAAAAGAAAAAGATTAAAAAATTACCATTTCTTACCATTTTGAGAAAGTTCGACAGGTCATAATTCACATGCAATAGTCATTTACTTTAAAAAAAAGAAAAAGATTAAAAAATTACCATTTCTTACCATTTTGAGAAAGTTCGACAGGTCACGGGTCATCGTATTTCATCAGAAAATTGATTTTTTGGACTGTAGAAAAAAAGATTCAAAATGTCATTTGAATTTGTGCCTCATGTTGAATAACTACTTTTGAAAGCCTCAATGTGACCAAAATTGCCATTTTTACATACTTTTTCTCCCACTCAGAAGCTTCTATTTCGACCATTTTCAGGCATTAAAATGACTCTAAACACACTTATTTTAGTTCCAAAAGTGATAATTCACATGCAATAGTCATTTACTTTAAAAAACAATAAACATTAAAAAATTACCATTTCTGATCAGTTTTTGAAAGTTCGAATAGGTCACGGGTCATCGTTTTTCATCGGAAAATTAATTTTTTGGACTGTAGAAAAAAAGATTCAAAATGTCATTTGGATTGTGCCTCATGTTGAATAACTACTTTTTAAAGCCTCAATGTGACCAAAATTGCCATTTTTACAGACTTTTCTCCTACTCAGAAGCTTCTATTTCGACCATTTCAGGAATTAAAATGACTCTAAACACACTTATTTTAGTTCCAAAAGTGATAATTCACATGCAATAGTCATTTACTTTAAAAAAAAGAAAAAGATTAAAAAATTACCATTTCTTACCATTTTGAGAAAGTTCGACAGGTCACGGGTCATCGTATTTCATCAGAAAATTGATTTTTTGGACTGTAGAAAAAAAGATTCAAAATGTCATTTGGATTGTGCCTCATGTTGAATAACTACTTTTTAAAGCCTCAATGTGACCAAAATTGCCATTTTTACAGACTTTTTCTCCTACTCAGAAGCTTCTATTTCGACGATTTTCAGGCATTAAAATGACTCTAAACACACTTATTTTATTTCCAAAAGGGATAATTCACATGCAATAGTCATTTACATTCAAAAAAATTAAACATTAAAAAATTACCATTTCTGACCATTTTGAGAAAGTTCGACAGGTCACGGGTCATCGTTTTTCATCGGAAAATTGATTTTTTGGACTGTAGAAAAAAAGATTCAAAATGTAATTTGGATTGTGCCTCATGTTGAATAACTACTTTTTAAAGCCTCAATGTGACCAAAATTGCCATTTTTACAGACTTTTTCTCCCACTCAGAAGCTTCTATTTCGACCATTTTCAGGCATTAAAATGACTCTAAACACACTTATTTTAGTTCCAAAAGGGATAATTCACATGCGATAGTCATTTACTTTAAAAAAAATAAAAGATAAAAAAATTACCATTTCTGACCATTTTGAGAAAGTTCGACAGGTCACGGGTCATCGTATTTCATCAGAAAATTGATTTTTTGGACTGTAGAAAAAAAGATTCAAAATGTCATTTGGATTGTGCCTCATGTTGAATAACTACTTTTGAAAGCCTCAATGTGACCAAAATTGCCATTTTTACATACTTTTTCTCCCACTCAGAAGCTTCTATTTCGACCATTTTCAGGCATTAAAATGATCTAAACACACTTATTTTAGTTCCAAAAGTGATCATTCACATGCAATAGTCATTTACTTTAAAAAAAAAAAGATTAAAAAATTACCATTTCTTACCATATTGAGAAAGTTCAACAGGTCATCGTATTTCATCAGAAAATTGATTTTTTGGACTGTAGAAAAAAAGATTCAAAATGTCATTTGGAATGTGCCTCATGTTGAATAACTACTTTTGAAAGCCTCAATGTGACCAAAATTGCCATTTTTACATACTTTTTCTCCCACTCAGAAGCTTCTATTTCGACCATTTTCAGGCATTAAAATGACTCTAAACACACTTATTTTAGTTCCAAAAGTGATAATTCACATGCAATAGTCATTTACTTTAAAAAACAATAAACATTAAAAAATTACCATTTCTGATCAGTTTTTGAAAGTTCGAATAGGTCACGGGTCATCGTTTTTCATCGGAAAATTAATTTTTTGGACTGTAGAAAAAAAGATTCAAAATGTCATTTGGATTGTGCCTCATGTTGAATAACTACTTTTTAAAGCCTCAATGTGACCAAAATTGCCATTTTTACAGACTTTTCTCCTACTCAGAAGCTTCTATTTCGACCATTTCAGGAATTAAAATGACTCTAAACACACTTATTTTAGTTCCAAAAGTGATAATTCACATGCAATAGTCATTTACTTTAAAAAAAAGAAAAAGATTAAAAAATTACCATTTCTTACCATTTTGAGAAAGTTCGACAGGTCACGGGTCATCGTATTTCATCAGAAAATTGATTTTTTGGACTGTAGAAAAAAAGATTCAAAATGTCATTTGGATTGTGCCTCATGTTGAATAACTACTTTTTAAAGCCTCAATGTGACCAAAATTGCCATTTTTACAGACTTTTTCTCCTACTCAGAAGCTTCTATTTCGACGATTTTCAGGCATTAAAATGACTCTAAACACACTTATTTTATTTCCAAAAGGGATAATTCACATGCAATAGTCATTTACATTCAAAAAAATTAAACATTAAAAAATTACCATTTCTGACCATTTTGAGAAAGTTCGACAGGTCACGGGTCATCGTTTTTCATCGGAAAATTGATTTTTTGGACTGTAGAAAAAAAGATTCAAAATGTAATTTGGATTGTGCCTCATGTTGAATAACTACTTTTTAAAGCCTCAATGTGACCAAAATTGCCATTTTTACAGACTTTTTCTCCCACTCAGAAGCTTCTATTTCGACCATTTTCAGCCATTAAAATGACTCTAAACACACTTATTTTAGTTCCAAAAGGGATAATTCACATGCGATAGTCATTTACTTTAAAAAAAATAAAAGATAAAAAAATTACCATTTCTGACCATTTTGAGAAAGTTCGACAGGTCACGGGTCATCGTATTTCATCAGAAAATTGATTTTTTGGACTGTAGAAAAAAAGATTCAAAATGTCATTTGGATTGTGCCTCATGTTGAATAACTACTTTTGAAAGCCTCAATGTGACCAAAATTGCCATTTTTACATACTTTTTCTCCCACTCAGAAGCTTCTATTTCGACCATTTTCAGGCATTAAAATGATCTAAACACACTTATTTTAGTTCCAAAAGTGATCATTCACATGCAATAGTCATTTACTTTAAAAAAAAAAAGATTAAAAAATTACCATTTCTTACCATATTGAGAAAGTTCAACAGGTCATCGTATTTCATCAGAAAATTGATTTTTTGGACTGTAGAAAAAAAGATTCAAAATGTCATTTGGAATGTGCCTCATGTTGAATAACTACTTTTGAAAGCCTCAATGTGACCAAAATTGCCATTTTTACATACTTTTTCTCCCACTCAGAAGCTTCTATTTCGACCATTTTCAGGCATTAAAATGACTCTAAACACACTTATTTTAGTTCCAAAAGTGATAATTCACATGCAATAGTCATTTACTTTAAAAAACAATAAACATTAAAAAATTACCATTTCTGATCAGTTTTTGAAAGTTCGAATAGGTCACGGGTCATCGTTTTTCATCGGAAAATTAATTTTTTGGACTGTAGAAAAAAAGATTCAAAATGTCATTTGGATTGTGCCTCATGTTGAATAACTACTTTTTAAAGCCTCAATGTGACCAAAATTGCCATTTTTACAGACTTTTCTCCTACTCAGAAGCTTCTATTTCGACCATTTCAGGAATTAAAATGACTCTAAACACACTTATTTTAGTTCCAAAAGTGATAATTCACATGCAATAGTCATTTACTTTAAAAAAAAGAAAAAGATTAAAAAATTACCATTTCTTACCATTTTGAGAAAGTTCGACAGGTCACGGGTCATCGTATTTCATCAGAAAATTGATTTTTTGGACTGTAGAAAAAAAGATTCAAAATGTCATTTGGATTGTGCCTCATGTTGAATAACTACTTTTTAAAGCCTCAATGTGACCAAAATTGCCATTTTTACAGACTTTTTCTCCTACTCAGAAGCTTCTATTTCGACGATTTTCAGGCATTAAAATGACTCTAAACACACTTATTTTATTTCCAAAAGGGATAATTCACATGCAATAGTCATTTACATTCAAAAAAATTAAACATTAAAAAATTACCATTTCTGACCATTTTGAGAAAGTTCGACAGGTCACGGGTCATCGTTTTTCATCGGAAAATTGATTTTTTGGACTGTAGAAAAAAAGATTCAAAATGTAATTTGGATTGTGCCTCATGTTGAATAACTACTTTTTAAAGCCTCAATGTGACCAAAATTGCCATTTTTACAGACTTTTTCTCCCACTCAGAAGCTTCTATTTCGACCATTTTCAGCCATTAAAATGACTCTAAACACACTTATTTTAGTTCCAAAAGGGATAATTCACATGCGATAGTCATTTACTTTAAAAAAAATAAAAGATAAAAAAATTACCATTTCTGACCATTTTGAGAAAGTTCGACAGGTCACGGGTCATCGTATTTCATCAGAAAATTGATTTTTTGGACTGTAGAAAAAAAGATTCAAAATGTCATTTGGATTGTGCCTCATGTTGAATAACTACTTTTGAAAGCCTCAATGTGACCAAAATTGCCATTTTTACATACTTTTTCTCCCACTCAGAAGCTTCTATTTCGACCATTTTCAGGCATTAAAATGATCTAAACACACTTATTTTAGTTCCAAAAGTGATCATTCACATGCAATAGTCATTTACTTTAAAAAAAAAAAGATTAAAAAATTACCATTTCTTACCATATTGAGAAAGTTCAACAGGTCATCGTATTTCATCAGAAAATTGATTTTTTGGACTGTAGAAAAAAAGATTCAAAATGTCATTTGGAATGTGCCTCATGTTGAATAACTAATTTTGAAAGCCTCAATGTGACCAAAATTGCAATTTTTACATACTTTTTCTCCTACTGAGAAGCTTCTATTTCGACCATTTTCAGGCATTAAAATTACTCTAAACACACTTATTTTAGTTCCAAAAGTGATAATTCACATGCAATAGTCATTTAGAGTCAAAAAATTAAACATTAAAAAATTACCATTTCTGATCATTTTTTGAAAGTTTGACAGGTCACGGGTCCTCGTTTTTTATCAGAAAATTGATTTTTTGGACTATAGAAGAAAAGAATCAAAATGTCATTTGGATTGTGCCTCATGTTGAATAACTACTTTTGAAAGTCTCAATGTGACCAAAATTGCCATTTTTCAGACTTTTTCTCCTACTCAGAAGCTTCTATTTCGACCATTTTCAGGCATTAAAATGACTCTAAACACACTTCTTTCAGTTCCAAAAGTGATAATTCACATGAAATAGTCATTTACTTTAAAAAATATAAATATTACATTTTTTTAATTTCTGACCATTTTGAGAAAGTTCGACAGGTCACGGGTCATCGTTTTTCATCAGAAAATTGATTTTTTAGACTGTAGAAAAATTGATTGAAAATGTCATTTGGATTGTGCCTCATGTTGAACAACCACTTTTTAAAGCCTCAATGTGACCAAAATTGCCATTTTTTCAGACTTTTTCTCTTACTCAGAAGCTTCTGTTTCAACCAATTTCAGGCATTAAAATGACTCTAAACACACTTATTTTAGTTCCAAAAGGGATAATTCACATGCAATAGTAATTTACAGTCAAAAAATTAAACATTAAAAAATTACCATTTCTGACCATCTGCAGAAAGTTCAACAGGTCACGGGTCATCGTTTTTCATCAGAAAATTGATTTTTTGGGACTGTAGAAGAATTGATTCAAAATGTCATTTGGATTGTGCCTCATGTTGAATAACTACATTTTCAAGCCTCATTGTGACCAGAATTTGCATTTTTACAGACTTTTTCTCCTACTCAGAAGCTTCTATTTCAACCATTTTCAGGCATTACAATGACTCTAAACACACTTATTTTAGTTCCAAAAGTGATAATTCACATGCAATAGTCATTTACTTTAAAAAACAATAAACATTAAAAAATTACCATTTCTGATCATTTTTTGAAAGTTCGACAGGTCACGGGTCATCGTTTTTCATCAGAAAATAAATTTTTTGGACTGTAGAAAAAAAAGATTCAAAATGTCATTTGGATTGTGCCTCATGTTGAATAACTAATTCTTAAAGCCTCAATGTGACCAAAATTGCCATTTTTACAGACTTTTTCTCCTACTCAGAAGCTTCTATTTCGACCATTTTCAGGCATTAAAATGACTCTAAACACACTTATTTTAGTTCCAAAAGTGATAATTCACTTGCAATAGTCATTTACTTTAAAAAAAAGAAAAAGATTAAAAAATTACCATTTCTTACCATTTTGAGAAAGTTCGACAGGTCACGGGTCATCGTATTTCATCAGAAAATTGATTTTTTGGACTGTAGAAAAAAAGATTTAAAATGTCATTTGGATTGTGCCTCATGTTGAATAACTACTTTTTAAAGCCTCAATGTGACCAAAATTGCCATTTTTACATAATTTGTCTCCTACTCAGAAGCTTCTATTTCAACCATTTTCAGGCATTAAAATGACTCTAAACACACTTATTTTAGTTCCAAAAGTGATAATTCACATGCAATAGTCATTTACTTTAAAAAAAATATAAATATTAAAAAATTTACATTTCTGACCATTTGGAGAAAGTTCGACAGGTCACGGGTCATCGTTTTTCATCAGAAAATTGATTTTTTGGACTGTAGAAAAAAAGATTCAAAATGTAATTTGGATTGTGCCTCATGTTGAATAACTACTTTTTAAAGCCTCAATGTGACCAAAATTGCCATTTTTACAGACTTTTTCTCTTACTCAGGAGCTTCTATTTCGACCAATTTCAGGCATTAAAATGACTCTAAACACACTTATTTTAGTTCCAAAAGTGATAATTCACATGCAATAGTCATTTACTTTAAAAAAAATAAAAGATAAAAAAATTACCATTTCTGACCATTTTGAGAAAGTTCGACAGGTCACGGGTCATCGTATTTCATCAGAAAATTGATTTTTTGGACTGTAGAAAAAAAGATTCAAAATGTCATTTGGATTGTGCCTCATGTTGAATAACTACTTTTGAAAGCCTCAATGTGACCAAAATTGCCATTTTTACATACTTTTTCTCCCACTCAGAAGCTTCTATTTCGACCATTTTCAGGCATTAAAATGACTCTAAACACACTTATTTTAGTTCCAAAAGTGATAATTCACATGCAATAGTCATTTACTTTAAAAAACAATAAACATTAAAAAATTACCATTTCTGATCAGTTTTTGAAAGTTCGAATAGGTCACGGGTCATCGTTTTTCATCGGAAAATTAATTTTTTGGACTGTAGAAAAAAAGATTCAAAATGTCATTTGGATTGTGCCTCATGTTGAATAACTACTTTTTAAAGCCTCAATGTGACCAAAATTGCCATTTTTACAGACTTTTCTCCTACTCAGAAGCTTCTATTTCGACCATTTCAGGAATTAAAATGACTCTAAACACACTTATTTTAGTTCCAAAAGTGATAATTCACATGCAATAGTCATTTACTTTAAAAAAAAGAAAAAGATTAAAAAATTACCATTTCTTACCATTTTGAGAAAGTTCGACAGGTCACGGGTCATCGTATTTCATCAGAAAATTGATTTTTTGGACTGTAGAAAAAAAGATTCAAAATGTCATTTGGATTGTGCCTCATGTTGAATAACTACTTTTTAAAGCCTCAATGTGACCAAAATTGCCATTTTTACAGACTTTTTCTCCTACTCAGAAGCTTCTATTTCGACGATTTTCAGGCATTAAAATGACTCTAAACACACTTATTTTATTTCCAAAAGGGATAATTCACATGCAATAGTCATTTACATTCAAAAAAATTAAACATTAAAAAATTACCATTTCTGACCATTTTGAGAAAGTTCGACAGGTCACGGGTCATCGTTTTTCATCAGAAAATTGATTTTTTGGACTGTAGAAAAAAAGATTCAAAATGTAATTTGGATTGTGCCTCATGTTGAATAACTACTTTTTAAAGCCTCAATGTGACCAAAATTGCCATTTTTACAGACTTTTTCTCCCACTCAGAAGCTTCTATTTCGACCATTTTCAGCCATTAAAATGACTCTAAACACACGTATTTTAGTTCCAAAAGGGATAATTCACATGCAATAGTCATTTACTTTAAAAAAAATAAAAGATAAAAAAATTACCATTTCTGACCATTTTGAGAAAGTTCGACAGGTCACGGGTCATCGTATTTCATCAGAAAATTGATTTTTTGGACTGTAGAAAAAAAGATTCAAAATGTCATTTGGATTGTGCCTCATGTTGAATAACTACTTTTGAAAGCCTCAATGTGACCAAAATTGCCATTTTTACATACTTTTTCTCCCACTCAGAAGCTTCTATTTCGACCATTTTCAGGCATTAAAATGACTCTAAACACACTTATTTTAGTTCCAAAAGTGATAATTCATATGCAATAGTCATTTACTTTAAAAAACAATAAACATTAAAAAATTACCATTTCTGATCACTTTTTGAAAGTTCGACAGGTCACGGGTCATCGTTTTTCATCAGAAAATTGATGTTTTGGACTGTAGAAAAAGAGATTCAAAATGTCATTTGGATTGTGCCTCATGCTGAATAACTACTTTTTAAAGCCTCAATGTGACCAAAATTGCCATTTTTACAGACTTTTTCTCCTACTCAGAAGCTTCTATTTTGACCAATTTTAGGCCTTCAAATGACTCTAAACACACTTATTTTAGTTCCAAAAGTGATAATTCAAATGTAAAAGTCATTTACAGTCAAAAAATTTAACATTAAAAAATTACCATTTCTGACCATTTTGAGAAAGTTTGACAGGTCACGGGTCATCGTTTTTCATCAGAAAATAGATTTTTTGGACTGTAGAAAAAGAGATTCACAATGTCATTTAGATTGTGCCTCATTTTGAATAACTAGTTTTTAAAGCCTCAATGTGACCAAAATTGCCATTTTTACCAACTTTTTCTCCTACTCAGAAGCTTCTATTTCGACTATTTTCAGGCATTAAAATGACTCTAAACACACTTATTTTAGTTCCAAAAGTGATAATTCACATGCAATAGTCATTTACTTTAAAAAAAAGAAAAAGATTAAAAAATTACCATTTCTTACCATTTTGAGAAAGTTCGACAGGTCACGGGTCATCGTATTTCATCAGAAAATTGATTTTTTGGACTGTAGAAAAAAAGATTCAAAATGTCATTTGGATTGTGCCTCATGTTGAATAACTACTTTTTAAAGCCTCAATGTGACCAAAATTGCCATTTTTACAGACTTTTTCTCCTACTCAGAAGCTTCTATTTCGACGATTTTCAGGCATTAAAATGACTCTAAACACACTTATTTTATTTCCAAAAGGGATAATTCACATGCAATAGTCATTTACATTCAAAAAAATTAAACATTAAAAAATTACCATTTCTGACCATTTTGAGAAAGTTCGACAGGTCACGGGTCATCGTTTTTCATCGGAAAATTGATTTTTTGGACTGTAGAAAAAAAGATTCAAAATGTAATTTGGATTGTGCCTCATGTTGAATAACTACTTTTTAAAGCCTCAATGTGACCAAAATTGCCATTTTTACAGACTTTTTCTCCCACTCAGAAGCTTCTATTTCGACCATTTTCAGCCATTAAAATGACTCTAAACACACTTATTTTAGTTCCAAAAGGGATAATTCACATGCGATAGTCATTTACTTTAAAAAAAATAAAAGATAAAAAAATTACCATTTCTGACCATTTTGAGAAAGTTCGACAGGTCACGGGTCATCGTATTTCATCAGAAAATTGATTTTTTGGACTGTAGAAAAAAAGATTCAAAATGTCATTTGGATTGTGCCTCATGTTGAATAACTACTTTTGAAAGCCTCAATGTGACCAAAATTGCCATTTTTACATACTTTTTCTCCCACTCAGAAGCTTCTATTTCGACCATTTTCAGGCATTAAAATGATCTAAACACACTTATTTTAGTTCCAAAAGTGATCATTCACATGCAATAGTCATTTACTTTAAAAAAAAAAAGATTAAAAAATTACCATTTCTTACCATATTGAGAAAGTTCAACAGGTCATCGTATTTCATCAGAAAATTGATTTTTTGGACTGTAGAAAAAAAGATTCAAAATGTCATTTGGAATGTGCCTCATGTTGAATAACTACTTTTGAAAGCCTCAATGTGACCAAAATTGCCATTTTTACATACTTTTTCTCCCACTCAGAAGCTTCTATTTCGACCATTTTCAGGCATTAAAATGACTCTAAACACACTTATTTTAGTTCCAAAAGTGATAATTCACATGCAATAGTCATTTACTTTAAAAAACAATAAACATTAAAAAATTACCATTTCTGATCAGTTTTTGAAAGTTCGAATAGGTCACGGGTCATCGTTTTTCATCGGAAAATTAATTTTTTGGACTGTAGAAAAAAAGATTCAAAATGTCATTTGGATTGTGCCTCATGTTGAATAACTACTTTTTAAAGCCTCAATGTGACCAAAATTGCCATTTTTACAGACTTTTCTCCTACTCAGAAGCTTCTATTTCGACCATTTCAGGAATTAAAATGACTCTAAACACACTTATTTTAGTTCCAAAAGTGATAATTCACATGCAATAGTCATTTACTTTAAAAAAAAGAAAAAGATTAAAAAATTACCATTTCTTACCATTTTGAGAAAGTTCGACAGGTCACGGGTCATCGTATTTCATCAGAAAATTGATTTTTTGGACTGTAGAAAAAAAGATTCAAAATGTCATTTGGATTGTGCCTCATGTTGAATAACTACTTTTTAAAGCCTCAATGTGACCAAAATTGCCATTTTTACAGACTTTTTCTCCTACTCAGAAGCTTCTATTTCGACGATTTTCAGGCATTAAAATGACTCTAAACACACTTATTTTATTTCCAAAAGGGATAATTCACATGCAATAGTCATTTACATTCAAAAAAATTAAACATTAAAAAATTACCATTTCTGACCATTTTGAGAAAGTTCGACAGGTCACGGGTCATCGTTTTTCATCGGAAAATTGATTTTTTGGACTGTAGAAAAAAAGATTCAAAATGTAATTTGGATTGTGCCTCATGTTGAATAACTACTTTTTAAAGCCTCAATGTGACCAAAATTGCCATTTTTACAGACTTTTTCTCCCACTCAGAAGCTTCTATTTCGACCATTTTCAGCCATTAAAATGACTCTAAACACACTTATTTTAGTTCCAAAAGGGATAATTCACATGCGATAGTCATTTACTTTAAAAAAAATAAAAGATAAAAAAATTACCATTTCTGACCATTTTGAGAAAGTTCGACAGGTCACGGGTCATCGTATTTCATCAGAAAATTGATTTTTTGGACTGTAGAAAAAAAGATTCAAAATGTCATTTGGATTGTGCCTCATGTTGAATAACTACTTTTGAAAGCCTCAATGTGACCAAAATTGCCATTTTTACATACTTTTTCTCCCACTCAGAAGCTTCTATTTCGACCATTTTCAGGCATTAAAATGATCTAAACACACTTATTTTAGTTCCAAAAGTGATCATTCACATGCAATAGTCATTTACTTTAAAAAAAAAAAGATTAAAAAATTACCATTTCTTACCATATTGAGAAAGTTCAACAGGTCATCGTATTTCATCAGAAAATTGATTTTTTGGACTGTAGAAAAAAAGATTCAAAATGTCATTTGGAATGTGCCTCATGTTGAATAACTAATTTTGAAAGCCTCAATGTGACCAAAATTGCCATTTTTACAGACTTTTTCTCTTACTCAGGAGCTTCTATTTCGACCAATTTCAGGCATTAAAATGACTCTAAACACACTTATTTTAGTTCCAAAAGTGATAATTCACATGCAATAGTCATTTACTTTAAAAAAAATAAAAGATAAAAAAATTACCATTTCTGACCATTTTGAGAAAGTTCGACATGTCACGGGTCATCGTATTTCATCAGAAAATTGATTTTTTGGACTGTAGAAAAAAAGATTCAAAATGTCATTTGGATTGTGCCTCATGTTGAATAACTACTTTTGAAAGCCTCAATGTGACCAAAATTGCCATTTTTACATACTTTTTCTCCCACTCAGAAGCTTCTATTTCGACCATTTTCAGGCATTAAAATGACTCTAAACACACTTATTTTAGTTCCAAAAGTGATAATTCACATGCAATAGTCATTTACTTTAAAAAACAATAAACATTAAAAAATTACCATTTCTGATCAGTTTTTGAAAGTTCGAATAGGTCACGGGTCATCGTTTTTCATCGGAAAATTAATTTTTTGGACTGTAGAAAAAAAGATTCAAAATGTCATTTGGATTGTGCCTCATGTTGAATAACTACTTTTTAAAGCCTCAATGTGACCAAAATTGCCATTTTTACAGACTTTTCTCCTACTCAGAAGCTTCTATTTCGACCATTTCAGGAATTAAAATGACTCTAAACACACTTATTTTAGTTCCAAAAGTGATAATTCACATGCAATAGTCATTTACTTTAAAAAAAAGAAAAAGATTAAAAAATTACCATTTCTTACCATTTTGAGAAAGTTCGACAGGTCACGGGTCATCGTATTTCATCAGAAAATTGATTTTTTGGACTGTAGAAAAAAAGATTCAAAATGTCATTTGGATTGTGCCTCATGTTGAATAACTACTTTTTAAAGCCTCAATGTGACCAAAATTGCCATTTTTACAGACTTTTTCTCCTACTCAGAAGCTTCTATTTCGACGATTTTCAGGCATTAAAATGACTCTAAACACACTTATTTTATTTCCAAAAGGGATAATTCACATGCAATAGTCATTTACATTCAAAAAAATTAAACATTAAAAAATTACCATTTCTGACCATTTTGAGAAAGTTCGACAGGTCACGGGTCATCGTTTTTCATCAGAAAATTGATTTTTTGGACTGTAGAAAAAAAGATTCAAAATGTAATTTGGATTGTGCCTCATGTTGAATAACTACTTTTTAAAGCCTCAATGTGACCAAAATTGCCATTTTTACAGACTTTTTCTCCCACTCAGAAGCTTCTATTTCGACCATTTTCAGCCATTAAAATGACTCTAAACACACGTATTTTAGTTCCAAAAGGGATAATTCACATGCAATAGTCATTTACTTTAAAAAAAATAAAAGATAAAAAAATTACCATTTCTGACCATTTTGAGAAAGTTCGACAGGTCACGGGTCATCGTATTTCATCAGAAAATTGATTTTTTGGACTGTAGAAAAAAAGATTCAAAATGTCATTTGGATTGTGCCTCATGTTGAATAACTACTTTTGAAAGCCTCAATGTGACCAAAATTGCCATTTTTACATACTTTTTCTCCCACTCAGAAGCTTCTATTTCGACCATTTTCAGGCATTAAAATGACTCTAAACACACTTATTTTAGTTCCAAAAGTGATAATTCATATGCAATAGTCATTTACTTTAAAAAACAATAAACATTAAAAAATTACCATTTCTGATCACTTTTTGAAAGTTCGACAGGTCACGGGTCATCGTTTTTCATCAGAAAATTGATGTTTTGGACTGTAGAAAAAGAGATTCAAAATGTCATTTGGATTGTGCCTCATGCTGAATAACTACTTTTTAAAGCCTCAATGTGACCAAAATTGCCATTTTTACAGACTTTTTCTCCTACTCAGAAGCTTCTATTTTGACCAATTTTAGGCCTTCAAATGACTCTAAACACACTTATTTTAGTTCCAAAAGTGATAATTCAAATGTAAAAGTCATTTACAGTCAAAAAATTTAACATTAAAAAATTACCATTTCTGACCATTTTGAGAAAGTTTGACAGGTCACGGGTCATCGTTTTTCATCAGAAAATAGATTTTTTGGACTGTAGAAAAAGAGATTCACAATGTCATTTAGATTGTGCCTCATTTTGAATAACTAGTTTTTAAAGCCTCAATGTGACCAAAATTGCCATTTTTACCAACTTTTTCTCCTACTCAGAAGCTTCTATTTCGACTATTTTCAGGCATTAAAATGACTCTAAACACACTTATTTTAGTTCCAAAAGTGATAATTCACATGCAATAGTCATTTACAGTCAAAAAATTCAACATTAAAAAATTACCTATACTGACCATCTGGAGAAAGTTCGACAGGTCACGGGTCATCGTTTTTCATACGAAAATTGATTTTTTTGGACTGTAGAAAAAAAAATTCAAAATGTCAATTGGATTGTGCCTCATGTTGAATAACTACTTTTTAAAGCCTATATGTGACCAAATTTGCCATTTTTACAGACTTTTTCTCCTACTCAGAAGCTTTTTTTTCGACCATTTTCAGGCATTCAAATGACTCTAAACACACTTATTTTAGTTCCAAAAGTGATAATTCACATGCAAAAGTCATTTAAAGTCAAAAAATTAAAAATAAAAAAATTACGATTTCTGACCATTTTGAGAAAGTTCGAAAGGTCACGGGTCATCATTTTTCATCAGAAAATTGATGTTTTGGACTGTAGAAAAAAAGATTCAAAATGTAATTTGGATTGTGCCTCATGTTGAATAACTACTTTTTAAAGCCTCAATGTGACCAAAATTGCCATTTTTACAGACTTTTTCTCTTACTCAGGAGCTTCTATTTCGACCAATTTCAGGCATTAAAATGACTCTAAACACACTTATTTTAGTTCCAAAAGTGATAATTCACATGCAATAGTCATTTACTTTAAAAAAAATAAAAGATAAAAAAATTACCATTTCTGACCATTTTGAGAAAGTTCGACAGGTCACGGGTCATCGTATTTCATCAGAAAATTGATTTTTTGGACTGTAGAAAAAAAGATTCAAAATGTCATTTGGATTGTGCCTCATGTTGAATAACTACTTTTGAAAGCCTCAATGTGACCAAAATTGCCATTTTTACATACTTTTTCTCCCACTCAGAAGCTTCTATTTCGACCATTTTCAGGCATTAAAATGACTCTAAACACACTTATTTTAGTTCCAAAAGTGATAATTCACATGCAATAGTCATTTACTTTAAAAAACAATAAACATTAAAAAATTACCATTTCTGATCAGTTTTTGAAAGTTCGAATAGGTCACGGGTCATCGTTTTTCATCGGAAAATTAATTTTTTGGACTGTAGAAAAAAAGATTCAAAATGTCATTTGGATTGTGCCTCATGTTGAATAACTACTTTTTAAAGCCTCAATGTGACCAAAATTGCCATTTTTACAGACTTTTCTCCTACTCAGAAGCTTCTATTTCGACCATTTCAGGAATTAAAATGACTCTAAACACACTTATTTTAGTTCCAAAAGTGATAATTCACATGCAATAGTCATTTACTTTAAAAAAAAGAAAAAGATTAAAAAATTACCATTTCTTACCATTTTGAGAAAGTTCGACAGGTCACGGGTCATCGTATTTCATCAGAAAATTGATTTTTTGGACTGTAGAAAAAAAGATTCAAAATGTCATTTGGATTGTGCCTCATGTTGAATAACTACTTTTTAAAGCCTCAATGTGACCAAAATTGCCATTTTTACAGACTTTTTCTCCTACTCAGAAGCTTCTATTTCGACGATTTTCAGGCATTAAAATGACTCTAAACACACTTATTTTATTTCCAAAAGGGATAATTCACATGCAATAGTCATTTACATTCAAAAAAATTAAACATTAAAAAATTACCATTTCTGACCATTTTGAGAAAGTTCGACAGGTCACGGGTCATCGTTTTTCATCAGAAAATTGATTTTTTGGACTGTAGAAAAAAAGATTCAAAATGTAATTTGGATTGTGCCTCATGTTGAATAACTACTTTTTAAAGCCTCAATGTGACCAAAATTGCCATTTTTACAGACTTTTTCTCCCACTCAGAAGCTTCTATTTCGACCATTTTCAGCCATTAAAATGACTCTAAACACACGTATTTTAGTTCCAAAAGGGATAATTCACATGCAATAGTCATTTACTTTAAAAAAAATAAAAGATAAAAAAATTACCATTTCTGACCATTTTGAGAAAGTTCGACAGGTCACGGGTCATCGTATTTCATCAGAAAATTGATTTTTTGGACTGTAGAAAAAAAGATTCAAAATGTCATTTGGATTGTGCCTCATGTTGAATAACTACTTTTGAAAGCCTCAATGTGACCAAAATTGCCATTTTTACATACTTTTTCTCCCACTCAGAAGCTTCTATTTCGACCATTTTCAGGCATTAAAATGACTCTAAACACACTTATTTTAGTTCCAAAAGTGATAATTCATATGCAATAGTCATTTACTTTAAAAAACAATAAACATTAAAAAATTACCATTTCTGATCATTTTTTGAAAGTTCGACAGGTCACGGGTCATCGTTTTTCATCAGAAAATTGATGTTTTGGACTGTAGAAAAAGAGATTCAAAATGTCATTTGGATTGTGCCTCATGCTGAATAACTACTTTTTAAAGCCTCAATGTGACCAAAATTGCCATTTTTACAGACTTTTTCTCCTACTCAGAAGCTTCTATTTTGACCAATTTTAGGCCTTCAAATGACTCTAAACACACTTATTTTAGTTCCAAAAGTGATAATTCAAATGTAAAAGTCATTTACAGTCAAAAAATTTAACATTAAAAAATTACCATTTCTGACCATTTTGAGAAAGTTTGACAGGTCACGGGTCATCGTTTTTCATCAGAAAATAGATTTTTTGGACTGTAGAAAAAGAGATTCACAATGTCATTTAGATTGTGCCTCATTTTGAATAACTAGTTTTTAAAGCCTCAATGTGACCAAAATTGCCATTTTTACCAACTTTTTCTCCTACTCAGAAGCTTCTATTTCGACTATTTTCAGGCATTAAAATGACTCTAAACACACTTATTTTAGTTCCAAAAGTGATAATTCACATGCAATAGTCATTTACAGTCAAAAAATTCAACATTAAAAAATTACCTATACTGACCATCTGGAGAAAGTTCGACAGGTCACGGGTCATCGTTTTTCATACGAAAATTGATTTTTTTGGACTGTAGAAAAAAAAATTCAAAATGTCAATTGGATTGTGCCTCATGTTGAATAACTACTTTTTAAAGCCTATATGTGACCAAATTTGCCATTTTTACAGACTTTTTCTCCTACTCAGAAGCTTTTTTTTCGACCATTTTCAGGCATTCAAATGACTCTAAACACACTTATTTTAGTTCCAAAAGTGATAATTCACATGCAAAAGTCATTTAAAGTCAAAAAATTAAAAATAAAAAAATTACGATTTCTGACCATTTTGAGAAAGTTCGAAAGGTCACGGGTCATCATTTTTCATCAGAAAATTGATGTTTTGGACTGTAGAAAAAGAGATTCAAAATGTCATTTGGATTGTGCCTCATGCTGAATAACTACTTTTTAAAGCCTCAATGTGACCAAAATTGCCATTTTTACAGACTTTTTCTCCTACTCAGAAGCTTCTATTTTGACCAATTTTAGGCCTTCAAATGACTCTAAACACACTTATTTTAGTTCCAAAAGTGATAATTCAAATGTAAAAGTCATTTACAGTCAAAAAATTTAACATTAAAAAATTACCATTTCTGACCATTTTGAGAAAGTTTGACAGGTCACGGGTCATCGTTTTTCATCAGAAAATAGATTTTTTGGACTGTAGAAAAAGAGATTCACAATGTCATTTAGATTGTGCCTCATTTTGAATAACTAGTTTTTAAAGCCTCAATGTGACCAAAATTGCCATTTTTACCAACTTTTTCTCCTACTCAGAAGCTTCTATTTCGACTATTTTCAGGCATTAAAATGACTCTAAACACACTTATTTTAGTTCCAAAAGTGATAATTCACATGCAATAGTCATTTACAGTCAAAAAATTCAACATTAAAAAATTACCTATACTGACCATCTGGAGAAAGTTCGACAGGTCACGGGTCATCGTTTTTCATACGAAAATTGATTTTTTTGGACTGTAGAAAAAAAAATTCAAAATGTCAATTGGATTGTGCCTCATGTTGAATAACTACTTTTTAAAGCCTATATGTGACCAAATTTGCCATTTTTACAGACTTTTTCTCCTACTCAGAAGCTTTTTTTTCGACCATTTTCAGGCATTCAAATGACTCTAAACACACTTATTTTAGTTCCAAAAGTGATAATTCACATGCAAAAGTCATTTAAAGTCAAAAAATTAAAAATAAAAAAATTACGATTTCTGACCATTTTGAGAAAGTTCGAAAGGTCACGGGTCATCATTTTTCATCAGAAAATTGATGTTTTGGACTGTAGAAAAAGAGATTCAAAATGTCATTTGGATTGTGCCTCATGCTGAATAACTACTTTTTAAAGCCTCAATGTGACCAAAATTGCCATTTTTACAGACTTTTTCTCCTACTCAGAAGCTTCTATTTTGACCAATTTTAGGCCTTCAAATGACTCTAAACACACTTATTTTAGTTCCAAAAGTGATAATTCAAATGTAAAAGTCATTTACAGTCAAAAAATTTAACATTAAAAAATTACCATTTCTGACCATTTTGAGAAAGTTCGACAGGTCACGGGTCATCGTTTTTCATCAGAAAATAGATTTTTTGGACTGTAGAAAAAGAGATTCACAATGTCATTTAGATTGTGCCTCATTTTGAATAACTACTTTTTAAAGCCTCAATGTGTCCAAAATTGCCATTTTTACCAACTTTTTCTCCTACTCAGAAGCTTCTATTTCGACTATTTTAAGGCATTAAAATGACTCTAAACACACTTATTTTAGTTCCAATAGTGATAATTCACATGCAATAGTCATTTACAGTCAAAAAATTCAACATTAAAAAATTACCTATACTGACCATCTGGAGAAAGTTCGACAGGTCACGGGTCATCGTTTTTCATACAAAAATTGATTTTTTTGGACTGTAGAAAAAAAATTTCAAAATGTCAATTGGATTGTGCCTCATGTTGAATAACTACTTTTTAAAGCCTCTATGTGACCAAATTTGCCATTTTTACAGACTTTTTCTCCTACTCAGAAGCTTTTTTTTCGACCATTTTCAGGCATTCAAATGACTCTAAACACACTTTTTTTAGTTCCAAAAGTGATAATTCACATGCAAAAGTCATTTAAAGTCAAAAAATTAAAAATAAAAAAATTACCATTTCTGACCATTTTGAGAAAGTTCGAAAGGTCACGGGTCATCATTTTTCATCAGAAAATTGATGTTTTGGACTGTAGAAAAAGAGATTCAAAATGTCATTTGGATTGTGCCTCATGCTGAATAACTACTTTTTAAAGCCTCAATGTGACCAAAATTGCCATTTTTACAGACTTTTTCTCCTACTCAGAAGCTTCTATTTCGACCAATTTTAGGCATTCAAATGACTCTAAACACACTTATTTTAGTTCCAAAAGTGATAATTCACATGCAATAGTCATTTCTTTAAAAAAAATAAACATTAAAAAATTACCATTTCTGACCATTTTTTTAAAGTTCGACAGGTCATGGGTCATCATTTTTCATCAGAAAATAGATTTTTTGGACTGTAGAAAAAGAGATTCACAATGTCATTTGGATTGTGCCTCATGTTGAATGATTAGTTTTTAAAGCCTCAATGTGAACAAAATTGCCATTTTTACACAATTTTGTCTCCTACTCAGAAGCTTCTATTTCGACCAATTTTAGGCATTCAAATGACTTAAACACACTTATTTTAGTTCCAAAAGTGATAATTCACATGCAATAGTCATTTACAGTCAAAAGACAAAACATTAAAAAACTTACGGTTTCTGACCATCTGGAGAAAGTTCGACAGGTCACAGGTCATCATTTTTCATCAGAAAATAGTTTTTTTGGACTGTAGAAAAATTGATTCAAAATGTCATTTGGATTGTGCCTCATGTTGAATAACTACATTTTAAAGCCTCAATGTGACCAAAATTGCAATTTTTACAGTATTTTTCTCCGACTGAGAAGCTTCTATTTCGACCATTTTCAGGCATTAAATGACTCTAAACACACTTATTTTAGTTCCAAAAGTGATAATTCACATGCAATAGTCATTTAGTTTAAAAACAAATAAACATTAAAAAACTACAATTTCTGACCATCTTAAGAAAGTTTGACAGGTCACGGGTCATTGTTTTTCATCAGAAAATTGGTTTTTTGGACTGTAGAAAAAAAGATTCAAAATGTCATTTGGATTGTGCCTCATGTTGAATAACTACTTTTTAAAGCCTCAATGTGAACAAAATTGCCATTTTTACTGACTTTTTCTCCTACTCAGAGGCTTCTATTTCGACCAATTTTAGGCATTTAAATGACTCTAAACACACTTATTTTAGTTCCAAAAGTGATAATTCACATGCAAAAGTCATTTACAGTCAAAAAACATAAACATTAAAAAATTACCATTTCTGACCATCTTGAGAAAAATCGACAGGTCACGGGTCATAGTTTGTCATCAGAAAATTAATTTTTTGGGACTGTAGAAAAAAATATTCAAAATGTCAATTGGATTGTGCCTCATGTTGAATAACTACTTTTTAAAGCCTCAATGTGACCAAATTTGCCATTTTTACAGACTTTTTCTCCTACTCAGAAGCTTTTTTTCGACCATTTTCAGGCATTCAAATGACTTTAAACACACTTATTTTAGTTCCAAAAGTCATAATTCACATGCAATAGTCATTTACTTTAAAAAATATATATATTAAAAAATTTAAATTTCTGACCATTTTGAGAAAGTTTGACAGGTCACGGGTCATTGTTTTTCATCTGAAAATTGATTTTTTGGACTGTAGAAAAAAAGATTCAAAATGTCATTTGGATTGTGCCTCATGTTGAATAACTACTTTTGAAAGCCTCAATGTGACCAAAATTGCCATTTTTACATTCTTTTTCTCCCACTCAGAAGCTTCTATTTCGACCATTTTCAGGCATTAAAATGACTCTAAACACACTTATTTTAGTTCCAAAAGTGATAATTCACATGCAATAGTCATTTACTTTAAAAAACAATAAACATTAAAAAATTACCATTTCTGATCAGTTTTTGAAAGTTCGAATAGGTAACGGGTCATCGTTTTTCATCGGAAAATTAATTTTTTGGACTGTAGAAAAAAAGATTCAAAATGTCATTTGGATTGTGCCTCATGTTGAATAACTTCTTTTTAAAGCCTCAATGTGACCAAAATTGCCATTTTTACAGACTTTTCTCCTACTCAGAAGCTTCTATTTCAACCATTTCAGGAATTAAAATGACTCTAAACACACTTATTTTAGTTCCAAAAGTGATAATTCACATGCAATAGTCATTTACTTTAAAAAAAAGAAAAAGATTAAAAAATTACCATTTCTTACCATTCTGAGAAAGTTCGACAGGTCACGGGTCATCGTATTTCATCAGAAAATTGATTTTTTGGACTGTAGAAAAAAAGATTCAAAATGTCATTTGGATTGTGCCTCATGTTGAATAACTACTTTTTAAAGCCTCAATGTGACCAAAATTGCCATTTTTACAGACTTTTTCTCCTACTCAGAAGCATCTATTTCGACGATTTTCAGGCATTAAAATGACTCTAAACACACTTATTTTATTTCCAAAAGGGATAATTCACATGCAATAGTCATTTACATTCAAAAAATTATACATTAAAAAATTACCATTTCTGACCATTTTGAGAAAGTTCGACAGGTCACGGGTCATCGTTTTTCATCAGAAAATTGATTTTTTGGACTGTAGAAAAAAAGATTCAAAATGTAATTTGGATTGTGCCTCATGTTGAATAACTACTTTTTAAAGCCTCAATGTGACCAAAATTGCCATTTTTACAGACTTTTTCTCCCACTCAGAAGCTTCTATTTCGACCATTTTCAGCCATTAAAATGACTCTAAACACACTTATTTTAGTTCCAAAAGGGATAATTCACATGCAATAGTCATTTACTTTAAAAAAAATAAAAGATAAAAAAATTACCATTTCTGACCATTTTGAGAAAGTTCGACAGGTCACGGGTCATCGTATTTCATCAGAAAATTGATTTTTTTGGACTGTAGAAAAAAAGATTCAAAATGTCATTTGGATTGTGCCTCATGTTGAATAACTACTTTTGAAAGACTCAATGTGACCAAAGTTGCCATTTTTACATACTTTTTCTCCCACTCAGAAGCTTCTATTTCGACCATTTTCAGGCATTAAAATGACTCTAAACACACTTATTTTAGTTCCAAAAGTGATAATTCACATGCAATAGTCATTTACTTTAAAAAACAATAAACATTAAAAAATTACCATTTCTGATCATTTTTTGAAAGTTCGACAGGTCACGGGTCATCGTTTTTCATCAGAAAATTGATGTTTTGGACTGTAGAAAAAGAGATTCAAAATGTCATTTGGATTGTGCCTCATGCTGAATAACTACTTTTTAAAGCCTCAATGTGACCAAAATTGCCATTTTTACAGACTTTTTCTCCTACTCAGAAGCTTCTATTTTGACCAATTTTAGGCCTTCAAATGACTCTAAACACACTTATTTTAGTTCCAAAAGTGATAATTCAAATGTAAAAGTCATTTACAGTCAAAAAATTTAACATTAAAAAATTACCATTTCTGACCATTTTGAGAAAGTTCGACAGGTCACGGGTCATCGTTTTTCATCAGAAAATAGATTTTTTGGACTGTAGAAAAAGAGATTCACAATGTCATTTAGATTGTGCCTCATTTTGAATAACTAGTTTTTAAAGCCTCAATGTGACCAAAATTGCCATTTTTACCAACTTTTTCTCCTACTCAGAAGCTTCTATTTCGACTATTTTCAGGCATTAAAATGACTCTAAACACACTTATTTTAGTTCCAAAAGTGATAATTCACATGCAATAGTCATTTACAGTCAAAAAATTCAACATTAAAAAATTACCTATACTGACCATCTGGAGAAAGTTCGACAGGTCACGGGTCATCGTTTTTCATACGAAAATTGATTTTTTTGGACTGTAGAAAAAAAAATTCAAAATGTCAATTAGATTGTGCCTCATGTTGAATAACTACTTTTTAAAGCCTATATGTGACCAAATTTGCCATTTTTACAGACTTTTTCTCCTACTCAGAAGCTTTTTTTTCGACCATTTTCAGGCATTCAAATGACTCTAAACACACTTATTTTAGTTCCAAAAGTGATAATTCACATGCAAAAGTCATTTAAAGTCAAAAAATTAAAAATAAAAAAATTACCATTTCTGACCATTTTGAGAAAGTTTGAAAGGACACGGGTCATCATTTTTCATCAGAAAATTGATGTTTTGGACTGTAGAAAAAGAGATTCAAAATGTCATTTGGATTGTGCCTCATGCTGAATAACTACTTTTTAAAGCCTCAATGTGACCAAAATTGCCATTTTTACAGACTTTTTCTCCTACTCAGAAGCTTCTATTTTGACCAATTTTAGGCCTTCAAATGACTCTAAACACACTTATTTTAGTTCCAAAAGTGATAATTCAAATGTAAAAGTCATTTACAGTCAAAAAATTTAACATTAAAAAATTACCATTTCTGACCATTTTGAGAAAGTTCGACAGGTCACGGGTCATCGTTTTTCATCAGAAAATAGATTTTTTGGACTGTAGAAAAAGAGATTCACAATGTCATTTAGATTGTGCCTCATTTTGAATAACTAGTTTTTAAAGCCTCAATGTGACCAAAATTGCCATTTTTACCAACTTTTTCTCCTACTCAGAAGCTTCTATTTCGACTATTTTCAGGCATTAAAATGACTCTAAACACACTTATTTTAGTTCCAAAAGTGATAATTCACATGCAATAGTCATTTACAGTCAAAAAATTCAACATAAAAAAATTACCTATACTGACCATCTGGAGAAAGTTCGACAGGTCACGGGTCATCGTTTTTCATACGAAAATTGATTTTTTTGGACTGTAGAAAAAAAAATTCAAAATGTCAATTGGATTGTGCCTCATGTTGAATAACTACTTTTTAAAGCCTATATGTGACCAAATTTGCCATTTTTACAGACTTTTTCTCCTACTCAGAAGCTTTTTTTTCGACCATTTTCAGGCATTCAAATGACTCTAAACACACTTATTTTAGTTCCAAAAGTGATAATTCACATGCAAAAGTCATTTAAAGTCAAAAAATTAAAAATAAAAAAATTACGATTTCTGACCATTTTGAGAAAGTTCGAAAGGTCACGGGTCATCATTTTTCATCAGAAAATTGATGTTTTGGACTGTAGAAAAAGAGATTCAAAATGTCATTTGGATTGTGCCTCATGCTGAATAACTACTTTTTAAAGCCTCAATGTGACCAAAATTGCCATTTTTACAGACTTTTTCTCCTACTCAGAAGCTTCTATTTTGACCAATTTTAGGCCTTCAAATGACTCTAAACACACTTATTTTAGTTCCAAAAGTGATAATTCAAATGTAAAAGTCATTTACAGTAAAAAAATTTAACATTAAAAAATTACCATTTCTGACCATTTTGAGAAAGTTCGACAGGTCACGGGTCATCGTTTTTCATCAGAAAATAGATTTTTTGGACTGTAGAAAAAGAGATTCACAATGTCATTTAGATTGTGCCTCATTTTGAATAACTAGTTTTTAAAGCCTCAATGTGTCCAAAATTGCCATTTTTACCAACTTTTTCTCCTACTCAGAAGCTTCTATTTCGACTATTTTCAGGCATTAAAATGACTCTAAACACACTTATTTTAGTTCCAATAGTGATAATTCACATGCAATAGTCATTTACAGTCAAAAAATTCAACATTAAAAAATTACCTATACTGACCATCTGGAGAAAGTTCGACAGGTCACGGGTCATCGTTTTTCATACGAAAATTGATTTTTTTGGACTGTAGAAAAAAAATTTCAAAATGTCAATTGGATTGTGCCTCATGTAGAATAACTACTTTTTAAAGCCTCTATGTGACCAAATTTGCCATTTTTACAGACTTTTTCTCCTACTCAGAAGCTTTTTTTTCGACCATTTTCAGGCATTCAAATGACTCTAAACACACTTTTTTTAGTTCCAAAAGTGATAATTCACATGCAAAAGTCATTTAAAGTCAAAAAATTAAAAATAAAAAAATTACCATTTCTGACCATTTTGAGAAAGTTCGAAAGGTCACGGGTCATCATTTTTCATCAGAAAATTGATGTTTTGGACTGTAGAAAAAGAGATTCAAAATGTCATTTGGATTGTGCCTCATGCTGAATAACTACTTTTTAAAGCCTCAATGTGACCAAAATTGCCATTTTTACAGACTTTTTCTCCTACTCAGAAGCTTCTATTTCGACCAATTTTAGGCATTCAAATGACTCTAAACACACTTATTTTAGTTCCAAAAGTGATAATTCACATGCAATAGTCATTTCTTTAAAAAAAATAAACATTAAAAAATTACCATTTCTGACCATTTTTTTAAAGTTCGACAGGTCATGGGTCATCATTTTTCATCAGAAAATAGATTTTTTGGACTGTAGAAAAAGAGATTCACAATGTCATTTGGATTGTGCCTCATGTTGAATGACTAGTTTTTAAAGCCTCAATGTGAACAAAATTGCCATTTTTACACAATTTTGTCTCCTACTCAGAAGCTTCTATTTCGACCAATTTTAGGCATTCAAATGACTTAAACACACTTATTTTAGTTCCAAAAGTGATAATTCACATGCAATAGTCATTTACAGTCAAAAGACAAAACATTAAAAAACTTACGGTTTCTGACCATCTGGAGAAAGTTCGACAGGTCACAGGTCATCATTTTTCATCAGAAAATAGTTTTTTTGGACTATAGAAAAATTGATTCAAAATGTCATTTGGATTGTGCCTCATGTTGAATAACTACATTTTAAAGCCTCAATGTGACCAAAATTGCAATTTTTACAGACTTTTTCTCCAACTGAGAAGCTTCTATTTCGACCATTTTCAGGCATTAAATGACTCTAAACACACTTATTTTAGTTCCAAAAGTGATAATTCACATGCAAAAGTCATTTACAGTCAAAAAACATAAACATTAAAAAATTACCATTTCTGACCATCTTGAGAAAAATCGACAGGTCACGGGTCATAGTTTGTCATCAGAAAATTAATTTTTTGGGACTGTAGAAAAAAATATTCAAAATGTCAATTGGATTGTGCCTCATGTTGAATAACTACTTTTTAAAGCCTCAATTTGACCAAATTTGCCATTTTTACAGACTTTTTCTCCTACTCAGAAGCTTTTTTTCGACCATTTTCAGGCATTCAAATGACTCTAAACACACTTATTTTAGTTCCAAAAGTCATAATTCACATGCAATAGTCATTTACTTTAAAAAAATATAAATATTAAAAAATTTAAATTTCTGACCATTTTGAGAAAGTTCGACAGGTCACGGGTCATCGTTTTTCATCAGAAAATTGATTTTTTGGACTGTAGAAAAAAAGATTCAAAATGTAATTTGGATTGTGCCTCATGTTGAATAACTACTTTTTAAAGCCTAAATGTGACCAAAATTGCCATTTTTACAGACTTTTTCTCCTACTCAGAAGCTTCTATTTCGACCAATTTCAGGCATTAAAATGACTCTAAACACACTTATTTTAGTTCCAAAAGTGATAATTCACATGCAAAAGTCATTTACAGTCAAAAAACATAAACATTAAAAAATTACCATTTCTGACCATCTTGAGAAAAATCGACAGGTCACGGGTCATAGTTTGTCATCAGAAAATTAATTTTTTGGGACTGTAGAAAAAAATATTCAAAATGTCAATTGGATTGTGCCTCATGTTGAATAACTACTTTTTAAAGCCTCAATTTGACCAAATTTGCCATTTTTACAGACTTTTTCTCCTACTCAGAAGCTTTTTTTCGACCATTTTCAGGCATTCAAATGACTCTAAACACACTTATTTTAGTTCCAAAAGTCATAATTCACATGCAATAGTCATTTACTTTAAAAAAATATAAATATTAAAAAATTTAAATTTCTGACCATTTTGAGAAAGTTCGACAGGTCACGGGTCATCGTTTTTCATCAGAAAATTGATTTTTGGACTGTAGAAAAAAAGATTCAAAATGTAATTTGGATTGTGCCTCATGTTGAATAACTACTTATTAAAGCCTCAATGTGATCAAAATTGCCATTTTTACAGACTTTTTCTCCTACTCAGAAGCTTCTATTTCGACCATTTTCAGGCATTAAAATGACTCTAAACACACTTATTTTAGTTCCAAAAGGGATAATTCACATGCAATAGTCATTTACTTTAAAAAAAATAAAAGATAAAAAAATTACCATTTCTGACCATTTTGAGAAAGTTCGACAGGTCACGGGTCATCGTTTTTCATCAGAAAATTAATTTTTTGGACTGTAGAAAAAAAGATTCAAAATGTAATTTGGATTGTGCCTCATGTTGAATAATTACTTTTGAAAGCCTCAATGTGACCAAAATTGCCATTTTTACAGACTTTTTCTCCCACTCAGAAGCTTCTATTTCGACCATTTTCAGGCATTAAAATGACTCTAAACACACTTATTTTAGTTCCAAAAGGGATAATTCACATGCAATAGTCATTTACTTTAAAAAACAATAAACATTAAAAAATTACCATTTCTGATCATTTTTTGAAAGTTCGACAGGTCACGGGTCATCGTTTTTCATCAGAAAATTGATTTTTTGGACTGTAGAAAAAAAGATTCAAAATGTCATTTGGATTGTGCCTCATGTTGAATAACTACTTTTTAAAGCCTCAATGTGACCAAAATTGCCATTTTTACAGACTTTTTCTCCTACTCAGAAGCTTCTATTTCGACCATTTTCAGGCATCAAAATGATCTAAACACACTTATTTTAGTTCCAAAAGTGATCATTCACATGCAATGGTCATTTACTTTAAAAAAAAAAAAGATTAAAAAATTACCATTTCTTACCATATTGAGAAAGTTCAACAGGTCATCGTATTTCATCAGAAAATTGATTTTTTGGACTGTAGAAAAAAAGATTCAAAATGTCATTTGGAATGTGGCTCATGTTGAATAACTAATTTTGAAAGCCTCAATGTGACCAAAATTGCAATTTTTACATACTTTTTCTCCTACTGAGAAGCTTCTATTTCGACCATTTTCAGGCATTAAAATTACTCTAAACACACTTATTTTAGTTCCAAAAGTGATAATTCACATGCAATAGTCATTTAGAGTCAAAAAATTAAACATTAAAAAATTACCATTTCTGATCATTTTTTGAAAGTTTGACAGGTCACGGGTCCTCGTTTTTTATCAGAAAATTGATTTTTTGGACTATAGAAGAAAAGAATCAAAATGTCATTTGGATTGTGCCTCATGTTGAATAACTACTTTTGAAAGCCTCAATGTGACCAAAATTGCCATTTTTACAGACTTTTTCTCCTACTCAGAAGCTTCTATTTCGACCATTTTCAGGCATTAAAATGACTCTAAACACACTTCTTTCAGTTCCAAAAGTGATAATTCACATGAAATAGTCATTTACTTTAAAAAATATAAATATTACATTTTTTTAATTTCTGACCATTTTGAGAAAGTTCGACAGGTCACGGGTCATCGTTTTTCATCAGAAAATTGATTTTTTAGACTGTAGAAAAAAAGATTCAAAATGTAATTTGGATTGTGCCTCATGTTGAACAACCACTTTTTAAAGCCTCAATGTGACCAAAATTGCCATTTTTTCAGACTTTTTCTCTTACTCAGAAGCTTCTATTTCAACCAATTTCAGGCATTAAAATGACTCTAAACACACTTATTTTAGTTCCAAAAGGGATAATTCACATGCAATAGTCATTTACAGTCAAAAAATTAAACATTAAAAAATTACCATTTCTGACCATCTGCAGAAAGTTCAACAGGTCACGGGTCATCGTTTTTCATCAGAAAATTGATTTTTTGGGACTGTAGAAGAATTGATTCAAAATGTCATTTGGATTGTGCCTCATGTTGAATAACTACATTTTCAAGCCTCATTGTGACCAGAATTTGCATTTTTACAGACTTTTTCTCCTACTCAGAAGCTTCTATTTCAACCATTTTCAGGCATTACAATGACTCTAAACACACTTATTTTAGTTCCAAAAGTGATAATTCACATGCAATAGTCATTTACTTTAAAAAACAATAAACATTAAAAAATTACCATTTCTGATCATTTTTTGAAAGTTCGACAGGTCACGGGTCATCGTTTTTCATCAGAAAATAAATTTTTTGGACTGTAGAAAAAAAAGATTCAAAATGTCATTTGGATTGTGCCTCATGTTGAATAACTAATTCTTAAAGCCTCAATGTGACCAAAATTGCCATTTTTACAGACTTTTTCTCCTACTCAGAAGCTTCTATTTCGACCATTTTCAGGCATTAAAATGACTCTAAACACACTTATTTTAGTTCCAAAAGTGATAATTCACTTGCAATAGTCATTTACTTTAAAAAAAAGAAAAAGATTAAAAAATTACCATTTCTTACCATTTTGAGAAAGTTCGACAGGTCACGGGTCATCGTATTTCATCAGAAAATTGATTTTTTGGACTGTAGAAAAAAAGATTCAAAATGTCATTTGGATTGTGCCTCATGTTGAATAACTACTTTTTAAAGCCTCAATGTGACCAAAATTGCCATTTTTACAGACTTTTTCTCCTACTCAGAAGCTTCTATTTCGACGATTTTCAGGCATTAAAATGACTCTAAACACACTTATTTTATTTCCAAAAGGGATAATTCACATGCAATAGTCATTTACATTAAAAAAATTAAACATTAAAAAATTACCATTTCTGACCATTTTGAGAAAGTTCGACAGGTCACGGGTCATCGTATTTCATCAGAAAATTGATTTTTTGGACTGTAGAAAAAAAGATTCAAAATGTCATTTGGATTGTGCCTCATGTTGAATAACTACTTTTTAAAGCCTCAATGTGACCAAAATTGCCATTTTTACAGACTTTTTCTCCTTCTCAGAAGCTTCTATTTCGACGATTTTCAGGCATTAAAATGACTCTAAACACACTTATTTTAGTTCCAAAAGGGATAATTCACATGCAATAGTCATTTACTTTAAAAAAAAAAAAAGATAAAAAAATTACCATTTCTGACCATTTTGAGAAAGTTCGACAGGTCACGGGTCATCGTATTTCATCAGAAAATTGATTTTTTGGACTGTAGAAAAAAAGATTCAAAATGTCATTTGGATTGTGCCTCATGTTGAATAACTACTTTTGAAAGCCTCAATGTGACCAAAATTGCCATTTTTACATACTTTTTCTCCCACTCAGAAGCTTCTATTTTGACCATTTTCAGGCATTAAAATGACTCTAAACACACTTATTTTAGTTCCAAAAGTGATAATTCACATGCAATAGTCATTTACTTTAAAAAACAATAAACATTAAAAAATTACCATTTCTGATCATTTTTTGAAAGTTCGACAGGTCACGGGTCATCGTTTTTCATCAGAAAATTGATGTTTTAGACTGTAGAAAAAGAGATTCAAAATGTCATTTGGATTGTGCCTCATGCTGAATAACTACTTTTTAAAGCCTCAATGTGACCAAAATTGCCATTTTTACAGACTTTTTCTCCTACTCAGAAGCTTCTATTTTGACCAATTTTAGGCCTTCAAATGACTCTAAACACACTTATTTTAGTTCCAAAAGTGATAATTCAAATGTAAAAGTCATTTACAGTCAAAAAATTTAACATTAAAAAATTACCATTTCTGACCATTTTGAGAAAGTTCGACAGGTCACGGGTCATCGTTTTTCATCAGAAAATAGATTTTTTGGACTGTAGAAAAAGAGATTCACAATGTCATTTAGATTGTGCCTCATTTTGAATAACTAGTTTTTAAAGCCTCAATGTGACCAAAATTGCCATTTTTACCAACTTTTTCCCCTACTCAGAAGCTTCTATTTCGACTATTTTCAGGCATTAAAATGACTCTAAACACACTTATTTTAGTTCCAAAAGTGATAATTCACATGCAATAGTCATTTACAGTCAAAAAATTCAACATTAAAAAATTACCTATACTGACCATCTGGAGAAAGTTCGACAGGTCACGGGTCATCGTTTTTCATACGAAAATTGATTTTTTTGGACTGTAGAAAAAAAAATTCAAAATGTCAATTGGATTGTGCCTCATGTTGAATAACTACTTTTTAAAGCCTATATGTGACCAAATTTGCCATTTTTACAGACTTTTTCTCCTACTCAGAAGCTTTTTTTTCGACCATTTTCAGGCATTCAAATGACTCTAAACACACTTATTTTAGTTCCAAAAGTGATAATTCACATGCAAAAGTCATTTAAAGTCAAAAAATTAAAAATACAAAAATTACCATTTCTGACCATTTTGAGAAAGTTTGAAAGGACACGGGTCATCATTTTTCTTCAGAAAATTGATGTTTTGGACTGTAGAAAAAGAGATTCAAAATGTCATTTGGATTGTGCCTCATGCTGAATAACTACTTTTTAAAGCCTCAATGTGACCAAAATTGCCATTTTTACAGACTTTTTCTCCTACTCAGAAGCTTCTATTTTGACCAATTTTAGGCCTTCAAATGACTCTAAACACACTTATTTTAGTTCCAAAAGTGATAATTCAAATGTAAAAGTCATTTACAGTCAAAAAATTTAACATTAAAAAATTACCATTTCTGACCATTTTGAGAAAGTTCGACAGGTCACGGGTCATCGTTTTTCATCAGAAAATAGATTTTTTGGACTGTAGAAAAAGAGATTCACAATGTCATTTAGATTGTGCCTCATTTTGAATAACTAGTTTTTAAAGCCTCAATGTGTCCAAAATTGCCATTTTTACCAACTTTTTCTCCTACTCAGAAGCTTCTATTTCGACTATTTTCAGGCATTAAAATGACTCTAAACACACTTATTTTAGTTCCAAAAGTGATAATTCACATGCAATAGTCATTTACAGTAAAAAAATTCAACATTAAAAAATTACCTATACTGACCATCTGGAGAAAGTTCGACAGGTCACGGGTCATCGTTTTTCATACGAAAATAGATTTTTTTGGACTGTAGAAAAAAAAATTCAAAATGTCAATTGGATTGTACCTCATGTTGAATAACTACTTTTTAAAGCCTCAATGTGACCAAATTTGCCATTTTTACAGACTTTTTCTCCTACTCAGAAGCTTTTTTTTCGACCATTTTCAGGCATTCAAATGACTCTAAACACACTTTTTTTAGTTCCAAAAGTGATAATTCACATGCAAAAGTCATTTAAAGTCAAAAAATTAAAAATAAAAAAATTACCATTTCTGACCATTTTGAGAAAGTTCGAAAGGTCACGGGTCATCATTTTTCATCAGAAAATTGATGTTTTGGACTGTAGAAAAAGAGATTCAAAATGTCATTTGGATTGTGCCTCATGCTGAATAACTACTTTTTAAAGCCTCAATGTGACCAAATTTGCCATTTTTACAGACTTTTTCTCCTACTCAGAAGCTTTTTTTCGACCATTTTCAGGCATTCAAATGACTCTAAACACACTTATTTTAGTTCCAAAAGTCATAATTCACATGCAATAGTCATTTACTTTAAAAAATATATATATTAAAAAATTTAAATTTCTGACCATTTTGAGAAAGTTTGACAGGTCACGGGTCATTGTTTTTCATCTGAAAATTGATTTTTTGGACTGTAGAAAAAAAGATTCAAAATGTCATTTGGATTGTGCCTCATGTTGAATAACTACTTTTTAAAGCCTAAATGTGACCAAAATTGCCATTTTTACAGACTTTTTCTCCTACTCAGAAGCTTCTATTTCGACCAATTTCAGGCATTAAAATGACTCTAAACACACTTATTTTAGTTCCAAAAGTGATAATTCACATGCAATAGTCATTTACTTTAAAAAAATATAAATATTAAAAAATTTAAATTTCTGACCATTTTGAGAAAGTTCGACAGGTCACGGGTCATCGTTTTTCATCAGAAAATTGATTTTTTGGACTGTAGAAAAAAAGATTCAAAATGTAATTTGGATTGTGCCTCATGTTGAATAACTACTTTTTAAAGCCTCAATGTGATCAAAATTGCCATTTTTACAGACTTTTTCTCCTACTCAGAAGCTTCTATTTCGACCATTTTCAGGCATTAAAATGACTCTAAACACACTTATTTTAGTTCCAAAAGGGATAATTCACATGCAATAGTCATTTACTTTAAAAAAAATAAAAGATAAAAAAATTACCATTTCTGACCATTTTGAGAAAGTTCGACAGGTCACGGGTCATCGTTTTTCATCAGAAAATTAATTTTTTGGACTGTAGAAAAAAAGATTCAAAATGTATTTGGATTGTGCCTCATGTTGAATAATTACTTTTGAAAGCCTCAATGTGACCAAAATTGCCATTATTACAGACTTTTTCTCCCACTCAGAAGCTTCTATTTCGACCATTTTCAGGCATTAAAATGACTCTAAACACACTTATTTTAGTTCCAAAAGGGATAATTCACATGCAATAGTCATTTACTTTAAAAAACAATAAACATTAAAAAATTACCATTTCTGATCATTTTTTGAAAGTTCGACAGGTCACGGGTCATCGTTTTTCATCAGAAAATTGATTTTTTGGACTGTAGAAAAAAAGATTCAAAATGTCATTTGGATTGTGCCTCATGTTGAATAACTACTTTTTAAAGCCTCAATGTGACCAAAATTGCCATTTTTACAGACTTTTTCTCCTACTCAGAAGCTTCTATTTCGACCATTTTCAGGCATCAAAATGATCTAAACACACTTATTTTAGTTCCAAAAGTGATCATTCACATGCAATGGTCATTTACTTTAAAAAAAAAAAAGATTAAAAAATTACCATTTCTTACCATATTGAGAAAGTTCAACAGGTCATCGTATTTCATCAGAAAATTGATTTTTTGGACTGTAGAAAAAAAGATTCAAAATGTCATTTGGAATGTGGCTCATGTTGAATAACTAATTTTGAAAGCCTCAATGTGACCAAAATTGCAATTTTTACATACTTTTTCTCCTACTGAGAAGCTTCTATTTCGACCATTTTCAGGCATTAAAATTACTCTAAACACACTTATTTTAGTTCCAAAAGTGATAATTCACATGCAATAGTCATTTAGAGTCAAAAAATTAAACATTAAAAAATTACCATTTCTGATCATTTTTTGAAAGTTTGACAGGTCACGGGTCCTCGTTTTTTATCAGAAAATTGATTTTTTGGACTATAGAAGAAAAGAATCAAAATGTCATTTGGATTGTGCCTCATGTTGAATAACTACTTTTGAAAGCCTCAATGTGACCAAAATTGCCATTTTTACAGACTTTTTCTCCTACTCAGAAGCTTCTATTTCGACCATTTTCAGGCATTAAAATGACTCTAAACACACTTCTTTCAGTTCCAAAAGTGATAATTCACATGAAATAGTCATTTACTTTAAAAAATATAAATATTACATTTTTTTAATTTCTGACCATTTTGAGAAAGTTCGACAGGTCACGGGTCATCGTTTTTCATCAGAAAATTGATTTTTTAGACTGTAGAAAAAAAGATTCAAAATGTAATTTGGATTGTGCCTCATGTTGAACAACCACTTTTTAAAGCCTCAATGTGACCAAAATTGCCATTTTTTCAGACTTTTTCTCTTACTCAGAAGCTTCTATTTCAACCAATTTCAGGCATTAAAATGACTCTAAACACACTTATTTTAGTTCCAAAAGGGATAATTCACATGCAATAGTCATTTACAGTCAAAAAATTAAACATTAAAAAATTACCATTTCTGACCATCTGCAGAAAGTTCAACAGGTCACGGGTCATCGTTTTTCATCAGAAAATTGATTTTTTGGGACTGTAGAAGAATTGATTCAAAATGTCATTTGGATTGTGCCTCATGTTGAATAACTACATTTTCAAGCCTCATTGTGACCAGAATTTGCATTTTTACAGACTTTTTCTCCTACTCAGAAGCTTCTATTTCAACCATTTTCAGGCATTACAATGACTCTAAACACACTTATTTTAGTTCCAAAAGTGATAATTCACATGCAATAGTCATTTACTTTAAAAAACAATAAACATTAAAAAATTACCATTTCTGATCATTTTTTGAAAGTTCGACAGGTCACGGGTCATCGTTTTTCATCAGAAAATAAATTTTTTGGACTGTAGAAAAAAAAGATTCAAAATGTCATTTGGATTGTGCCTCATGTTGAATAACTAATTCTTAAAGCCTCAATGTGACCAAAATTGCCATTTTTACAGACTTTTTCTCCTACTCAGAAGCTTCTATTTCGACCATTTTCAGGCATTAAAATTACTCTAAACACACTTATTTTAGTTCCAAAAGTGATAATTCACTTGCAATAGTCATTTACTTTAAAAAAAAGAAAAAGATTAAAAAATTACCATTTCTTACCATTTTGAGAAAGTTCGACAGGTCACGGGTCATCGTATTTCATCAGAAAATTGATTTTTTGGACTGTAGAAAAAAAGATTCAAAATGTCATTTGGATTGTGCCTCATGTTGAATAACTACTTTTTAAAGCCTCAATGTGACCAAAATTGCCATTTTTACAGACTTTTTCTCCTACTCAGAAGCTTCTATTTCGACGATTTTCAGGCATTAAAATGACTCTAAACACACTTATTTTATTTCCAAAAGGGATAATTCACATGCAATAGTCATTTACATTAAAAAAATTAAACATTAAAAAATTACCATTTCTGACCATTTTGAGAAAGTTCGACAGGTCACGGGTCATCGTATTTCATCAGAAAATTGATTTTTTGGACTGTAGAAAAAAAGATTCAAAATGTCATTTGGATTGTGCCTCATGTTGAATAACTACTTTTTAAAGCCTCAATGTGACCAAAATTGCCATTTTTACAGACTTTTTCTCCTTCTCAGAAGCTTCTATTTCGACAATTTTCAGGCATTAAAATGACTCTAAACACACTTATTTTAGTTCCAAAAGGGATAATTCACATGCAATAGTCATTTACTTTAAAAAAAAAAAAAGATAAAAAAATTACCATTTCTGACCATTTTGAGAAAGTTCGACAGGTCACGGGTCATCGTATTTCATCAGAAAATTGATTTTTTGGACTGTAGAAAAAAAGATTCAAAATGCCATTTGGATTGTGCCTCATGTTGAATAACTACTTTTGAAAGCCTCAATGTGACCAAAATTGCCATTTTTACATACTTTTTCTCCCACTCAGAAGCTTCTATTTTGACCATTTTCAGGCATTAAAATGACTCTAAACACACTTATTTTAGTTCCAAAAGTGATAATTCACATGCAATAGTCATTTACTTTAAAAAACAATAAACATTAAAAAATTACCATTTCTGATCATTTTTTGAAAGTTCGACAGGTCACGGGTCATCGTTTTTCATCAGAAAATTGATGTTTTAGACTGTAGAAAAAGAGATTCAAAATGTCATTTGGATTGTGCCTCATGCTGAATAACTACTTTTTAAAGCCTATATGTGACCAAATTTGCCATTTTTACAGACTTTTTCTCCTACTCAGAAGCTTTTTTTTCGACCATTTTCAGGCATTCAAATGACTCTAAACACACTTATTTTAGTTCCAAAAGTGATAATTCACATGCAAAAGTCATTTAAAGTCAAAAAATTAAAAATACAAAAATTACCATTTCTGACCATTTTGAGAAAGTTTGAAAGGACACGGGTCATCATTTTTCTTCAGAAAATTGATGTTTTGGACTGTAGAAAAAGAGATTCAAAATGTCATTTGGATTGTGCCTCATGCTGAATAACTACTTTTTAAAGCCTCAATGTGACCAAAATTGCCATTTTTACAGACTTTTTCTCCTACTCAGAAGCTTCTATTTTGACCAATTTTAGGCCTTCAAATGACTCTAAACACACTTATTTTAGTTCCAAAAGTGATAATTCAAATGTAAAAGTCATTTACAGTCAAAAAATTTAACATTAAAAAATTACCATTTCTGACCATTTTGAGAAAGTTCGACAGGTCACGGGTCATCGTTTTTCATCAGAAAATAGATTTTTTGGACTGTAGAAAAAGAGATTCACAATGTCATTTAGATTGTGCCTCATTTTGAATAACTAGTTTTTAAAGCCTCAATGTGTCCAAAATTGCCATTTTTACCAACTTTTTCTCCTACTCAGAAGCTTCTATTTCGACTATTTTCAGGCATTAAAATGACTCTAAACACACTTATTTTAGTTCCAAAAGTGATAATTCACATGCAATAGTCATTTACAGTAAAAAAATTCAACATTAAAAAATTACCTATACTGACCATCTGGAGAAAGTTCGACAGGTCACGGGTCATCGTTTTTCATACGAAAATAGATTTTTTTGGACTGTAGAAAAAAAAATTCAAAATGTCAATTGGATTGTACCTCATGTTGAATAACTACTTTTTAAAGCCTCAATGTGACCAAATTTGCCATTTTTACAGACTTTTTCTCCTACTCAGAAGCTTTTTTTTCGACCATTTTCAGGCATTCAAATGACTCTAAACACACTTTTTTTAGTTCCAAAAGTGATAATTCACATGCAAAAGTCATTTAAAGTCAAAAAATTAAAAATAAAAAAATTACCATTTCTGACCATTTTGAGAAAGTTCGAAAGGTCACGGGTCATCATTTTTCATCAGAAAATTGATGTTTTGGACTGTAGAAAAAGAGATTCAAAATGTCATTTGGATTGTGCCTCATGCTGAATAACTACTTTTTAAAGCCTCAATGTGACCAAATTTGCCATTTTTACAGACTTTTTCTCCTACTCAGAAGCTTTTTTTCGACCATTTTCAGGCATTCAAATGACTCTAAACACACTTATTTTAGTTCCAAAAGTCATAATTCACATGCAATAGTCATTTACTTTAAAAAATATATATATTAAAAAATTTAAATTTCTGACCATTTTGAGAAAGTTTGACAGGTCACGGGTCATTGTTTTTCATCTGAAAATTGATTTTTTGGACTGTAGAAAAAAAGATTCAAAATGTCATTTGGATTGTGCCTCATGTTGAATAACTACTTTTTAAAGCCTAAATGTGACCAAAATTGCCATTTTTACAGACTTTTTCTCCTACTCAGAAGCTTCTATTTCGACCAATTTCAGGCATTAAAATGACTCTAAACACACTTATTTTAGTTCCAAAAGTGATAATTCACATGCAATAGTCATTTACTTTAAAAAAATATAAATATTAAAAAATTTAAATTTCTGACCATTTTGAGAAAGTTCGACAGGTCACGGGTCATCGTTTTTCATCAGAAAATTGATTTTTTGGACTGTAGAAAAAAAGATTCAAAATGTAATTTGGATTGTGCCTCATGTTGAATAACTACTTTTTAAAGCCTCAATGTGATCAAAATTGCCATTTTTACAGACTTTTTCTCCTACTCAGAAGCTTCTATTTCGACCATTTTCAGGCATTAAAATGACTCTAAACACACTTATTTTAGTTCCAAAAGGGATAATTCACATGCAATAGTCATTTACTTTAAAAAAAATAAAAGATAAAAAAATTACCATTTCTGACCATTTTGAGAAAGTTCGACAGGTCACGGGTCATCGTTTTTCATCAGAAAATTAATTTTTTGGACTGTAGAAAAAAAGATTCAAAATGTATTTGGATTGTGCCTCATGTTGAATAATTACTTTTGAAAGCCTCAATGTGACCAAAATTGCCATTATTACAGACTTTTTCTCCCACTCAGAAGCTTCTATTTCGACCATTTTCAGGCATTAAAATGACTCTAAACACACTTATTTTAGTTCCAAAAGGGATAATTCACATGCAATAGTCATTTACTTTAAAAAACAATAAACATTAAAAAATTACCATTTCTGATCATTTTTTGAAAGTTCGACAGGTCACGGGTCATCGTTTTTCATCAGAAAATTGATTTTTTGGACTGTAGAAAAAAAGATTCAAAATGTCATTTGGATTGTGCCTCATGTTGAATAACTACTTTTTAAAGCCTCAATGTGACCAAAATTGCCATTTTTACAGACTTTTTCTCCTACTCAGAAGCTTCTATTTCGACCATTTTCAGGCATCAAAATGATCTAAACACACTTATTTTAGTTCCAAAAGTGATCATTCACATGCAATAGTCATTTACTTTAAAAAAGAAAAAAGATTAAAAAATTACCATTTCTTACCATATTGAGAAAGTTCAACAGGTCATCGTATTTCATCAGAAAATTGATTTTTTGGACTGTAGAAAAAAAGATTCAAAATGTCATTTGGAATGTGGCTCATGTTGAATAACTAATTTTGAAAGCCTCAATGTGACCAAAATTGCAATTTTTACATACTTTTTCTCCTACTGAGAAGCTTCTATTTCGACCATTTTCAGGCATTAAAATTACTCTAAACACACTTATTTTAGTTCCAAAAGTGATAATTCACATGCAATAGTCATTTAGAGTCAAAAAATTAAACATTAAAAAATTACCATTTCTGATCATTTTTTGAAAGTTTGAGAGGTCACGGGTTCTCGTTTTTTATCAGAAAATTGATTTTTTGGACTATAGAAGAAAAGAATCAAAATGTCATTTGGATTGTGCCTCATGTTGAATAACTACTTTTGAAAGCCTCAATGTGACCAAAATTGCCATTTTTACAGACTTTTTCTCCTACTCAGAAGCTTCTATTTCGACCATTTTCAGGCATTAAAATGACTCTAAACACACTTCTTTCAGTTCCAAAAGTGATAATTCACATGAAATAGTCATTTACTTTAAAAAATATAAATATTACATTTTTTTAATTTCTGACCATTTTGAGAAAGTTCGACAGGTCACGGGTCATCGTTTTTCATCAGAAAATTGATTTTTTAGACTGTAAAAAAAAGATTCAAAATGTAATTTGGATTGTGCCTCATGTTGAACAACCACTTTTTAAAGCCTCAATGTGACCAAAATTGCCATTTTTTCAGACTTTTTCTCTTACTCAGAAGCTTCTATTTCAACCAATTTCAGGCATTAAAATGACTCTAAACACACTTATTTTAGTTCCAAAAGGGATAATTCACATGCAATAGTCATTTACAGTCAAAAAATTAAACATTAAAAAATTACCATTTCTGACCATCTGCAGAAAGTTCAACAGGTCACGGGTCATCGTTTTTCATCAGAAAATTGATTTTTTGGGACTGTAGAAGAATTGATTCAAAATGTCATTTGGATTGTGCCTCATGTTGAATAACTACATTTTCAAGCCTCATTGTGACCAGAATTTGCATTTTTACAGACTTTTTCTCCTACTCAGAAGCTTCTATTTCAACCATTTTCAGGCATTACAATGACTCTAAACACACTTATTTTAGTTCCAAAAGTGATAATTCACATGCAATAGTCATTTACTTTAAAAAACAATAAACATTAAAAAATTACCATTTCTGATCATTTTTTGAAAGTTCGACAGGTCACGGGTCATCGTTTTTCATCAGAAAATAAATTTTTTGGACTGTAGAAAAAAAAAGATTCAAAATGTCATTTGGATTGTGCCTCATGTTGAATAACTAATTCGTAAAGCCTCAATGTGACCAAAATTGCCATTTTTACAGACTTTTTCTCCTACTCAGAAGCTTCTATTTCGACCATTTTCAGGCATTAAAATGACTCTAAACACACTTATTTTAGTTCCAAAAGTGATAATTCACTTGCAATAGTCATTTACTTTAAAAAAAAGAAAAAGATTAAAAAATTACCATTTCTTACCATTTTGAGAAAGTTCGACAGGTCACGGGTCATCGTATTTCATCAGAAAATTGATTTTTTGGACTGTAGAAAAAAAGATTTAAAATGTCATTTGGATTGTGCCTCATGTTGAATAACTACTTTTTAAAGCCTCAATGTGACCAAAATTGCAATTTTTACATAATTTGTCTCCTACTCAGAAGCTTCTATTTCAACCATTTTCAGGCATTACAATGACTCTAAACACACTTATTTTAGTTCCAAAAGTGATAATTCACATGCAATAGTCATTTACTTTAAAAAAAATATAAATATTAAAAAATTTACATTTCTGACCATTTGGAGAAAGTTCGACAGGTCACGGGTCATCGTTTTTCATCAGAAAATTGATTTTTTTGGACTGTAGAAAAAAAGATTCAAAATGCAATTTGGATTGTGCCTCATGTTGAATAACTACTTTTTAAAGCCTCAATGTGACCAAAATTGCCATTTTTACAGACTTTTTCTCTTACTCAGGAGCTTCTATTTCGACCAATTTCAGGCATTAAAATGACTCTAAATACACTTATTTTAGTTCCAAAAGTGATAATTCACATGCAATAGTCATTTACTTTAATAAAAAATAAAAGATTAAAAAAATACCATTTCTGACCATTTTGAGAAAGTTCGACAGGTCACGGGTCATCGTATTTCATCAGAAAATTGATTTTTTGGACTGTAAAAAAAAAGATTCAAAATGTCATTTGGATTGTGCCTCATGTTGAATAACTACTTTTTAAAGCCTCAATGTGACCAAAATTGCCATTTTTACAGACTTTTCTCCTACTCAGAAGCTTCTATTTCGACCATTTCAGGAATTAAAATGACTCTAAACACACTTATTTTAGTTCCAAAAGTGATAATTCACATGCAATAGTCATTTACTTTAAAAAAAAGAAAAAGATTAAAAAATTACCATTTCTTACCATTTTAAGAAAGTTCGACAGGTCACTGGTCATCGTATTTCATCAGAAAATTGATTTTTTGGACTGTAGAAAAAAAGATTCAAAATGTCATTTGGATTGTGCCTCATGTTGAATAACTACTTTTTAAAGCCTCAATGTGACCAAAATTGCCATTTTTACAGACTTTTTCTCCTACTCAGAAGCTTCTATTTCGACGATTTTCAGGCATTAAAATGACTCTAAACACACTTATTTTATTTCCAAAAGGGATAATTCACATGCAATAGTCATTTACATTCAAAAAATTAAACATTAAAAAATTACCATTTCTGACCATTTTGAGAAAGTTCGACAGGTCACGGGTCATCGTTTTTCATCAGAAAATTGATTTTTTGGACTGTAGAAAAAAAGATTCAAAATGTAATTTGGATTGTGCCTCATGTTGAATAACTACTTTTTAAAGCCTCAATGTGACCAAAATTGCCATTTTTACAGACTTTTTCTCCCACTCAGAAGCTTCTATTTCGACCATTTTCAGCCATTAAAATGACTCTAAACACACTTATTTTAGTTCCAAAAGGGATAATTCACATGCAATAGTCATTTACTTTAAAAAAAATAAAAGATAAAAAAATTACCATTTCTGACCATTTTGAGAAAGTTCGACAGGTCACGGGTCATCGTATTTCATCAGAAAATTGATTTTTTGGACTATAGAAGAAAAGAATCAAAATGTCATTTGGATTGTGCCTCATGTTGAATAACTACTTTTGAAAGCCTCAATGTGACCAAAATTGCCATTTTTACAGACTTTTTCTCCTACTCAGAAGCTTCTATTTTGACCAATTTTAGGCCTTCAAATGACTCTAAACACACTTATTTTAGTTCCAAAAGTGATAATTCACATGCAATAGTCATTTACTTTAAAAAAATATAAATATTAAAAAATTTAAATTTCTGACCATTTTGAGAAAGTTCGACAGGTCACGGGTCATCGTTTTTCATCAGAAAATTGATTTTTTGGACTGTAGAAAAAAAGATTCAAAATGTAATTTGGATTGTGCCTCATGTTGAATAACTACTTTTTAAAGCCTCAATGTGATCAAAATTGCCATTTTTACAGACTTTTTCTCCTACTCAGAAGCTTCTATTTCGACCATTTTCAGGCATTAAAATGACTCTAAACACACTTATTTTAGTTCCAAAAGGGATAATTCACATGCAATAGTCATTTACTTTAAAAAAAATAAAAGATAAAAAAATTACCATTTCTGACCATTTTGAGAAAGTTCGACAGGTCACGGGTCATCGTTTTTCATCAGAAAATTAATTTTTTGGACTGTAGAAAAAAAGATTCAAAATGTATTTGGATTGTGCCTCATGTTGAATAATTACTTTTGAAAGCCTCAATGTGACCAAAATTGCCATTATTACAGACTTTTTCTCCCACTCAGAAGCTTCTATTTCGACCATTTTCAGGCATTAAAATGACTCTAAACACACTTATTTTAGTTCCAAAAGGGATAATTCACATGCAATAGTCATTTACTTTAAAAAACAATAAACATTAAAAAATTACCATTTCTGATCATTTTTTGAAAGTTCGACAGGTCACGGGTCATCGTTTTTCATCAGAAAATTGATTTTTTGGACTGTAGAAAAAAAGATTCAAAATGTCATTTGGATTGTGCCTCATGTTGAATAACTACTTTTTAAAGCCTCAATGTGACCAAAATTGCCATTTTTACAGACTTTTTCTCCTACTCAGAAGCTTCTATTTCGACCATTTTCAGGCATCAAAATGATCTAAACACACTTATTTTAGTTCCAAAAGTGATCATTCACATGCAATAGTCATTTACTTTAAAAAAAAAAAAGATTAAAAAATTACCATTTCTTACCATATTGAGAAAGTTCAACAGGTCATCGTATTTCATCAGAAAATTGATTTTTTGGACTGTAGAAAAAAAGATTCAAAATGTCATTTGGAATGTGGCTCATGTTGAATAACTAATTTTGAAAGCCTCAATGTGACCAAAATTGCAATTTTTACATACTTTTTCTCCTACTGAGAAGCTTCTATTTCGACCATTTTCAGGCATTAAAATTACTCTAAACACACTTATTTTAGTTCCAAAAGTGATAATTCACATGCAATAGTCATTTAGAGTCAAAAAATTAAACATTAAAAAATTACCATTTCTGATCATTTTTTGAAAGTTTGAGAGGTCACGGGTTCTCGTTTTTTATCAGAAAATTGATTTTTTGGACTATAGAAGAAAAGAATCAAAATGTCATTTGGATTGTGCCTCATGTTGAATAACTACTTTTGAAAGCCTCAATGTGACCAAAATTGCCATTTTTACAGACTTTTTCTCCTACTCAGAAGCTTCTATTTCAACCAATTTCAGGCATTAAAATGACTCTAAACACACTTATTTTAGTTCCAAAAGGGATAATTCACATGCAATAGTCATTTACAGTCAAAAAATTAAACATTAAAAAATTACCATTTCTGACCATCTGCAGAAAGTTCAACAGGTCACGGGTCATCGTTTTTCATCAGAAAATTGATTTTTTGGGACTGTAGAAGAATTGATTCAAAATGTCATTTGGATTGTGCCTCATGTTGAATAACTACATTTTCAAGCCTCATTGTGACCAGAATTTGCATTTTTACAGACTTTTTCTCCTAGAAGCTTCTATTTCAACCATTTTCAGGCATTACAATGACTCTAAACACACTTATTTTAGTTCCAAAAGTGATAATTCACATGCAATAGTCATTTACTTTAAAAAACAATAAACATTAAAAAATTACCATTTCTGATCATTTTTTGAAAGTTCGACAGGTCACGGGTCATCGTTTTTCATCAGAAAATAAATTTTTTGGACTGCAGAAAAAAAAAGATTCAAAATGTCATTTGGATTGTGCCTCATGTTGAATAACTAATTCTTAAAGCCTCAATGTGACCAAAATTGCCATTTTTACAGACTTTTTCTCCTACTCAGAAGCTTCTATTTCGACCATTTTCAGGCATTAAAATGACTCTAAACACACTTATTTTAGTTCCAAAAGTGATAATTCACTTGCAATAGTCATTTACTTTAAAAAAAAGAAAAAGATTAAAAAATTACCATTTCTTACCATTTTGAGAAAGTTCGACAGGTCACGGGTCATCGTATTTCATCAGAAAATTGATTTTTTGGACTGTAGAAAAAAAGATTTAAAATGTCATTTGGATTGTGCCTCATGTTGAATAACTACTTTTTAAAGCCGCAATGTGACCAAAATTGCCATTTTTACATAATTTGTCTCCTACTCAGAAGCTTCTATTTCAACCATTTTCAGGCATTACAATGACTCTAAACACACTTATTTTAGTTCCAAAAGTGATAATTCACATGCAATAGTCATTTACTTTAAAAAAAATATAAATATTAAAAAATTTACATTTCTGACCATTTGGAGAAAGTTCGACAGGTCACGGGTCATCGTTTTTCATCAGAAAATTGATTTTTTTGGACTGTAGAAAAAAAGATTCAAAATGCAATTTGGATTGTGCCTCATGTTGAATAACTACTTTTTAAAGCCTCAATGTGACCAAAATTGCCATTTTTACAGACTTTTTCTCTTACTCAGGAGCTTCTATTTCGACCAATTTCAGGCATTAAAATGACTCTAAATACACTTATTTTAGTTCCAAAAGTGATAATTCACATGCAATAGTCATTTACTTTAATAAAAAATAAAAGATAAAAAAATTACCATTTCTGACCATTTTGAGAAAGTTCGACAGGTCACGGGTCATCGTATTTCATCAGAAAATTGATTTTTTGGACTGTAAAAAAAAAGATTCAAAATGTCATTTGGATTGTGCCTCATGTTGAATAACTACTTTTTAAAGCCTCAATGTGACCAAAATTGCCATTTTTACAGACTTTTCTCCTACTCAGAAGCTTCTATTTCGACCATTTCAGGAATTAAAATGACTCTAAACACACTTATTTTAGTTCCAAAAGTGATAATTCACATGCAATAGTCATTTACTTTAAAAAAAAGAAAAAGATTAAAAAATTACCATTTCTTACCATTTTAAGAAAGTTCGACAGGTCACGGGTCATCGTATTTCATCAGAAAATTGATTTTTTGGACTGTAGAAAAAAAGATTCAAAATGTCATTTGGATTGTGCCTCATGTTGAATAACTACTTTTTAAAGCCTCAATGTGACCAAAATTGCCATTTTTACAGACTTTTTCTCCTACTCAGAAGCTTCTATTTCGACGATTTTCAGGCATTAAAATGACTCTAAACACACTTATTTTATTTCCAAAAGGGATAATTCACATGCAATAGTCATTTACATTCAAAAAATTAAACATTAAAAAATTACCATTTCTGACCATTTTGAGAAAGTTCGACAGGTCACGGGTCATCGTTTTTCATCAGAAAATTGATTTTTTGGACTGTAGAAAAAAAGATTCAAAATGTAATTTGGATTGTGCCTCATGTTGAATAACTACTTTTTAAAGCCTCAATGTGACCAAAATTGCCATTTTTACAGACTTTTTCTCCCACTCAGAAGCTTCTATTTCGACCATTTTCAGCCATTAAAATGACTCTAAACACACTTATTTTAGTTCCAAAAGGGATAATTCACATGCAATAGTCATTTACTTTAAAAAAAATAAAAGATAAAAAAATTACCATTTCTGACCAGTTTGAGAAAGTTCGACAGGTCACGGGTCATCGTATTTCATCAGAAAATTGATTTTTTGGACTATAGAAGAAAAGAATCAAAATGTCATTTGGATTGTGCCTCATGTTGAATAACTACTTTTGAAAGCCTCAATGTGACCAAAATTGCCATTTTTACAGACTTTTTCTCCTACTCAGAAGCTTCTATTTCGACCATTTTCAGGCATTAAAATGACTCTAAACACACTTCTTTCAGTTCCAAAAGTGATAATTCACATGAAATAGTCATTTACTTTAAAAAATATAAATATTACATTTTTTTAATTTCTGACCATTTTGAGAAAGTTCGACAGGTCACGGGTCATCGTTTTTCATCAGAAAATTGATTTTTTAGACTGTAAAAAAAAGATTCAAAATGTAATTTGGATTGTGCCTCATGTTGAACAACCACTTTTTAAAGCCTCAATGTGACCAAAATTGCCATTTTTTCAGACTTTTTCTCTTACTCAGAAGCTTCTATTTCAACCAATTTCAGGCATTAAAATGACTCTAAACACACTTATTTTAGTTCCAAAAGGGATAATTCACATGCAATAGTCATTTACAGTCAAAAAATTAAACATTAAAAAATTACCATTTCTGACCATCTGCAGAAAGTTCAACAGGTCACGGGTCATCGTTTTTCATCAGAAAATTGATTTTTTGGGACTGTAGAAGAATTGATTCAAAATGTCATTTGGATTGTGCCTCATGTTGAATAACTACATTTTCAAGCCTCATTGTGACCAAAATTGCCATTTTTACAGACTTTTTCTCCTACTCAGAAGCTTCTATTTCGACGATTTTCAGGCATTAAAATGACTCTAAACACACTTATTTTATTTCCAAAAGGGATAATTCACATGCAATAGTCATTTACATTCAAAAAATTAAACATTAAAAAATTACCATTTCTGACCATTTTGAGAAAGTTCGACAGGTCACGGGTCATCGTTTTTCATCAGAAAATTGATTTTTTGGACTGTAGAAAAAAAGATTCAAAATGTAATTTGGATTGTGCCTCATGTTGAATAACTACTTTTTAAAGCCTCAATGTGACCAAAATTGCCATTTTTACAGACTTTTTCTCCCACTCAGAAGCTTCTATTTCGACCATTTTCAGCCATTAAAATGACTCTAAACACACTTATTTTAGTTCCAAAAGGGATAATTCACATGCAATAGTCATTTACTTTAAAAAAAATAAAAGATAAAAAAATTACCATTTCTGACCATTTTGAGAAAGTTCGACAGGTCACGGGTCATCGTATTTCATCAGAAAATTGATTTTTTGGACTATAGAAGAAAAGAATCAAAATGTCATTTGGATTGTGCCTCATGTTGAATAACTACTTTTGAAAGCCTCAATGTGACCAAAATTGCCATTTTTACAGACTTTTTCTCCTACTCAGAAGCTTCTATTTTGACCAATTTTAGGCCTTCAAATGACTCTAAACACACTTATTTTAGTTCCAAAAGTGATAATTCACATGCAATAGTCATTTACTTTAAAAAAATATAAATATTAAAAAATTTAAATTTCTGACCATTTTGAGAAAGTTCGACAGGTCACGGGTCATCGTTTTTCATCAGAAAATTGATTTTTTGGACTGTAGAAAAAAAGATTCAAAATGTAATTTGGATTGTGCCTCATGTTGAATAACTACTTTTTAAAGCCTCAATGTGATCAAAATTGCCATTTTTACAGACTTTTTCTCCTACTCAGAAGCTTCTATTTCGACCATTTTCAGGCATTAAAATGACTCTAAACACACTTATTTTAGTTCCAAAAGGGATAATTCACATGCAATAGTCATTTACTTTAAAAAAAATAAAAGATAAAAAAATTACCATTTCTGACCATTTTGAGAAAGTTCGACAGGTCACGGGTCATCGTTTTTCATCAGAAAATTAATTTTTTGGACTGTAGAAAAAAAGATTCAAAATGTATTTGGATTGTGCCTCATGTTGAATAATTACTTTTGAAAGCCTCAATGTGACCAAAATTGCCATTATTACAGACTTTTTCTCCCACTCAGAAGCTTCTATTTCGACCATTTTCAGGCATTAAAATGACTCTAAACACACTTATTTTAGTTCCAAAAGGGATAATTCACATGCAATAGTCATTTACTTTAAAAAACAATAAACATTAAAAAATTACCATTTCTGATCATTTTTTGAAAGTTCGACAGGTCACGGGTCATCGTTTTTCATCAGAAAATTGATTTTTTGGACTGTAGAAAAAAAGATTCAAAATGTCATTTGGATTGTGCCTCATGTTGAATAACTACTTTTTAAAGCCTCAATGTGACCAAAATTGCCATTTTTACAGACTTTTTCTCCTACTCAGAAGCTTCTATTTCGACCATTTTCAGGCATCAAAATGATCTAAACACACTTATTTTAGTTCCAAAAGTGATCATTCACATGCAATAGTCATTTACTTTAAAAAAAAAAAAGATTAAAAAATTACCATTTCTTACCATATTGAGAAAGTTCAACAGGTCATCGTATTTCATCAGAAAATTGATTTTTTGGACTGTAGAAAAAAAGATTCAAAATGTCATTTGGAATGTGGCTCATGTTGAATAACTAATTTTGAAAGCCTCAATGTGACCAAAATTGCAATTTTTACATACTTTTTCTCCTACTGAGAAGCTTCTATTTCGACCATTTTCAGGCATTAAAATTACTCTAAACACACTTATTTTAGTTCCAAAAGTGATAATTCACATGCAATAGTCATTTAGAGTCAAAAAATTAAACATTAAAAAATTACCATTTCTGATCATTTTTTGAAAGTTTGAGAGGTCACGGGTTCTCGTTTTTTATCAGAAAATTGATTTTTTGGACTATAGAAGAAAAGAATCAAAATGTCATTTGGATTGTGCCTCATGTTGAATAACTACTTTTGAAAGCCTCAATGTGACCAAAATTGCCATTTTTACAGACTTTTTCTCCTACTCAGAAGCTTCTATTTCAACCAATTTCAGGCATTAAAATGACTCTAAACACACTTATTTTAGTTCCAAAAGGGATAATTCACATGCAATAGTCATTTACAGTCAAAAAATTAAACATTAAAAAATTACCATTTCTGACCATCTGCAGAAAGTTCAACAGGTCACGGGTCATCGTTTTTCATCAGAAAATTGATTTTTTGGGACTGTAGAAGAATTGATTCAAAATGTCATTTGGATTGTGCCTCATGTTGAATAACTACATTTTCAAGCCTCATTGTGACCAGAATTTGCATTTTTACAGACTTTTTCTCCTACTCAGAAGCTTCTATTTCAACCATTTTCAGGCATTACAATGACTCTAAACACACTTATTTTAGTTCCAAAAGTGATAATTCACATGCAATAGTCATTTACTTTAAAAAACAATAAACATTAAAAAATTACCATTTCTGATCATTTTTTGAAAGTTCGACAGGTCACGGGTCATCGTTTTTCATCAGAAAATAAATTTTTTGGACTGTAGAAAAAAAAAGATTCAAAATGTCATTTGGATTGTGCCTCATGTTGAATAACTAATTCTTAAAGCCTCAATGTGACCAAAATTGCCATTTTTACAGACTTTTTCTCCTACTCAGAAGCTTCTATTTCGACCATTTTCAGGCATTAAAATGACTCTAAACACACTTATTTTAGTTCCAAAAGTGATAATTCACTTGCAATAGTCATTTACTTTAAAAAAAAGAAAAAGATTAAAAAATTACCATTTCTTACCATTTTGAGAAAGTTCGACAGGTCACGGGTCATCGTATTTCATCAGAAAATTGATTTTTTGGACTGTAGAAAAAAAGATTTAAAATGTCATTTGGATTGTGCCTCATGTTGAATAACTACTTTTTAAAGCCGCAATGTGACCAAAATTGCCATTTTTACATAATTTGTCTCCTACTCAGAAGCTTCTATTTCAACCATTTTCAGGCATTACAATGACTCTAAACACACTTATTTTAGTTCCAAAAGTGATAATTCACATGCAATAGTCATTTACTTTAAAAAAAATATAAATATTAAAAAATTTACATTTCTGACCATTTGGAGAAAGTTCGACAGGTCACGGGTCATCGTTTTTCATCAGAAAATTGATTTTTTTGGACTGTAGAAAAAAAGATTCAAAATGCAATTTGGATTGTGCCTCATGTTGAATAACTACTTTTTAAAGCCTCAATGTGACCAAAATTGCCATTTTTACAGACTTTTTCTCTTACTCAGGAGCTTCTATTTCGACCAATTTCAGGCATTAAAATGACTCTAAATACACTTATTTTAGTTCCAAAAGTGATAATTCACATGCAATAGTCATTTACTTTAATAAAAAATAAAAGATAAAAAAATTACCATTTCTGACCATTTTGAGAAAGTTCGACAGGTCACGGGTCATCGTATTTCATCAGAAAATTGATTTTTTGGACTGTAAAAAAAAAGATTCAAAATGTCATTTGGATTGTGCCTCATGTTGAATAACTACTTTTTAAAGCCTCAATGTGACCAAAATTGCCATTTTTACAGACTTTTCTCCTACTCAGAAGCTTCTATTTCGACCATTTCAGGAATTAAAATGACTCTAAACACACTTATTTTAGTTCCAAAAGTGATAATTCACATGCAATAGTCATTTACTTTAAAAAAAAGAAAAAGATTAAAAAATTACCATTTCTTACCATTTTAAGAAAGTTCGACAGGTCACGGGTCATCGTATTTCATCAGAAAATTGATTTTTTGGACTGTAGAAAAAAAGATTCAAAATGTCATTTGGATTGTGCCTCATGTTGAATAACTACTTTTTAAAGCCTCAATGTGACCAAAATTGCCATTTTTACAGACTTTTTCTCCTACTCAGAAGCTTCTATTTCGACGATTTTCAGGCATTAAAATGACTCTAAACACACTTATTTTATTTCCAAAAGGGATAATTCACATGCAATAGTCATTTACATTCAAAAAATTAAACATTAAAAAATTACCATTTCTGACCATTTTGAGAAAGTTCGACAGGTCACGGGTCATCGTTTTTCATCAGAAAATTGATTTTTTGGACTGTAGAAAAAAAGATTCAAAATGTAATTTGGATTGTGCCTCATGTTGAATAACTACTTTTTAAAGCCTCAATGTGACCAAAATTGCCATTTTTACAGACTTTTTCTCCCACTCAGAAGCTTCTATTTCGACCATTTTCAGCCATTAAAATGACTCTAAACACACTTATTTTAGTTCCAAAAGGGATAATTCACATGCAATAGTCATTTACTTTAAAAAAAATAAAAGATAAAAAAATTACCATTTCTGACCATTTTGAGAAAGTTCGACAGGTCACGGGTCATCGTATTTCATCAGAAAATTGATTTTTTGGACTATAGAAGAAAAGAATCAAAATGTCATTTGGATTGTGCCTCATGTTGAATAACTACTTTTGAAAGCCTCAATGTGACCAAAATTGCCATTTTTACAGACTTTTTCTCCTACTCAGAAGCTTCTATTTCGACCATTTTCAGGCATTAAAATGACTCTAAACACACTTCTTTCAGTTCCAAAAGTGATAATTCACATGAAATAGTCATTTACTTTAAAAAATATAAATATTACATTTTTTTAATTTCTGACCATTTTGAGAAAGTTCGACAGGTCAGGGGTCATCGTTTTTCATCAGAAAATTGATTTTTTAGACTGTAAAAAAAAGATTCAAAATGTAATTTGGATTGTGCCTCATGTTGAACAACCACTTTTTAAAGCCTCAATGTGACCAAAATTGCCATTTTTTCAGACTTTTTCTCTTACTCAGAAGCTTCTATTTCAACCAATTTCAGGCATTAAAATGACTCTAAACACACTTATTTTAGTTCCAAAAGGGATAATTCACATGCAATAGTCATTTACAGTCAAAAAATTAAACATTAAAAAATTACCATTTCTGACCATCTGCAGAAAGTTCAACAGGTCACGGGTCATCGTTTTTCATCAGAAAATTGATTTTTTGGGACTGTAGAAGAATTGATTCAAAATGTCATTTGGATTGTGCCTCATGTTGAATAACTACATTTTCAAGCCTCATTGTGACCAGAATTTGCATTTTTACAGACTTTTTCTCCTACTCAGAAGCTTCTATTTCAACCATTTTCAGGCATTACAATGACTCTAAACACACTTATTTTAGTTCCAAAAGTGATAATTCACATGCAATAGTCATTTACTTTAAAAAACAATAAACATTAAAAAATTACCATTTCTGATCATTTTTTGAAAGTTCGACAGGTCACGGGTCATCGTTTTTCATCAGAAAATAAATTTTTTGGACTGTAGAAAAAAAAAGATTCAAAATGTCATTTGGATTGTGCCTCATGTTGAATAACTAATTCTTAAAGCCTCAATGTGACCAAAATTGCCATTTTTACAGACTTTTTCTCCTACTCAGAAGCTTCTATTTCGACCATTTTCAGGCATTAAAATGACTCTAAACACACTTATTTTAGTTCCAAAAGTGATAATTCACTTGCAATAGTCATTTACTTTAAAAAAAAGAAAAAGATTAAAAAATTACCATTTCTTACCATTTTGAGAAAGTTCGACAGGTCACGGGTCATCGTATTTCATCAGAAAATTGATTTTTTGGACTGTAGAAAAAAAGATTTAAAATGTCATTTGGATTGTGCCTCATGTTGAATAACTACTTTTTAAAGCCGCAATGTGACCAAAATTGCCATTTTTACATAATTTGTCTCCTACTCAGAAGCTTCTATTTCGACCATTTTCAGGCATCAAAATGATCTAAACACACTTATTTTAGTTCCAAAAGTGATCATTCACATGCAATAGTCATTTACTTTAAAAAAAAAAAAGATTAAAAAATTACCATTTCTTACCATATTGAGAAAGTTCAACAGGTCATCGTATTTCATCAGAAAATTGATTTTTTGGACTGTAGAAAAAAAGATTCAAAATGTCATTTGGAATGTGGCTCATGTTGAATAACTAATTTTGAAAGCCTCAATGTGACCAAAATTGCAATTTTTACATACTTTTTCTCCTACTGAGAAGCTTCTATTTCGACCATTTTCAGGCATTAAAATTACTCTAAACACACTTATTTTAGTTCCAAAAGTGATAATTCACATGCAATAGTCATTTAGAGTCAAAAAATTAAACATTAAAAAATTACCATTTCTGATCATTTTTTGAAAGTTTGAGAGGTCACGGGTTCTCGTTTTTTATCAGAAAATTGATTTTTTGGACTATAGAAGAAAAGAATCAAAATGTCATTTGGATTGTGCCTCATGTTGAATAACTACTTTTGAAAGCCTCAATGTGACCAAAATTGCCATTTTTACAGACTTTTTCTCCTACTCAGAAGCTTCTATTTCAACCAATTTCAGGCATTAAAATGACTCTAAACACACTTATTTTAGTTCCAAAAGGGATAATTCACATGCAATAGTCATTTACAGTCAAAAAATTAAACATTAAAAAATTACCATTTCTGACCATCTGCAGAAAGTTCAACAGGTCACGGGTCATCGTTTTTCATCAGAAAATTGATTTTTTGGGACTGTAGAAGAATTGATTCAAAATGTCATTTGGATTGTGCCTCATGTTGAATAACTACATTTTCAAGCCTCATTGTGACCAGAATTTGCATTTTTACAGACTTTTTCTCCTACTCAGAAGCTTCTATTTCAACCATTTTCAGGCATTACAATGACTCTAAACACACTTATTTTAGTTCCAAAAGTGATAATTCACATGCAATAGTCATTTACTTTAAAAAACAATAAACATTAAAAAATTACCATTTCTGATCATTTTTTGAAAGTTCGACAGGTCACGGGTCATCGTTTTTCATCAGAAAATAAATTTTTTGGACTGCAGAAAAAAAAAGATTCAAAATGTCATTTGGATTGTGCCTCATGTTGAATAACTAATTCTTAAAGCCTCAATGTGACCAAAATTGCCATTTTTACAGACTTTTTCTCCTACTCAGAAGCTTCTATTTCAACCATTTTCAGGCATTAAAATGACTCTAAACACACTTATTTTAGTTCCAAAAGTGATAATTCACTTGCAATAGTCATTTACTTTAAAAAAAAGAAAAAGATTAAAAAATTACCATTTCTTACCATTTTGAGAAAGTTCGACAGGTCACGGGTCATCGTATTTCATCAGAAAATTGATTTTTTGGACTGTAGAAAAAAAGATTTAAAATGTCATTTGGATTGTGCCTCATGTTGAATAACTACTTTTTAAAGCCGCAATGTGACCAAAATTGCCATTTTTACATAATTTGTCTCCTACTCAGAAGCTTCTATTTCAACCATTTTCAGGCATTACAATGACTCTAAACACACTTATTTTAGTTCCAAAAGTGATAATTCACATGCAATAGTCATTTACTTTAAAAAAAATATAAATATTAAAAAATTTACATTTCTGACCATTTGGAGAAAGTTCGACAGGTCACGGGTCATCGTTTTTCATCAGAAAATTGATTTTTTTGGACTGTAGAAAAAAAGATTCAAAATGCAATTTGGATTGTGCCTCATGTTGAATAACTACTTTTTAAAGCCTCAATGTGACCAAAATTGCCATTTTTACAGACTTTTTCTCTTACTCAGGAGCTTCTATTTCGACCAATTTCAGGCATTAAAATGACTCTAAATACACTTATTTTAGTTCCAAAAGTGATAATTCACATGCAATAGTCATTTACTTTAATAAAAAATAAAAGATAAAAAAATTACCATTTCTGACCATTTTGAGAAAGTTCGACAGGTCACGGGTCATCGTATTTCATCAGAAAATTGATTTTTTGGACTGTAAAAAAAAAGATTCAAAATGTCATTTGGATTGTGCCTCATGTTGAATAACTACTTTTTAAAGCCTCAATGTGACCAAAATTGCCATTTTTACAGACTTTTCTCCTACTCAGAAGCTTCTATTTCGACCATTTCAGGAATTAAAATGACTCTAAACACACTTATTTTAGTTCCAAAAGTGATAATTCACATGCAATAGTCATTTACTTTAAAAAAAAGAAAAAGATTAAAAAATTACCATTTCTTACCATTTTAAGAAAGTTCGACAGGTCACGGGTCATCGTATTTCATCAGAAAATTGATTTTTTGGACTGTAGAAAAAAAGATTCAAAATGTCATTTGGATTGTGCCTCATGTTGAATAACTACTTTTTAAAGCCTCAATGTGACCAAAATTGCCATTTTTACAGACTTTTTCTCCTACTCAGAAGCTTCTATTTCGACGATTTTCAGGCATTAAAATGACTCTAAACACACTTATTTTATTTCCAAAAGGGATAATTCACATGCAATAGTCATTTACATTCAAAAAATTAAACATTAAAAAATTACCATTTCTGACCATTTTGAGAAAGTTCGACAGGTCACGGGTCATCGTTTTTCATCAGAAAATTGATTTTTTGGACTGTAGAAAAAAAGATTCAAAATGTAATTTGGATTGTGCCTCATGTTGAATAACTACTTTTTAAAGCCTCAATGTGACCAAAATTGCCATTTTTACAGACTTTTTCTCCCACTCAGAAGCTTCTATTTCGACCATTTTCAGCCATTAAAATGACTCTAAACACACTTATTTTAGTTCCAAAAGGGATAATTCACATGCAATAGTCATTTACTTTAAAAAAAATAAAAGATAAAAAAATTACCATTTCTGACCAGTTTGAGAAAGTTCGACAGGTCACGGGTCATCGTATTTCATCAGAAAATTGATTTTTTGGACTAGAGAAGAAAAGAATCAAAATGTCATTTGGATTGTGCCTCATGTTGAATAACTACTTTTGAAAGCCTCAATGTGACCAAAATTGCCATTTTTACAGACTTTTTCTCCTACTCAGAAGCTTCTATTTCGACCATTTTCAGGCATTAAAATGACTCTAAACACACTTCTTTCAGTTCCAAAAGTGATAATTCACATGAAATAGTCATTTACTTTAAAAAATATAAATATTACATTTTTTTAATTTCTGACCATTTTGAGAAAGTTCGACAGGTCACGGGTCATCGTTTTTCATCAGAAAATTGATTTTTTAGACTGTAAAAAAAAGATTCAAAATGTAATTTGGATTGTGCCTCATGTTGAACAACCACTTTTTAAAGCCTCAATGTGACCAAAATTGCCATTTTTTCAGACTTTTTCTCTTACTCAGAAGCTTCTATTTCAACCAATTTCAGGCATTAAAATGACTCTAAACACACTTATTTTAGTTCCAAAAGGGATAATTCACATGCAATAGTCATTTACAGTCAAAAAATTAAACATTAAAAAATTACCATTTCTGACCATCTGCAGAAAGTTCAACAGGTCACGGGTCATCGTTTTTCATCAGAAAATTGATTTTTTGGGACTGTAGAAGAATTGATTCAAAATGTCATTTGGATTGTGCCTCATGTTGAATAACTACATTTTCAAGCCTCATTGTGACCAAAATTGCCATTTTTACAGACTTTTTCTCCTACTCAGAAGCTTCTATTTCGACGATTTTCAGGCATTAAAATGACTCTAAACACACTTATTTTATTTCCAAAAGGGATAATTCACATGCAATAGTCATTTACATTCAAAAAATTAAACATTAAAAAATTACCATTTCTGACCATTTTGAGAAAGTTCGACAGGTCACGGGTCATCGTTTTTCATCAGAAAATTGATTTTTTGGACTGTAGAAAAAAAGATTCAAAATGTAATTTGGATTGTGCCTCATGTTGAATAACTACTTTTTAAAGCCTCAATGTGACCAAAATTGCCATTTTTACAGACTTTTTCTCCCACTCAGAAGCTTCTATTTCGACCATTTTCAGCCATTAAAATGACTCTAAACACACTTATTTTAGTTCCAAAAGGGATAATTCACATGCAATAGTCATTTACTTTAAAAAAAATAAAAGATAAAAAAATTACCATTTCTGACCATTTTGAGAAAGTTCGACAGGTCACGGGTCATCGTATTTCATCAGAAAATTGATTTTTTGGACTATAGAAGAAAAGAATCAAAATGTCATTTGGATTGTGCCTCATGTTGAATAACTACTTTTGAAAGCCTCAATGTGACCAAAATTGCCATTTTTACAGACTTTTTCTCCTACTCAGAAGCTTCTATTTTGACCAATTTTAGGCCTTCAAATGACTCTAAACACACTTATTTTAGTTCCAAAAGTGATAATTCACATGCAATAGTCATTTACTTTAAAAAAATATAAATATTAAAAAATTTAAATTTCTGACCATTTTGAGAAAGTTCGACAGGTCACGGGTCATCGTTTTTCATCAGAAAATTGATTTTTTGGACTGTAGAAAAAAAGATTCAAAATGTAATTTGGATTGTGCCTCATGTTGAATAACTACTTTTTAAAGCCTCAATGTGATCAAAATTGCCATTTTTACAGACTTTTTCTCCTACTCAGAAGCTTCTATTTCGACCATTTTCAGGCATTAAAATGACTCTAAACACACTTATTTTAGTTCCAAAAGGGATAATTCACATGCAATAGTCATTTACTTTAAAAAAAATAAAAGATAAAAAAATTACCATTTCTGACCATTTTGAGAAAGTTCGACAGGTCACGGGTCATCGTTTTTCATCAGAAAATTAATTTTTTGGACTGTAGAAAAAAAGATTCAAAATGTATTTGGATTGTGCCTCATGTTGAATAATTACTTTTGAAAGCCTCAATGTGACCAAAATTGCCATTTTTACAGACTTTTCTCCTACTCAGAAGCTTCTATTTCGACCATTTCAGGAATTAAAATGACTCTAAACACACTTATTTTAGTTCCAAAAGTGATAATTCACATGCAATAGTCATTTACTTTAAAAAAAAGAAAAAGATTAAAAAATTACCATTTCTTACCATTTTAAGAAAGTTCGACAGGTCACGGGTCATCGTATTTCATCAGAAAATTGATTTTTTGGACTGTAGAAAAAAAGATTCAAAATGTCATTTGGATTGTGCCTCATGTTGAATAACTACTTTTTAAAGCCTCAATGTGACCAAAATTGCCATTTTTACAGACTTTTTCTCCTACTCAGAAGCTTCTATTTCGACGATTTTCAGGCATTAAAATGACTCTAAACACACTTATTTTATTTCCAAAAGGGATAATTCACATGCAATAGTCATTTACATTCAAAAAATTAAACATTAAAAAATTACCATTTCTGACCATTTTGAGAAAGTTCGACAGGTCACGGGTCATCGTTTTTCATCAGAAAATTGATTTTTTGGACTGTAGAAAAAAAGATTCAAAATGTAATTTGGATTGTGCCTCATGTTGAATAACTACTTTTTAAAGCCTCAATGTGACCAAAATTGCCATTTTTACAGACTTTTTCTCCCACTCAGAAGCTTCTATTTCGACCATTTTCAGCCATTAAAATGACTCTAAACACACTTATTTTAGTTCCAAAAGGGATAATTCACATGCAATAGTCATTTACTTTAAAAAAAATAAAAGATAAAAAAATTACCATTTCTGACCATTTTGAGAAAGTTCGACAGGTCACGGGTCATCGTATTTCATCAGAAAATTGATTTTTTGGACTATAGAAGAAAAGAATCAAAATGTCATTTGGATTGTGCCTCATGTTGAATAACTACTTTTGAAAGCCTCAATGTGACCAAAATTGCCATTTTTACAGACTTTTTCTCCTACTCAGAAGCTTCTATTTCGACCATTTTCAGGCATTAAAATGACTCTAAACACACTTCTTTCAGTTCCAAAAGTGATAATTCACATGAAATAGTCATTTACTTTAAAAAATATAAATATTACATTTTTTTAATTTCTGACCATTTTGAGAAAGTTCGACAGGTCAGGGGTCATCGTTTTTCATCAGAAAATTGATTTTTTAGACTGTAAAAAAAAGATTCAAAATGTAATTTGGATTGTGCCTCATGTTGAACAACCACTTTTTAAAGCCTCAATGTGACCAAAATTGCCATTTTTTCAGACTTTTTCTCTTACTCAGAAGCTTCTATTTCAACCAATTTCAGGCATTAAAATGACTCTAAACACACTTATTTTAGTTCCAAAAGGGATAATTCACATGCAATAGTCATTTACAGTCAAAAAATTAAACATTAAAAAATTACCATTTCTGACCATCTGCAGAAAGTTCAACAGGTCACGGGTCATCGTTTTTCATCAGAAAATTGATTTTTTGGGACTGTAGAAGAATTGATTCAAAATGTCATTTGGATTGTGCCTCATGTTGAATAACTACATTTTCAAGCCTCATTGTGACCAGAATTTGCATTTTTACAGACTTTTTCTCCTACTCAGAAGCTTCTATTTCAACCATTTTCAGGCATTACAATGACTCTAAACACACTTATTTTAGTTCCAAAAGTGATAATTCACATGCAATAGTCATTTACTTTAAAAAACAATAAACATTAAAAAATTACCATTTCTGATCATTTTTTGAAAGTTCGACAGGTCACGGGTCATCGTTTTTCATCAGAAAATAAATTTTTTGGACTGTAGAAAAAAAAAGATTCAAAATGTCATTTGGATTGTGCCTCATGTTGAATAACTAATTCTTAAAGCCTCAATGTGACCAAAATTGCCATTTTTACAGACTTTTTCTCCTACTCAGAAGCTTCTATTTCGACCATTTTCAGGCATTAAAATGACTCTAAACACACTTATTTTAGTTCCAAAAGTGATAATTCACTTGCAATAGTCATTTACTTTAAAAAAAAGAAAAAGATTAAAAAATTACCATTTCTTACCATTTTGAGAAAGTTCGACAGGTCACGGGTCATCGTATTTCATCAGAAAATTGATTTTTTGGACTGTAGAAAAAAAGATTTAAAATGTCATTTGGATTGTGCCTCATGTTGAATAACTACTTTTTAAAGCCGCAATGTGACCAAAATTGCCATTTTTACATAATTTGTCTCCTACTCAGAAGCTTCTATTTCAACCATTTTCAGGCATTACAATGACTCTAAACACACTTATTTTAGTTCCAAAAGTGATAATTCACATGCAATAGTCATTTACTTTAAAAAAAATATAAATATTAAAAAATTTACATTTCTGACCATTTGGAGAAAGTTCGACAGGTCACGGGTCATCGTTTTTCATCAGAAAATTGATTTTTTTGGACTGTAGAAAAAAAGATTCAAAATGCAATTTGGATTGTGCCTCATGTTGAATAACTACTTTTTAAAGCCTCAATGTGACCAAAATTGCCATTTTTACAGACTTTTTCTCTTACTCAGGAGCTTCTATTTCGACCAATTTCAGGCATTAAAATGACTCTAAATACACTTATTTTAGTTCCAAAAGTGATAATTCACATGCAATAGTCATTTACTTTAATAAAAAATAAAAGATAAAAAAATTACCATTTCTGACCATTTTGAGAAAGTTCGACAGGTCACGGGTCATCGTATTTCATCAGAAAATTGATTTTTTGGACTGTAAAAAAAAAGATTCAAAATGTCATTTGGATTGTGCCTCATGTTGAATAACTACTTTTTAAAGCCTCAATGTGACCAAAATTGCCATTTTTACAGACTTTTCTCCTACTCAGAAGCTGCTATTTCGACCATTTCAGGAATTAAAATGACTCTAAACACACTTATTTTAGTTCCAAAAGTGATAATTCACATGCAATAGTCATTTACTTTAAAAAAAAGAAAAAGATTAAAAAATTACCATTTCTTACCATTTTAAGAAAGTTCGACAGGTCACGGGTCATCGTATTTCATCAGAAAATTGATTTTTTGGACTGTAGAAAAAAAGATTCAAAATGTCATTTGGATTGTGCCTCATGTTGAATAACTACTTTTTAAAGCCTCAATGTGACCAAAATTGCCATTTTTACAGACTTTTTCTCCTACTCAGAAGCTTCTATTTCGACGATTTTCAGGCATTAAAATGACTCTAAACACACTTATTTTATTTCCAAAAGGGATAATTCACATGCAATAGTCATTTACATTCAAAAAATTAAACATTAAAAAATTACCATTTCTGACCATTTTGAGAAAGTTCGACAGGTCACGGGTCATCGTATTTCATCAGAAAATTGATTTTTTGGACTGTAGAAAAAAAGATTTAAAATGTCATTTGGATTGTGCCTCATGTTGAATAACTACTTTTTAAAGCCGCAATGTGACCAAAATTGCCATTTTTACATAATTTGTCTCCTACTCAGAAGCTTCTATTTCAACCATTTTCAGGCATTACAATGACTCTAAACACACTTATTTTAGTTCCAAAAGTGATAATTCACATGCAATAGTCATTTACTTTAAAAAAAATATAAATATTAAAAAATTTACATTTCTGACCATTTGGAGAAAGTTCGACAGGTCACGGGTCATCGTTTTTCATCAGAAAATTGATTTTTTTGGACTGTAGAAAAAAAGATTCAAAATGCAATTTGGATTGTGCCTCATGTTGAATAACTACTTTTTAAAGCCTCAATGTGACCAAAATTGCCATTTTTACAGACTTTTTCTCTTACTCAGGAGCTTCTATTTCGACCAATTTCAGGCATTAAAATGACTCTAAATACACTTATTTTAGTTCCAAAAGTGATAATTCACATGCAATAGTCATTTACTTTAATAAAAAATAAAAGATAAAAAAATTACCATTTCTGACCATTTTGAGAAAGTTCGACAGGTCACGGGTCATCGTATTTCATCAGAAAATTGATTTTTTGGACTGTAAAAAAAAAGATTCAAAATGTCATTTGGATTGTGCCTCATGTTGAATAACTACTTTTTAAAGCCTCAATGTGACCAAAATTGCCATTTTTACAGACTTTTCTCCTACTCAGAAGCTTCTATTTCGACCATTTCAGGAATTAAAATGACTCTAAACACACTTATTTTAGTTCCAAAAGTGATAATTCACATGCAATAGTCATTTACTTTAAAAAAAAGAAAAAGATTAAAAAATTACCATTTCTTACCATTTTAAGAAAGTTCGACAGGTCACGGGTCATCGTATTTCATCAGAAAATTGATTTTTTGGACTGTAGAAAAAAAGATTCAAAATGTCATTTGGATTGTGCCTCATGTTGAATAACTACTTTTTAAAGCCTCAATGTGACCAAAATTGCCATTTTTACAGACTTTTTCTCCTACTCAGAAGCTTCTATTTCGACGATTTTCAGGCATTAAAATGACTCTAAACACACTTATTTTATTTCCAAAAGGGATAATTCACATGCAATAGTCATTTACATTCAAAAAATTAAACATTAAAAAATTACCATTTCTGACCATTTTGAGAAAGTTCGACAGGTCACGGGTCATCGTTTTTCATCAGAAAATTGATTTTTTGGACTGTAGAAAAAAAGATTCAAAATGTAATTTGGATTGTGCCTCATGTTGAATAACTACTTTTTAAAGCCTCAATGTGACCAAAATTGCCATTTTTACAGACTTTTTCTCCCACTCAGAAGCTTCTATTTCGACCATTTTCAGCCATTAAAATGACTCTAAACACACTTATTTTAGTTCCAAAAGGGATAATTCACATGCAATAGTCATTTACTTTAAAAAAAATAAAAGATAAAAAAATTACCATTTCTGACCATTTTGAGAAAGTTCGACAGGTCACGGGTCATCGTATTTCATCAGAAAATTGATTTTTTGGACTATAGAAGAAAAGAATCAAAATGTCATTTGGATTGTGCCTCATGTTGAATAACTACTTTTGAAAGCCTCAATGTGACCAAAATTGCCATTTTTACAGACTTTTTCTCCTACTCAGAAGCTTCTATTTCGACCATTTTCAGGCATTAAAATGACTCTAAACACACTTCTTTCAGTTCCAAAAGTGATAATTCACATGAAATAGTCATTTACTTTAAAAAATATAAATATTACATTTTTTTAATTTCTGACCATTTTGAGAAAGTTCGACAGGTCACGGGTCATCGTTTTTCATCAGAAAATTGATTTTTTAGACTGTAAAAAAAAGATTCAAAATGTAATTTGGATTGTGCCTCATGTTGAACAACCACTTTTTAAAGCCTCAATGTGACCAAAATTGCCATTTTTTCAGACTTTTTCTCTTACTCAGAAGCTTCTATTTCAACCAATTTCAGGCATTAAAATGACTCTAAACACACTTATTTTAGTTCCAAAAGGGATAATTCACATGCAATAGTCATTTACAGTCAAAAAATTAAACATTAAAAAATTACCATTTCTGACCATCTGCAGAAAGTTCAACAGGTCACGGGTCATCGTTTTTCATCAGAAAATTGATTTTTTGGGACTGTAGAAGAATTGATTCAAAATGTCATTTGGATTGTGCCTCATGTTGAATAACTACATTTTCAAGCCTCATTGTGACCAGAATTTGCATTTTTACAGACTTTTTCTCCTACTCAGAAGCTTCTATTTCAACCATTTTCAGGCATTACAATGACTCTAAACACACTTATTTTAGTTCCAAAAGTGATAATTCACATGCAATAGTCATTTACTTTAAAAAACAATAAACATTAAAAAATTACCATTTCTGATCATTTTTTGAAAGTTCGACAGGTCACGGGTCATCGTTTTTCATCAGAAAATAAATTTTTTGGACTGTAGAAAAAAAAAGATTCAAAATGTCATTTGGATTGTGCCTCATGTTGAATAACTAATTCTTAAAGCCTCAATGTGACCAAAATTGCCATTTTTACAGACTTTTTCTCCTACTCAGAAGCTTCTATTTCGACCATTTTCAGGCATTAAAATGACTCTAAACACACTTATTTTAGTTCCAAAAGTGATAATTCACTTGCAATAGTCATTTACTTTAAAAAAAAGAAAAAGATTAAAAAATTACCATTTCTTACCATTTTGAGAAAGTTCGACAGGTCACGGGTCATCGTATTTCATCAGAAAATTGATTTTTTGGACTGTAGAAAAAAAGATTTAAAATGTCATTTGGATTGTGCCTCATGTTGAATAACTACTTTTTAAAGCCTCAATGTGACCAAAATTGCCATTTTTACATAATTTGTCTCCTACTCAGAAGCTTCTATTTCAACCATTTTCAGGCATTACAATGACTCTAAACACACTTATTTTAGTTCCAAAAGTGATAATTCACATGCAATAGTCATTTACTTTAAAAAAAATATAAATATTAAAAAATTTACATTTCTGACCATTTGGAGAAAGTTCGACAGGTCACGGGTCATCGTTTTTCATCAGAAAATAGATTTTTTGGACTGTAGAAAAAAAGATTCAAAATGCAATTTGGATTGTGCCTCATGTTGAATAACTACTTTTTAAAGCCTCAATGTGACCAAAATTGCCATTTTTACAGACTTTTTCTCTTACTCAGGAGCTTCTATTTCGACCAATTTCAGGCATTAAAATGACTCTAAATACACTTATTTTAGTTCCAAAAGTGATAATTCACATGCAATAGTCATTTACTTTAATAAAAAATAAAAGATAAAAAAATTACCATTTCTGACCATTTTGAGAAAGTTCGACAGGTCACGGGTCATCGTATTTCATCAGAAAATTGATTTTTTGAACTGTAAAAAAAAAGATTCAAAATGTCATTTGGATTGTGCCTCATGTTGAATAACTACTTTTTAAAGCCTCAATGTGACCAAAATTGCCATTTTTACAGACTTTTCTCCTACTCAGAAGCTTCTATTTCGACCATTTCAGGAATTAAAATGACTCTAAACACACTTATTTTAGTTCCAAAAGTGATAATTCACATGCAATAGTCATTTACTTTAAAAAAAAGAAAAAGATTAAAAAATTACCATTTCTTACCATTTTAAGAAAGTTCGACAGGTCACGGGTCATCGTATTTCATCAGAAAATTGATTTTTTGGACTGTAGAAAAAAAGATTCAAAATGTCATTTGGATTGTGCCTCATGTTGAATAACTACTTTTTAAAGCCTCAATGTGACCAAAATTGCCATTTTTACATACTTTTTCTCCTACTCAGAAGCTTCTATTTCGACGATTTTCAGGCATTAAAATGACTCTAAACACACTTATTTTATTTCCAAAAGGGATAATTCACATGCAATAGTCATTTACATTCAAAAAATTAAACATTAAAAAATTACCATTTCTGACCATTTTGAGAAAGTTCGACAGGTCACGGGTCATCGTTTTTCATCAGAAAATTGATTTTTTGGACTGTAGAAAAAAAGATTCAAAATGTAATTTGGATTGTGCCTCATGTTGAATAACTACTTTTTAAAGCCTCAATGTGACCAAAATTGCCATTTTTACAGACTTTTTCTCCCACTCAGAAGCTTCTATTTCGACCATTTTCAGCCATTAAAATGACTCTAAACACACTTATTTTAGTTCCAAAAGGGATAATTCACATGCAATAGTCATTTACTTTAAAAAAAATAAAAGATAAAAAAATTACCATTTCTGACCATTTTGAGAAAGTTCGACAGGTCACGGGTCATCGTATTTCATCAGAAAATTGATTTTTTGGACTGTAGAAAAAAAGATTCAAAATGTCATTTGGATTGTGCCTCATGTTGAATAACTACTTTTGAAAGCCTCAATGTGACCAAAATTGCCATTTTTACATACTTTTTCTCCCACTCAGAAGCTTCTATTTCGACCATTTTCAGGCATTAAAATGACTCTAAACACACTTATTTTAGTTCCAAAAGTGATAATTCACATGCAATAGTCATTTACTTTAAAAAACAATAAACATTAAACAATTACCATTTCTGATCATTTTTTGAAAGTTCGACAGGTCACGGGTCATCGTTTTTCATCAGAAAATTGATTTTTTGGACTGTAGAAAAAAAGATTCAAAATGTAATTTGGATTGTGCCTCATGTTGAATAACTACTTTTTAAAGCCTCAATGTGACCAAAATTGCCATTTTTACAGACTTTTTCTCTTACTCAGGAGCTTCTATTTCGACCAATTTCAGGCATTAAAATGACTCTAAACACACCTATTTTAGTTCCAAAAGTGATAATTCACATGCAATAGTCATTTACTTTAAAAAAAATAAAAGTTAAAAAAATTACTATTTCTGACCATTTTGAGAAAGTTCGACAGGTCACGGGTCATCGTATTTCATCAGAAAATTGATTTTTTGGACTGTAGAAAAAAAGATTCAAAATGTCATTTGGATTGTGCCTCATGTTGAATAACTACTTTTTAAAGCCTCAATGTGACCAAAATTGCCATTTTTACAGACTTTTCTCCTACTCAGAAGCTTCTATTTCGACCATTTCAGGCATTAAAATGACTCTAAACACACTTATTTTAGTTCCAAAAGTGATAATTCACATACAATAGTCATTTACTTTAAAAAAAAGAAAAAGATTAAAAAATTACCATTTCTTACCATTTTGAGAAAGTTCGACAGGTCACTGTTCATTGTATTTCATCAGAAAATTGATTTTTTGGACTGTAGAAAAAAAGATTCAAAATGTCATTTGGATTGTGCCTCATGTTGAATAACTACTTTTTAAAGCCTCAATGTGACCAAAATTGCCATTTTTACAGACTTTTTCTCCTACTCAGAAGCTTCTATTTCGACGATTTTCAGGCATTAAAATGACTCTAAACACACTTATTTTATTTCCAAAAGGGATAATTCACATGCAATAGTCATTTACATTCAAAAAATTAAACATTAAAAAATTACCATTTCTGACCATTTTGAGAAAGTTCGACAGGTCACGGGTCATCGTTTTTCATCAGAAAATTGATTTTTTGGACTATAAAAAAAAAAGATTCAAAATGTAATTTAGATTGTGCCTCATGTTGAATAACTACTTTTTAAAGCCTCAATGTGACCAAAATTGCCATTTTTACAGACTTTTTCTCCCTCTCAGAAGCTTCTATTTCGACCATTTTCAGCCATTAAAATGACTCTAAACACACTTATTTTAGTTCCAAAAGGGATAATTCACATGCAATAGTCATTTACTTTAAAAAACAATAAACATTAAAAAATTACCATTTCTGATCATTTTTTGAAAGTTCGACAGGTCATGGGTCATCGTTTTTCATCAGAAAATTGATTTTTTCGACTGTAGAAAAAAAGATTCAAAATGTAATTTGGATTGTGCCTCATGTTGAATAACTACTTTTTAAAGCCTCAATGTGACCAAAATTGCCATTTTTACAACTTTTTCTCCTACTCAGAAGCTTCTATTTCGACGATGTTCAGGCATTAAAATGACTCTAAACACACTTATTTTATTTCCAAAAGGGATAATTCACATGCAATAGTCATTTACATTCAAAAAATTAAACATTAAAAAATTACCATTTCTGACCATTTTGAGAAAGTTCGACAGGTCACGGGTCATCGTATTTCATCAGAAAATTGATTTTTTGGACTGTAGAAAAAAAGATTCAAAATGTCATTTGGATTGTGCCTCATGTTGAATAACTACTTTTGAAAGCCTCAATGTGACCAAAATTGCCATTTTTACATACTTTTTCTCCCACTCAGAAGCTTCTATTTCGACCATTTTCAGGCATTAAAATGACTCTAAACACACTTATTTTAGTTCCAAAAGTGATAATTCACATGCAATAGTCATTTACGTTAAAAAACAATAAACATTAAAAAACTTACCATTTCTGATCATTTTTTGAAAGTTCGACAGGTCACGGGTCATCGTTTTTCATCAGAAAATTGATTTTTTGGACTGTAGAAAAAAAGATTTAAAATGTCATTTGGATTGTGCCTCATGTTGAATAACTACTTTTTAAAGCCTCAATGTGACCAAAATTGCCATTTTTACAGACTTTTTCTCCTACTCAGAAGCTTCTATTTCGACCATTTTCAGGCAATAAAATGATCTAAACACACTTATTTTAGTTCCAAAAGTGATAATTCACATGCAATAGTCATTTACTTTAAAAAACAATAAACATTAAAAAATTACCATTTCTGATCATTTTTTGAAAGTTCGACAGGTCATGGGTCATCGTTTTTCATCAGAAAATTGATTTTTTGGACTGTAGAAAAAAAGATTCAAAATGTAATTTGGATTGTGCCTCATGTTGAATAACTACTTTTTAAAGCCTCAATGTGACCAAAATTGCCATTTTTACAACTTTTTCTCCTACTCAGAAGCTTCTATTTCGACGATGTTCAGGCATTAAAATGACTCTAAACACACTTATTTTATTTCCAAAAGGGATAATTCACATGCAATAGTCATTTCCATTCAAAAAATTAAACATTAAAAAATTACCATTTCTGACCATTTTGAGAAAGTTCGACAGGTCACGGGTCATCGTTTTTCATCAGAAAATTGATTTTTTGGACTGTAGAAAAAAAGATTCAAAATGTAATTTAGATTGTGCCTCATGTTGAATAACTACTTTTGAAAGCCTCAATGTGACCAAAATTGCCATTTTTACAGACTTTGTCTCCCACTCAGAAGCTTCTATTTCGACCATTTTCAGCCATTAAAATGACTCTAAACACACTTATTTTAGTTCCAAAAGGGATAATTCACATGCAATAGTCATTTACTTTAAAAAAAATAAAAGATAAAAAAATTACCATTTCTGACCATTTTGAGAAAGTTCGACAGGTCACGGGTCATCGTATTTCATCAGAAAATTGATTTTTTGGACTGTAGAAAAAAAGATTCAAAATGTCATTTGGATTGTGCCTCATGTTGAATAATTACTTTTTAAAGCCTCAATGTGACCAAAATTGCCATTTTTACAGACTTTTTCTCCTACTCAGAAGCTTCTATTTCGACCATTTTCAGGCATTAAAATGACTCTAAACACACTTATTTTAGTTCCAAAAGGGATAATTCACATGCAATAGTCATTTACAGTCAAAAAATTAAACAAGTTCAACAGGTCACGGGTCATCGTTTTTCATCAGAAAATTGATTTTTGGACTGTAGAAATATTGATTCAAAATGTCATTTGGATAGGGCTTGATGTTGAATAACTACATTTTCAAGCCTCATTGTGACCAGAATTGTCATTTTTACAGACTTTTTCTCCTACTCAGAAGCTTCTATTTCAACCATTTTCAGCCATTAAAATGACTCTAAACACACTTATTTTAGTTCCAAAAGGGATAATTCACATGCAATAGTCATTTACTTTAAAAAAAATAAAAGATAAAAAAATTACCATTTCTGACCATTTTGAGAAAGTTCGACAGGTCACGGGTCATCGTATTTCATCAGAAAATTGATTTTTTAGACTGTAAAAAAAAGATTCAAAATGTAATTTGGATTGTGCCTCATGTTGAACAACCACTTTTTAAAGCCTCAATGTGACCAAAATTGCCATTTTTTCAGACTTTTTCTCTTACTCAGAAGCTTCTATTTCAACCAATTTCAGGCATTAAAATGACTCTAAACACACTTATTTTAGTTCCAAAAGGGATAATTCACATGCAATAGTCATTTACAGTCAAAAAATTAAACATTAAAAAATTACCATTTCTGACCATCTGCAGAAAGTTCAACAGGTCACGGGTCATCGTTTTTCATCAGAAAATTGATTTTTTGGGACTGTAGAAGAATTGATTCAAAATGTCATTTGGATTGTGCCTCATGTTGAATAACTACATTTTCAAGCCTCATTGTGACCAGAATTTGCATTTTTACAGACTTTTTCTCCTACTCAGAAGCTTCTATTTCAACCATTTTCAGGCATTACAATGACTCTAAACACACTTATTTTAGTTCCAAAAGTGATAATTCACATGCAATAGTCATTTACTTTAAAAAACAATAAACATTAAAAAATTACCATTTCTGATCATTTTTTGAAAGTTCGACAGGTCACGGGTCATCGTTTTTCATCAGAAAATAAATTTTTTGGACTGTAGAAAAAAAAGATTCAAAATGTCATTTGGATTGTGCCTCATGTTGAATAACTAATTCTTAAAGCCTCAATGTGACCAAAATTGCCATTTTTACAGACTTTTTCTCCTACTCAGAAGCTTCTATTTCGACCATTTTCAGGCATTAAAATGACTCTAAACACACTTATTTTAGTTCCAAAAGTGATAATTCACTTGCAATAGTCATTTACTTTAAAAAAAAGAAAAAGATTAAAAAATTACCATTTCTTACCATTTTGAGAAAGTTCGACAGGTCACGGGTCATCGTATTTCATCAGAAAATTGATTTTTTGGACTGTAGAAAAAAAGATTTAAAATGTCATTTGGATTGTGCCTCATGTTGAATAACTACTTTTTAAAGCCTCAATGTGACCAAAATTGCCATTTTTACATAATTTGTCTCCTACTCAGAAGCTTCTATTTCAACCATTTTCAGGCATTAAAATGACTCTAAACACACTTATTTTAGTTCCAAAAGTGATAATTCACATGCAATAGTCATTTACTTTAAAAAAAATATAAATATTAAAAAATTTACATTTCTGACCATTTGGAGAAAGTTCGACAGGTCACGGGTCATCGTTTTTCATCAGAAAATTGATTTTTTGGACTGTAGAAAAAAAGATTCAAAATGTAATTTGGATTGTGCCTCATGTTGAATAACTACTTTTTAAAGCCTCAATGTGACCAAAATTGCCATTTTTACAGACTTTTTCTCCCACTCAGAAGCTTCTATTTCGACCATTTTCAGCCATTAAAATGACTCTAAACACACTTATTTTAGTTCCAAAAGGGATAATTCACATGCAATAGTCATTTACTTTAAAAAAAATAAAAGATAAAAAAATTACCATTTCTGACCATTTTGAGAAAGTTCGACAGGTCACGGGTCATCGTATTTCATCAGAAAATTGATTTTTTGGACTGTAGAAAAAAAGATTCAAAATGTCATTTGGATTGTGCCTCATGTTGAATAACTACTTTTGAAAGCCTCAATGTGACCAAAATTGCCATTTTTACATACTTTTTCTCCCACTCAGAAGCTTCTATTTCGACCATTTTCAGGCATTAAAATGACTCTAAACACACTTATTTTAGTTCCAAAAGTGATAATTCACATGCAATAGTCATTTACTTTAAAAAACAATAAACATTAAAAAATTACCATTTCTGATCATTTTTTGAAAGTTCGACAGGTCACGGGTCATCGTTTTTCATCAGAAAATTGATTTTTTGGACTGTAGAAAAAAAGATTCAAAATGTAATTTGGATTGTGCCTCATGTTGAATAACTACTTTTTAAAGCCTCAATGTGACCAAAATTGCCATTTTTACAGACTTTTTCTCTTACTCAGGAGCTTCTATTTCGACCAATTTCAGGCATTAAAATGACTCTAAGCACACTTATTTTAGTTCCAAAAGTGATAATTCACATGCAATAGTCATTTACTTTAAAAAAAATAAAAGATAAAAAAATTACCATTTCTGACCATTTTGAGAAAGTTCGACAGGTCACGGGTCATCGTATTTCATCAGAAAATTGATTTTTTGGACTGTAGAAAAAAAGATTCAAAATGTCATTTGGATTGTGCCTCATGTTGAATAACTACTTTTTAAAGCCTCAATGTGACCAAAATTGCCATTTTTACAGACTTTTCTCCTACTCAGAAGCTTCTATTTCGACCATTTCAGGCATAACACACTTATTTTAGTTCCAAAAGTGATAATTCACATACAATAGTCATTTACTTTAAAAAAAAGAAAAAGATTAAAAAATTACCATTTCTTACCATTTTGAGAAAGTTCGACAGGTCACGGGTCATTGTATTTCATCAGAAAATTGATTTTTTGGACTGTAGAAAAAAAGATTCAAAATGTCATTTGGATTGTGCCTCATGTTGAATAACTACTTTTTAAAGCCTCAATGTGACCAAAATTGCCATTTTTACAGACTTTTTCTCCTACTCAGAAGCTTCTATTTCGACGATTTTCAGGCATTAAAATGACTCTAAATCTCTTATTTTATTTCCAAAAGGGATAATTCACATGCAATAGTCATTTACATTCAAAAAATTAAACATTAAAAAATTACCATTTCTGACCATTTTGAGAAAGTTCGACAGGTCACGGGTCATCGTTTTTCATCAGAAAATTGATTTTTTGGACTATAAAAAAAAAAAGATTCAAAATGTAATTTAGATTGTGCCTCATGTTGAATAACTACTTTTTAAAGCCTCAATGTGACCAAAATTGCCATTTTTACAGACTTTTTCTCCCTCTCAGAAGCTTCTATTTCGACCATTTTCAGCCATTAAAATGACTCTAAACACACTTATTTTAGTTCCAAAAGTGATAATTCACTTGCAATAGTCATTTACTTTAAAAAAAAGAAAAAGATTAAAAAATTACCATTTCTTACCATTTTGAGAAAGTTCGACAGGTTACGGGTCATCGTATTTCATCAGAAAATTGATTTTTTGGACTGTAGAAAAAAAGATTTAAAATGTCATTTGGATTGTGCCTCATGTTGAATAACTACTTTTTAAAGCCTCAATGTGACCAAAATTGCCATTTTTACATAATTTGTCTCCTACTCAGAAGCTTCTATTTCGACCATTTTCAGGCATTAAAATGACTCTAAACACACTTATTTTAGTTCCAAAAGTGATAATTCACATGCAATAGTCATTTACTTTAAAAAATATATAAATATTAAAAAATTTAAATTTCTGACCATTTTGAGAAAGTTCGACAGGTCACGGGTCATCGTTTTTCATCAGAAAATTGATTTTTTGGACTGTAGAAAAAAAGATTCAAAATGTAATTTGGATTGTGCCTCATGTTGAATAACTACTTTTTAAAGCCTCAATGTGACCAAAATTGCCATTTTTACAGACTTTTTCTCTTACTCAGGAGCTTCTATTTCGACCAATTTCAGGCATTAAAATGACTCTAAACACACTTATTTTAGTTCCAAAAGTGATAATTCACATGCAATAGTCATTTACTTTAAAAAACAATAAACATTAAAAAATTACCATTTCTGATCAGTTTTTGAAAGTTCGAATAGGTCACGGGTCATCGTTTTTCATCAGAAAATTAATTTTTTGGACTGTAGAAAAAAAGATTCAAAATGTCATTTGGATTGTGCCTCATGTTGAATAACTACTTTTTAAAGCCTCAATGTGACCAAAATTGCCATTTTTACAGACTTTTCTCCTACTCAGAAGCTTCTATTTCGACCATTTTCAGGCATTAAAATGACTCTAAACACACTTATTTTAGTTCCAAAAGGGATAATTCACATGCAATAGTCATTTACTTTAAAAAAAATAAAAGATAAAAAAATTACCATTTCTGACCATTTTGAGAAAGTTCGACAGGTCACGGGTCATCGTATTTCATCAGAAAATTGATTTTTTGGACTGTAGAAAAAAAGATTCAAAATGTCATTTGGATTGTGCCTCATGTTGAATAACTACTTTTGAAAGCCTCAATGTGACCAAAATTGCCATTTTTACATACTTTTTCTCCCACTCAGAAGCTTCTATTTCGACCATTTTCAGGCATTAAAATGACTCTAAACACACTTATTTTAGTTCCAAAAGTGATAATTCACATGCAATAGTCATTTACTTTAAAAAACAATAAACATTAAAAAATTACCATTTCTGATCAGTTTTTGAAAGTTCGAATAGGTCACGGGTCATCGTTTTTCATCAGAAAATTAATTTTTTGGACTGTAGAAAAAAAGATTCAAAATGTCATTTGGATTGTGCCTCATGTTGAATAACTACTTTTTAAAGCCTCAATGTGACCAAAATTGCCATATTTACATACTTTTTCTCCCACTCAGAAGCTTCTATTTCGACCATTTTCAGGCATTAAAATGACTCTAAACACACTTATTTTAGTTCCAAAAGTGATAATTCACATGCAATAGTCATTTACTTTAAAAAACAATAAACATTAAAAAATTACCATTTCTGATCATTTTTTGAAAGTTCGACAGGTCATGGGTCATCGTTTTTCATCAGAAAATTGATTTTTTGGACTGTAGAAAAAAAGATTCAAAATGTAATTTGGATTGTGCCTCATGTTGAATAACTACTTTTTAAAGCCTCAATGTGACCAAAATTGCCATTCTTACAACTTTTTCTCCTACTCAGAAGCTTCTATTTCGACGATGTTCAGGCATTAAAATGACTCTAAACACACTTATTTTATTTCCAAAAGGGATAATTCACATGCAATAGTCATTTACATTCAAAAAATTAAACATTAAAAAATTACCATTTCTGACCATTTTGAGAAAGTTCGACAGGTCATCGTATTTCATCAGAAAATTGATTTTTTGGACTGTAGAAAAAAAGATTCAAAATGTCATTTGGATTGTGCCTCATGTTGAATAACTACTTTTGAAAGCCTCAATGTGACCAAAATTGCCATTTTTACATACTTTTTCTCCCACTCACGAGCTTCTATTTCGACCATTTTCAGGCATTAAAATGACTCTAAACACACTTATTTTAGTTCCAAAAGTGATAATTCACATGCAATAGTCATTTACGTTAAAAAACAATAAACATTAAAAAACTTACCATTTCTGATCATTTTTTGAAAGTTCGACAGGTCACGGGTCATCGTTTTTCATCAGAAAATTGATTTTTTGGACTGTGGAAAAAAAGATTTAAAATGTCATTTGGATTGTGCCTCATGTTGAATAACTACTTTTTAAAGCCTCAATGTGACCAAAATTGCCATTTTTACAGACTTTTTCTCCTACTCAGAAGCTTCTATTTCGACCATTTTCAGGCAATAAAATGATCTAAACACACTTATTTTAGTTCCAAAAGTGATAATTCACATGCAATAGTCATTTACTTTAAAAAACAATAAACATTAAAAAATTACCATTTCTGATCATTTTTTGAAAGTTCGACAGGTCATGGGTCATCGTTTTTCATCAGAAAATTGATTTTTTGGACTGTAGAAAAAAAGATTCAAAATGTAATTTGGATTGTGCCTCATGTTGAATAACTACTTTTTAAAGCCTCAATGTGACCAAAATTGCCATTTTTACAACTTTTTCTCCTACTCAGAAGCTTCTATTTCGACGATATTCAGGCATTAAAATGACTCTAAACACACTTATTTTATTTCCAAAAGGGATAATTCACATGCAATAGTCATTTCCATTCAAAAAATTAAACATTAAAAAATTACCATTTCTGACCATTTTGAGAAAGTTCGACAGGTCACGGGTCATCGTTTTTCATCAGAAAATTGATTTTTTGGACTGTAGAAAAAAAGATTCAAAATGTAATTTAGATTGTGCCTCATGTTGAATAACTACTTTTGAAAGCCTCAATGTGACCAAAATTGCCATTTTTACAGACTTTTTCTCCCACTCAGAAGCTTCTATTTCGACCATTTTCAGCCATTAAAATGACTCTAAACACACTTATTTTAGTTCCAAAAGGGATAATTCACATGCAATAGTCATTTACTTTAAAAAAAATAAAAGATAAAAAAATTACCATTTCTGACCATTTTGAGAAAGTTCGACAGGTCACGGGTCATCGTATTTCATCAGAAAATTGATTTTTTGGACTGTAGAAAAAAAGATTCAAAATGTCATTTGGATTGTGCCTCATGTTGAATAACTACTTTTTAAAGCCTCAATGTGACCAAAATTGCCATTTTTACAGACTTTTTCTCCTACTCAGAAGCTTCTATTTCGACCATTTTCAGGCATTAAAATGACTCTAAACACACTTATTTTAGTTCCAAAAGGGATAATTCACATGCAATAGTCATTTACAGTCAAAAAATTAAACAAGTTCAACAGGTCACGGGTCATCGTTTTTCATCAGAAAATTGATTTTTGGACTGTAGAAATATTGATTCAAAATGTCATTTGGATAGGGCTTGATGTTGAATAACTACATTTTCAAGCCTCATTGTGACCAGAATTGTCATTTTTACAGACTTTTTCTCCTACTCAGAAGCTTCTATTTCAACCATTTTCAGCCATTAAAATGACTCTAAACACACTTATTTTAGTTCCAAAAGGGATAATTCACATGCAATAGTCATTTACTTTAAAAAAAATAAAAGATAAAAAAATTACCATTTCTGACCATTTTGAGAAAGTTCGACAGGTCACGGGTCATCGTATTTCATCAGAAAATTGATTTTTTGGACTGTAGAAAAAAAGATTCAAAATGTCATTTGGATTGTGCCTCATGTTGAATAACTACTTTTGAAAGCCTCAATGTGACCAAAATTGCCATTTTTACATACTTTTTCTCCCACTCAGAAGCTTCTATTTCGACCATTTTCAGGCATTAAAATGACTCTAAACACACTTATTTTAGTTCCAAAAGTGATAATTCACATGCAATAGTCATTTACTTTAAAAAACAATAAACATTAAAAAATTTCCATTTCTGATCAGTTTTTGAAAGTTCGAATAGGTCACGGGTCATCGTTTTTCATCAGAAAATTAATTTTTTGGACTGTAGAAAAAAAGATTCAAAATGTCATTTGGATTGTGCCTCATGTTGAATAACTACTTTTTAAAGCCTCAATGTGACCAAAATTGCCATTTTTACAGACTTTTCTCCTACTCAGAAGCTTCTATTTCGACCATTTCAGGCATTAAAATGACTCTAAACACACTTATTTTAGTTCCAAAAGTGATAATTCACATGCAATAGTCATTTACTTTAAAAAAAAGAAAAAGATTAAAAAATTACCATTTCTTACCATTTTGAGAAAGTTCGACAGGTCACGGGTCATCGTATTTCATTAGAAAATTGATTTTTTGGACTGTAGAAAAAAAGATTCAAAATGTCATTTGGATTGTGCCTCATGTTGAATAACTACTTTTGAAAGCCTCAATGTGACCAAAATTGCCATTTTTACATACTTTTTCTCCCATTCAGAAGCTTCTATTTCGACCATTTTCAGGCATTAAAATGACTCTAAACACACTTATTTTAGTTCCAAAAGTGATAATTCACATGCAATAGTCATTTACGTTAAAAAACAATAAACATTAAAAAACTTACCATTTCTGATCATTTTTTGAAAGTTCGACAGGTCACGGGTCATCGTTTTTCATCAGAAAATTGATTTTTTGGACTGTAGAAAAAAAGATTTAAAATGTCATTTGGATTGTGCCTCATGTTGAATAACTACTTTTTAAAGCCTCAATGTGACCAAAATTGCCATTTTTACAGACTTTTTCTCCTACTCAGAAGCTTCTATTTCGACCATTTTCAGGCAATAAAATGATCTAAACACACTTATTTTAGTTCCAAAAGTGATAATTCACATGCAATAGTCATTTACTTTAAAAAACAATAAACATTAAAAAATTACCATTTCTGATCATTTTTTGAAAGTTCGACAGGTCATGGGTCATCGTTTTTCATCAGAAAATTGATTTTTTGGACTGTAGAAAAAAAGATTCAAAATGTAATTTGGATTGTGCCTCATGTTGAATAACTACTTTTTAAAGCCTCAATGTGACCAAAATTGCCATTCTTACAACTTTTTCTCCTACTCAGAAGCTTCTATTTTGACGATGTTCAGGCATTAAAATGACTCTAAACACACTTATTTCATTTCCAAAAGGGATAATTCACATGCAATAGTCTTTTACATTCAAAAAATTAAACATTAAAAAATTACCATTTCTGACCATTTTGAGAAAGTTCGACAGGTCACGGGTCATCGTTTTTCATCAGAAAATTGATTTTTTGGACTGTAGTAAAAAAGATTCAAAATGTAATTTAGATTGTGCCTCATGTTGAATAACTACTTTTTAAAGCCTCAATGTGACCAAAATTGCCATTTTTACAGACTTTTTCTCCCACTCAGAAGCTTCTATTTCGACCATTTTCAGCCATTAAAATGACTCTAAACACACTTATTTTAGTTCCAAAAGGGATAATTCACATGCAATAGTCATTTACTTTAAAAAAAATAAAAGATAAAAAAATTACCATTTCTGACCATTTTGAGAAAGTTCGACAGGTCACGGGTCATCGTATTTCATCAGAAAATTGATTTTTTGGACTGTAGAAAAAAAGATTCAAAATGTCATTTGGATTGTGCCTCATGTTGAATAACTACTTTTTAAAGCCTCAATGTGACCAAAATTGACATTTTTACAGACTTTTTCTCCTACTCAGAAGCTTCTATTTCGACCATTTTCAGGCATTAAAATGACTCTAAACACACTTATTTTAGTTCCAAAAGGGATAATTCACATGCAATAGTCATTTACTTTAAAAAAAATAAAAGATAAAAAAATTACCATTTCTGACCATTTTGAGAAAGTTCGACAGGTCACGGGTCATCGTATTTCATCAGAAAATTGATTTTTTGGACTGTAGAAAAAAAGATTCAAAATGTCATTTGGATTGTGCCTCATGTTGAATAACTACTTTTTAAAGCCTCAATGTGACCAAAATTGCCATTTTTACAGACTTTTCTCCTACTCAGAAGCTTCTATTTCGACCATTTCAGGCATTAAAATGACTCTAAACACACTTATTTTAGTTCCAAAAGTGATAATTCACATGCAATAGTCATTTACTTTAAAAAAAAGAAAATGATTAAAAAATTACCATTTCTTACCATTTTGAGAAAGTTCGACAGGTCACGGGTCATCGTATTTCATCAGAAAATAGATTTTTTGGACTGTAGAAAAAAAGATTCAAAATGTCATTTGGATTGTGCCTCATGTTGAATAACTACTTTTTAAAGCCTCAATGTGACCAAAATTGCCATTTTTACAGACTTTTTCTCCTACTCAGAAGCTTCTATTTCGACGATTTTCAGGCATTAAAATGACTCTAAACACACTTATTTTATTTCCAAAAGGGATAATTCACATGCAATAGTCATTTACTTTAAAAAACAATAAACATTAAAAAATTACCATTTCTGATCATTTTTTGAAAGTTCGACAGGTCACGGGTCATCGTTGTTCATCAGAAAATTGGACTGTAGAAAAAAAGATTCAAAATGTAATTTGGATTGTGCCTCATGTTGAATAACTACTTTTTAAAGCCTCAATGTGACCAAAATTGCCATTTTTACAACTTTTTCTCCTACTCAGAAGCTTCTATTTTGACCATTTTCAGCCATTAAAATGACTCTAAACACACTTATTTTAGTTCCAAAAGGGATAATTCACATGCAATAGTCATTTACTTTAAAAAAAAAAAAAAGATAAAAAAATTACCATTTCTGACCATTTTGAGAAAGTTCGACAGATCACGGGTCATCGTTTTTCATCAGAAAATTTATTTTTTGGACTGTAGAAAAAAGATTCAAAATGTCATTTGGATTGTGCCTCATGTTGAATAACTACTTTTGAAAGCCTCAATGTGACCAAAATTGCCATTTTTACATACTTTTTCTCCCACTCAGAAGCTTCTATTTAAACCATTTTCAGGCATTAAAATGACTCTAAACACACTTATTTTAGTTCCAAAAGTGAGAATTCACATGCAATAGTCATTTAGAGTCAAAAAATTAAACATTAAAAAATTACCATTTCTGACCATCTGCAGAAAGTTCAACAGGTCACGGGTCATCGTTTTTCATCAGAAAATTGATTTTTTGGACTGTAGAAATATTGATTCAAAATGTCATTTGGATTGGGCTTCATGTTGAATAACTACATTTTCAAGCCTCATTGTGACCAGAATTGTCATTTTTACAGACTTTTTCTCCTACTCAGAAGCCTCTATTTCAACCATTTTCAGGCATTAAAACGACTCTAAACACACTTATTTTAGTTCCAAAAGTGATAATTCACAAGCAATAGTCATTTACTTTAAAAAAAATAAACATTAAAAAATTACCATTTCTGATCATTTTTTGAAAGTTTGACAGGTCACGGGTCCTCGTTTTTTATAAGAAAATTGATTTTTTGGACTATAGAAGAAAAGAATCAAAATGTCATTTGGATTGTGCCTCATGTTGAATAACTACTTTTGAAAGCCTCAATGTGACCAAAATTGCCATTTTTACAGACTTTTTCTCCTACTCAGAAGCTTCTATTTCGACCATTTTCAGGCATTAAAATGACTCTAAACACACTTCTTTCAGTTCCAAAAGTGATAATTCACATGAAATAGTCATTTACTTTAAAAAATATAAATATTACATTTTTTTAATTTCTGACCATTTTGAGAAAGTTCGACAGGTCACGGGTCATCGTTTTTCATCAGAAAATTGATTTTTTAGACTGTAGAAAAAAAGATTCAAAATGTAATTTGGATTGTGCCTCATGTTGAACAACCACTTTTTAAAGCCTCAAAGTGACCAAAATTGCCATTTTTACAGACTTTTTCTCTTACTCAGAAGCTTCTATTTCAACCAATTTCAGGCATTAAAATGACTCTAAACACACTTATTTTAGTTCCAAAAGTGAGAATTCACATGCAATAGTCATTTAGAGTCAAAAAATTAAACATTAAAAAATTACCATTTCTGACCATCTGCAGAAAGTTCAACAGGTCACGGGTCATCGTTTTTCATCAGAAAATTGATTTTTTGGACTGTAGAAATATTGATTCAAAATGTCATTTGGATTGGGCTTCATGTTGAATAACTACATTTTCAAGCCTCATTGTGACCAGAATTGTCATTTTTACAGACTTTTTCTCCTACTCAGAAGCCTCTATTTCAACCATTTTCAGGCATTAAAACGACTCTAAACACACTTATTTTAGTTCCAAAAGTGATAATTCACAAGCAATAGTCATTTACTTTAAAAAAAATAAACATTAAAAAATTACCATTTCTGATCATTTTTTGAAAGTTTGACAGGTCACGGGTCCTCGTTTTTTATCAGAAAATTGATTTTTTGGACTATAGAAGAAAAGAATCAAAATGTCATTTGGATTGTGCCTCATGTTGAATAACTACTTTTGAAAGCCTCAATGTGACCAAAATTGCCATTTTTACAGACTTTTTCTCCTACTCAGAAGCTTCTATTTCGACCATTTTCAGGCAGTAAAATGACTCTAAACACACTTCTTTCAGTTCCAAAATAGATAATTCACATGAAATAGTCATTTACTTTAAAAAATATAAATATTACATTTTTTTAATTTCTGACCATTTTGAGAAAGTTCGACAGGTCACGGGTCATCGTTTTTTATCAGAAAATTGATTTTTTAGACTGTAGAAAAAAAGATTCAAAATGTAATTTGGATTGTGCCTCATGTTGAACAACCACTTTTTAAAGCCTCAATGTGACCAAAATTGCCATTTTTACAGACTTTTTCTCTTACTCAGAAGCTTCTATTTCAACCAATTTCAGGCATTAAAATGACTCTAAACACACTTATTTTAGTTCCAAAAGGGATAATTCACATGCAATAGTCATTTACAGTCAAAAAATTAAACATTAAAAAATTACCATTTCTGACCATCTGCAGAAAGTTCAACAGGTCACGGGTCATCGTTTTTCATCAGAAAATTGATTTTTTGGGACTGTAGAAGAATTGATTCAAAATGTCATTTGGATTGTGCCTCATGTTGAATAACTACATTTTCAAGCCTCATTGTGACCAGAATTTGCATTTTTACAGACTTTTTCTCCTACTCAGAAGCTTCTATTTCAACCATTTTCAGGCATTACAATGACTCTAAACACACTTATTTTAGTTCCAAAAGTGATAATTCACATGCAATAGTCATTTACTTTAAAAAACAATAAACATTAAAAAATTACCATTTCTGATCATTTTTTGAAAGTTCGACAGGTCACGGGTCATCGTTTTTCATCAGAAAATACATTTTTTGGACTGTAGAAAAAAAGATTCAAAATGTCATTTGGATTGTGCCTCATGTTGAATAACTAATTCTTAAAGCCTCAATGTGACCAAAATTGCCATTTTTACAGACTTTTTCTCCTACTCAGAAGCTTCTATTTCGACCATTTTCAGGCATTGAAATCACTCTAAACACACTTATTTTAGTTCCAAAAGTGATAATTCACTTGCAATAGTCATTTACTTTAAAAAAAAGAAAAAGATTAAAAAATTACCATTTCTTACCATTTTGAGAAAGTTCGACAGGTCACGGGTCATCGTATTTCATCAGAAAATTGATTTTTTGGACTGTAGAAAAAAAGATTTAAAATGTCATTTGGATTGTGCCTCATGTTGAATAACTACTTTTTAAAGCCTCAATGTGACCAAAATTGCCATTTTTACATAATTTGTCTCCTACTCAGAAGCTTCTATTTCGACCATTTTCAGGCATTAAAATGACTCTAAACACACTTATTTTAGTCCCAAAAGTGATAATTCACATGCAATAGTCATTTACTTTAAAAAAAATATAAATATTAAAAAATTAAAATTTCTGACCATTTTGAGAAAGTTCGACAGGTCACGGGTCATCGTTTTTCATCAGAAAACTGATTTTTTGGACTGTAGAAAAAAAGATTCAAAATGTAATTTGGATTGTGCCTCATGTTGAATAACTACTTTTTAAAGCCTCAATGTGACCAAAATTGCCATTTTTACAGACTTTTTCTCTTACTCAGGAGCTTCTATTTCGACCAATTTCAGGCATTAAAATGACTCTAAACACACACATTTTAGTTCCAAAAGTGATAATTCACATGCAATAGTCATTTACTTTAAAAAAAATACAAGATAAAAAAATTACCATTTCTGACCATTTTGAGAAAGTTCGACAGGTCACGGGTCATCGTATTTCATCAGAAAATTGATTTTTTGGACTGTAGAAAAAAAGATTCAAAATGTCATTTGGATTGTGCCTCATGTTGAATAACTACTTTTGAAAGCCTCAATGTGACCAAAATTGCCATTTTTACATACTTTTTCTCCCACTCAGAAGCTTCTATTTCGACCATTTTCAGGCATTAAAATGACTCTAAACACACTTATTTTAGTTCCAAAAGTGATAATTCACATGCAATAGTCATTTACTTTAAAAAACAATAAACATTAAAAAATTACCATTTCTGATCAGTTTTTGAAAGTTCGAATATGTCACGGGTCATCGTTTTTCATCGGAAAATTAATTTTTTGGACTGTAGAAAAAAAGATTCAAAATGTCATTTGGATTGTGCCTCATGTTGAATAACTACTTTTTAAAGCCTCAATGTGACCAAAATTGCCATTTTTACAGACTTTTCTCCTACTCAGAAGCTTCTATTTCGACCATTTCAGGCATTAAAATGACTCTAAACACACTTATTTTAGTTCCAAAAGTGATAATTCACATGCAATAGTCATTTACTTTAAAAAAAAGAAAAAGATTAAAAAATTACCATTTCTTACCATTTTGAGAAAGTTCGACAGGTCACGGGTCATCGTATTTCATCAGAAAATTTATTTTTTGGACTGTAGAAAAAAAGATTCAAAATGTCATTTGGATTGTGCCTCATGTTGAATAACTACTTTTTAAAGTCTCAATGTGACCAAAACTGCCATTTTTACAGACTTTTTCTCCTACTCAGAAGCTTCTATTTCGACGATTTTCAGGCATTAAAATGACTCTAAACACACTTATTTTATTTCCAAAAGGGATAATTCACATGCAATAGTCATTTACATTAATAAAATTAAACATTAAAAAATTACCATTTCTGAAAATTTTGAGAAAGTTCGACAGGTCACGGGTCATCGTTTTTCATCAGAAAATTGATTTTTTGGACTGTAGAAAAAAAGATTCAAAATGTAATTTGGATTGTGCCTCATGTTGAATAACTACTTTTTAAAGCCTCAATGTGACCAAAATTGCCATTTTTACAGACTTTTTCTCCCACTCAGAAGCTTCTATTTCGACCATTTTCAGCCATTAAAATGACTCTAAACACACTTATTTTAGTTCCAAAAGGGATAATTCACATGCAATAGTCATTTACTTTAAAAAAAATAAAAGATAAAAAAATTACCATTTCTGACCATTTTGAGAAAGTTCGACAGGTCACGGGTCATCGTATTTCATCAGAAAATTGATTTTTTGGACTGTAGAAAAAAAGATTCAAAATGTCATTTGGATTGTGCCTCATGTTGAATAACTACTTTTGAAAGCCTCAATGTGACCAAAATTGCCATTTTTACATACTTTTTCTCCCACTCAGAAGCTTCTATTTCGACCATTTTCAGGCATTAAAATGACTCTAAACACACTTATTTTAGTTCCAAAAGTGATAATTCACATGCAATAGTCATTTACTTTAAAAAACAATAAACATTAAAAAATTACCATTTCTGATCATTTTTTGAAAGTTCGACAGGTCACGGGTCATCGTTTTTCATCAGAAAATTGATTTTTTGGACTGTAGAAAAAAAGATTCAAAATGTAATTTGGATTGTGCCTCATGTTGAATAACTACTTTTTAAAGCCTCAATGTGACCAAAATTGCCATTTTTACAGACTTTTTCTCATACACAGAAGCTTCTGTTTCCACCAATTTCAGGCATTAAAATGACTCTAACACACTTATTTTAGTTCCAAAAGGGATAATTCACATGCAATAGTCATTTACATTCAAAAAATTAAACATTAAAAAATTACCATTTCTGACCATTTTGAGAAAGTTCGACAGGTCACGGGTCATCGTTTTTCATCAGAAAATTGATTTTTTGGACTGTAGAAAAAAAGATTCAAAATGTAATTTAGATTGTGCCTCATGTTGAATAACTACTTTTTAAAGCCTCAATGTGACCAAAATTGCCATTTTTACAGACTTTTTCTCCCTCTCAGAAGCTTCTATTTCGACCATTTTCAGCCATTAAAATTACTCTAAACACACTTATTTTAGTTCCAAAAGTGATAATTCACATGCAATAGTCATTTACTTTAAAAAACAATAAACATTAAAAAATTACCATTTCTGATCATTTTTTGAAAGTTCGACAGGTCACGGGTCATCGTTTTTCATCAGAAAATTGATTTTTTGGACTGTAGAAAAAAAGATTCAAAATGTCATTTGGATTGTGCCTCATGTTGAATAACTACTTTTGAAAGCCTCAATGTGACCAAAATTGCCATTTTTACATACTTTTTCTCCCACTCAGAAGCTTCTATTTCGACCATTTTCAGGCATTAAAATGACTCTAAACACACTTATTTTAGTTCCAAAAGTGATAATTCACATGCAATAGTCATTTACTTTAAAAAACAATAAACATTAAAAAACTTACCATTTCTGATCATTTTTTGAAAGTTCGACAGGTCACGGGTCATCGTTTTTCATCAGAAAATTGATTTTTTGGACTGTAGAAAAAAAGATTTAAAATGTCATTTGGATTGTGCCTCATGTTGAATAACTACTTTTTAAAGCCTCAATGTGACCAAAATTGCCATTTTTACAGACTTTTTCTCCTACACAGAAGCTTCTATTTCGACCATTTTCAGGCAATAAAATGATCTAAACACACTTATTTTAGTTCCAAAAGTGATAATTCACATGCAATAGTCATTTACTTTAAAAAACAATAAACATTAAAAAAGTACCATTTCTGATCATTTTTTGAAAGTTCGACAGGTCATGGGTCATCGTTTTTCATCAGAAAATTGATTTTTTGGACTGTAGAAAAAAAGATTCAAAATGTAATTTGGATTGTGCCTCATGTTGAATAACTACTTTTTAAAGCCTCAATGTGACCAAAATTGCCATTTTTACAACTTTTTCTCCTACTCAGAAGCTTCTATTTCGACGATGTTCAGGCATTAAAATGACTCTAAACACACTTATTTTATTTCCAAAAGGGATAATTCACATGCAATAGTCATTTACATTCAAAAAATTAAACATTAAAAAATTACCATTTCTGACCATTTTGAGAAAGTTCGACAGGTCACGGGTCATCGTTTTTCATCAGCAAATTGATTTTTTGGACTGTAGAAAAAAAGATTCAAAATGTAATTTAGATTGTGCCTCATGTTGAATAACTACTTTTTAAAGCCTCAATGTGACCAAAATTGCAATTTTTACAGACTTTTTCTCCCACTCAGAAGCTTCTATTTCGACCATTTTCAGCCATTAAAATGACTCTAAACACACTTATTTTAGTTCCAAAAGGGATAATTCACATGCAATAGTCATTTACTTTAAAAAAAATAAAAGATAAAAAAATTACCATTTCTGACCATTTTGAGAAAGTTCGACAGGTCACGGGTCATCGTATTTCATCAGAAAATTGATTTTTTGGACTGTAGAAAAAAAGATTCAAAATGTCATTTGGATTGTGCCTCATGTTGAATAACTACTTTTGAAAGCCTCAATGTGACCAAAATTGCCATTTTTACATACTTTTTCTCCCACTCAGAAGCTTCTATTTCGACCATTTTCAGGCATTAAAATGACTCTAAACACACTTATTTTAGTTCCAAAAGTGATAATTCACATGCAATAGTCATTTACTTTAAAAAACAATAAACATTAAAAAATTACCATTTCTGATCATTTTTTGAAAGTTTGACAGGTCACGGGTCATCGTTTTTCATCAGAAAATTGATTTTTTGGACTGTAGAAAAAAAGATTCAAAATGTAATTTGGATTGTGCCTCATGTTGAATAACTACTTTTTAAAGCCTCAATGTGACCAAAATTGCCATTTTTACAACTTTTTCTCCTACTCAGAAGCTTCTATTTTGACCATTTTCAGCCATTAAAATGACTCTAAACACACTTATTTTAGTTCCAAAAGGGATAATTCACATGCAATAGTCATTTACTTTAAAAAAAAAAAAAAAGATAAAAAAATTACCATTTCTGACCATTTTGAGAAAGTTCGACAGATCACGGGTCATCGTTTTTCATCAGAAAATTTATTTTTTGGACTGTAGAAAAAAGATTCAAAATGTCATTTGGATTGTGCCTCATGTTGAATAACTACTTTTGAAAGCCTCAATGTGACCAAAATTGCCATTTTTACATACTTTTTCTCCCACTCAGAAGCTTCTATTTAAACCATTTTCAGGCATTAAAATGACTCTAAACACACTTATTTTAGTTCCAAAAGTGAGAATTCACATGCAATAGTCATTTAGAGTCAAAAAATTAAACATTAAAAAATTACCATTTCTGACCATCTGCAGAAAGTTCAACAGGTCACGGGTCATCGTTTTTCATCAGAAAATTGATTTTTTGGACTGTAGAAATATTGATTCAAAATGTCATTTGGATTGGGCTTCATGTTGAATAACTACATTTTCAAGCCTCATTGTGACCAGAATTGTCATTTTTACAGACTTTTTCTCCTACTCAGAAGCCTCTATTTCAACCATTTTCAGGCATTAAAACGACTCTAAACACACTTATTTTAGTTCCAAAAGTGATAATTCACAAGCAATAGTCATTTACTTTAAAAAAAATAAACATTAAAAAATTACCATTTCTGATCATTTTTTGAAAGTTTGACAGGTCACGGGTCCTCGTTTTTTATAAGAAAATTGATTTTTTGGACTATAGAAGAAAAGAATCAAAATGTCATTTGGATTGTGCCTCATGTTGAATAACTACTTTTGAAAGCCTCAATGTGACCAAAATTGCCATTTTTACAGACTTTTTCTCCTACTCAGAAGCTTCTATTTCGACCATTTTCAGGCATTAAAATGACTCTAAACACACTTCTTTCAGTTCCAAAAGTGATAATTCACATGAAATAGTCATTTACTTTAAAAAATATAAATATTACATTTTTTTAATTTCTGACCATTTTGAGAAAGTTCGACAGGTCACGGGTCATCGTTTTTCATCAGAAAATTGATTTTTTAGACTGTAGAAAAAAAGATTCAAAATGTAATTTGGATTGTGCCTCATGTTGAACAACCACTTTTTAAAGCCTCAATGTGACCAAAATTGCCATTTTTACAGACTTTTTCTCTTACTCAGAAGCTTCTATTTCAACCAATTTCAGGCATTAAAATGACTCTAAACACACTTATTTTAGTTCCAAAAGGGATAATTCACATGCAATAGTCATTTACAGTCAAAAAATTAAACATTAAAAAATTACCATTTCTGACCATCTGCAGAAAGTTCAACAGGTCACGGGTCATCGTTTTAAATCAGAAAATTGATTTTTTGGGACTGTAGAAGAATTGATTCAAAATGTCATTTGGATTGTGCCTCATGTTGAATAACTACATTTTCAAGCCTCATTGTGACCAGAATTTGCATTTTTACAGACTTTTTCTCCTACTCAGAAGCTTCTATTTCAACCATTTTCAGGCATTACAATGACTCTAAACACACTTATTTTAGTTCCAAAAGTGATAATTCACATGCAATAGTCATTTACTTTAAAAAACAATAAACATTAAAAAATTACCATTTCTGATCATTTTTTGAAAGTTCGACAGGTCACGGGTCATCGTTTTTCATCAGAAAATACATTTTTTGGACTGTAGAAAAAAAGATTCAAAATGTCATTTGGATTGTGCCTCATGTTGAATAACTAATTCTTAAAGCCTCAATGTGACCAAAATTGCCATTTTTACAGACTTTTTCTCCTACTCAGAAGCTTCTATTTCGACCATTTTCAGGCATTAAAATCACTCTAAACACACTTATTTTAGTTCCAAAAGTGATAATTCACTTGCAATAGTCATTTACTTTAAAAAAAAGAAAAAGATTAAAAAATTACCATTTCTTACCATTTTGAGAAAGTTCGACAGGTCACGGGTCATCGTATTTCATCAGAAAATTGATTTTTTGGACTGTAGAAAAAAAGATTTAAAATGTCATTTGGATTGTGCCTCATGTTGAATAACTACTTTTTAAAGCCTCAATGTGACCAAAATTGCCATTTTTACATAATTTGTCTCCTACTCAGAATCTTCTATTTCGACCATTTTCAGGCATTAAAATGACTCTAAACACACTTATTTTAGTCCCAAAAGTGATAATTCACATGCAATAGTCATTTACTTTAAAAAAAATATAAATATTAAAAAATTTAAATTTCTGACCATTTTGAGAAAGTTCGACAGGTCACGGGTCATCGTTTTTCATCAGAAAACTGATTTTTTGGACTGTAGAAAAAAAGATTCAAAATGTAATTTGGATTGTGCCTCATGTTGAATAACTACTTTTTAAAGCCTCAATGTGACCAAAATTGCCATTTTTACAGACTTTTTCTCTTACTCAGGAGCTTCTATTTCGACCAATTTCAGGCATTAAAATGACTCTAAACACACTTATTTTAGTTCCAAAAGTGATAATTCACATGCAATAGTCATTTACTTTAAAAAAAATACAAGATAAAAAAATTACCATTTCTGACCATTTTGAGAAAGTTCGACAGGTCACGGGTCATCGTATTTCATCAGAAAATTGATTTTTTGGACTGTAGAAAAAAAGATTCAAAATGTCATTTGGATTGTGCCTCATGTTGAATAACTACTTTTGAAAGCCTCAATGTGACCAAAATTGCCATTTTTACATACTTTTTCTCCACTCAGAAGCTTCTATTTCGACCATTTTCAGGCATTAAAATGACTCTAAACACACTTATTTTAGTTCCAAAAGTGATAATTCACATGCAATAGTCATTTACTTTAAAAAACAATAAACATTAAAAAATTACCATTTCTGATCAGTTTTTGAAAGTTCGAATATGTCACGGGTCATCGTTTTTCATCGGAAAATTAATTTTTTGGACTGTAGAAAAAAAGATTCAAAATGTCATTTGGATTGTGCCTCATGTTGAATAACTACTTTTTAAAGCCTCAATGTGACCAAAATTGCCATTTTTACAGACTTTTCTCCTACTCAGAAGCTTCTATTTCGACCATTTCAGGCATTAAAATGACTCTAAACACACTTATTTTAGTTCCAAAAGTGATAATTCACATGCAATAGTCATTTACTTTAAAAAAAAGAAAAAGATTAAAAAATTACCATTTCTTACCATTTTGAGAAAGTTCGACAGGTCACGGGTCATCGTATTTCATCAGAAAATTGATTTTTTGGACTGTAGAAAAAAAGATTCAAAATGTCATTTGGATTGTGCCTCATGTTGAATAACTACTTTTTAAAGTCTCAATGTGACCAAAACTGCCATTTTTACAGACTTTTTCTCCTACTCAGAAGCTTCTATTTCGACGATTTTCAGGCATTAAAATGACTCTAAACACACTTATTTTATTTCCAAAAGGGATAATTCACATGCAATAGTCATTTACATTAATAAAATTAAACATTAAAAAATTACCATTTCTGACCATTTTGAGAAAGTTCGACAGGTCACGGGTCATCGTTTTTCATCAGAAAATTGATTTTTTGGACTGTAGAAAAAAAGATTCAAAATGTAATTTGGATTGTGCCTCATGTTGAATAACTACTTTTTAAAGCCTCAATGTGACCAAAATTGCCATTTTTACAGACTTTTTCTCCCACTCAGAAGCTTCTATTTCGACCATTTTCAGCCATTAAAATGACTCTAAACACACTTATTTTAGTTCCAAAAGGGATAATTCACATGCAATAGTCATTTACTTTAAAAAAAATAAAAGATAAAAAAATTACCATTTCTGACCATTTTGAGAAAGTTCGACAGGTCACGGGTCATCGTATTTCATCAGAAAATTGATTTTTTGGACTGTAGAAAAAAAGATTCAAAATGTCATTTGGATTGTGCCTCATGTTGAATAACTACTTTTGAAAGCCTCAATGTGACCAAAATTGCCATTTTTACATACTTTTTCTCCCACTCAGAAGCTTCTATTTCGACCATTTTCAGGCATTAAAATGACTCTAAACACACTTATTTTAGTTCCAAAAGTGATAATTCACATGCAATAGTCATTTACTTTAAAAAACAATAAACATTAAAAAATTACCATTTCTGATCATTTTTTGAAAGTTCGACAGGTCACGGGTCATCGTTTTTCATCAGAAAATTGATTTTTTGGACTGTAGAAAAAAAGATTCAAAATGTAATTTGGATTGTGCCTCATGTTGAATAACTACTTTTTAAAGCCTCAATGTGACCAAAATTGCCATTTTTACAGACTTTTTCTCATACACAGAAGCTTCTGTTTCCACCAATTTCAGGCATTAAAATGACTCTAACACACTTATTTTAGTTCCAAAAGGGATAATTCACATGCAATAGTCATTTACATTCAAAAAATTAAACATTAAAAAATTACCATTTCTGACCATTTTGAGAAAGTTCGACAGGTCACGGGTCATCGTTTTTCATCAGAAAATTGATTTTTTGGACTGTAGAAAAAAAGATTCAAAATGTCATTTGGATTGTGCCTCATGTTGAATAACTACTTTTGAAAGCCTCAATGTGACCAAAATTGCCATTTTTACATACTTTTTCTCCCACTCAGAAGCTTCTATTTCGACCATTTTCAGGCATTAAAATGACTCTAAACACACTTATTTTAGTTCCAAAAGTGATAATTCACATGCAATAGTCATTTACTTTAAAAAAAAGAAAAATATTAAAAAATTACCATTTCTTACCATTTTGAGAAAGTTCGACAGGTCACGGGTCATCGTATTTCATCAGAAAATTGATTTTTTGGACTGTAGAAAAAAAGATTCAAAATGTCATTTGGATTGTGCCTCATGTTGAATAACTACTTTTTAAAGTCTCAATGTGACCAAAACTGCCATTTTTACAGACTTTTTCTCCTACTCAGAAGCTTCTATTTCGACGATTTTCAGGCATTAAAATGACTCTAAACACACTTATTTTATTTCCAAAAGGGATAATTCACATGCAATAGTCATTTACATTAATAAAATTAAACATTAAAAAATTACCATTTCTGACCATTTTGAGAAAGTTCGACAGGTCACGGGTCATCGTTTTTCATCAGAAAATTGATTTTTTGGACTGTAGAAAAAAAGATTCAAAATGTAATTTGGATTGTGCCTCATGTTGAATAACTACTTTTTAAAGCCTCAATGTGACCAAAATTGCCATTTTTACAGACTTTTTCTCCCACTCAGAAGCTTCTATTTCGACCATTTTCAGCCATTAAAATGACTCTAAACACACTTATTTTAGTTCCAAAAGGGATAATTCACATGCAATAGTCATTTACTTTAAAAAAAATAAAAGATAAAAAAATTACCATTTCTGACCATTTTGAGAAAGTTCGACAGGTCACGGGTCATCGTATTTCATCAGAAAATTGATTTTTTGGACTGTAGAAAAAAAGATTCAAAATGTCATTTGGATTGTGCCTCATGTTGAATAACTACTTTTGAAAGCCTCAATGTGACCAAAATTGCCATTTTTACATACTTTTTCTCCCACTCAGAAGCTTCTATTTCGACCATTTTCAGGCATTAAAATGACTCTAAACACACTTATTTTAGTTCCAAAAGTGATAATTCACATGCAATAGTCATTTACTTTAAAAAACAATAAACATTAAAAAATTACCATTTCTGATCATTTTTTGAAAGTTCGACAGGTCACGGGTCATCGTTTTTCATCAGAAAATTGATTTTTTGGACTGTAGAAAAAAAGATTCAAAATGTAATTTGGATTGTGCCTCATGTTGAATAACTACTTTTTAAAGCCTCAATGTGACCAAAATTGCCATTTTTACAGACTTTTTCTCATACACAGAAGCTTCTGTTTCCACCAATTTCAGGCATTAAAATGACTCTAACACACTTATATTAGTTCCAAAAGGGATAATTCACATGCAATAGTCATTTACATTCAAAAAATTAAACATTAAAAAATTACCATTTCTGACCATTTTGAGAAAGTTCGACAGGTCACGGGTCATCGTTTTTCATCAGAAAATTGATTTTTTGGACTGTAGAAAAAAAGATTCAAAATGTCATTTGGATTGTGCCTCATGTTGAATAACTACTTTTGAAAGCCTCAATGTGACCAAAATTGCCATTTTTACATACTTTTTCTCCCACTCAGAAGCTTCTATTTCGACCATTTTCAGGCATTAAAATGACTCTAAACACACTTATTTTAGTTCCAAAAGTGATAATTCACATGCAATAGTCATTTACTTTAAAAAACAATAAACATTAAAAAATTACCATTTCTGATCATTTTTTGAAAGTTCGACAGGTCACGGGTCATCGTTTTTCATCAGAAAATTGATTTTTTGGACTGTAGAAAAAAAGATTCAAAATGTAATTTGGATTGTGCCTCATGTTGAATAACTACTTTTTAAAGCCTCAATGTGACCAAAATTGCCATTTTTACAGACTTTTTCTCATACACAGAAGCTTCTGTTTCCACCAATTTCAGGCATTAAAATGACTCTAACACACTTATTTTAGTTCCAAAAGGGATAATTCACATGCAATAGTCATTTACATTCAAAAAATTAAACATTAAAAAATTACCATTTCTGACCATTTTGAGAAAGTTCGACAGGTCACGGGTCATCGTTTTTCATCAGAAAATTGATTTTTTGGACTGTAGAAAAAAAGATTCAAAATGTCATTTGGATTGTGCCTCATGTTGAATAACTACTTTTGAAAGCCTCAATGTGACCAAAATTGCCATTTTTACATACTTTTTCTCCCACTCAGAAGCTTCTATTTCGACCATTTTCAGGCATTAAAATGACTCTAAACACACTTATTTTAGTTCCAAAAGTGATAATTCACATGCAATAGTCATTTACTTTAAAAAACAATAAACATTAAAAAACTTACCATTTCTGATCATTTTTTGAAAGTTCGACAGGTCACGGGTCATCGTTTTTCATCAGAAAATTGATTTTTTGGACTGTAGAAAAAAAGATTTAAAATGTCATTTGGATTGTGCCTCATGTTGAATAACTACTTTTTAAAGCCTCAATGTGACCAAAATTGCCATTTTTACAGACTTTTTCTCCTACACAGAAGCTTCTATTTCGACCATTTTCAGGCAATAAAATGATCTAAACACACTTATTTTAGTTCCAAAAGTGATAATTCACATGCAATAGTCATTTACTTTAAAAAACAATAAACATTAAAAAATTACCATTTCTGATCATTTTTTGAAAGTTCGACAGGTCATGGGTCATCGTTTTTCATCAGAAAATTGATTTTTTGGACTGTAGAAAAAAAGATTCAAAATGTAATTTGGATTGTGCCTCATGTTGAATAACTACTTTTTAAAGCCTCAATGTGACCAAAATTGCCATTTTTACAACTTTTTCTCCTACTCAGAAGCTTCTATTTCGACGATGTTCAGGCATTAAAATGACTCTAAACACACTTATTTTATTTCCAAAAGGGATAATTCACATGCAATAGTCATTTACATTCAAAAAATTAAACATTAAAAAATTACCATTTCTGACCATTTTGAGAAAGTTCGACAGGTCACGGGTCATCGTTTTTCATCAGAAAATTGATTTTTTGGACTGTAGAAAAAAAGATTCAAAATGTAATTTAGATTGTGCCTCATGTTGAATAACTACTTTTTAAAGCCTCAATGTGACCAAAATTGCCATTTTTACAGACTTTTTCTCCCACTCAGAAGCTTCTATTTCGACCATTTTCAGCCATTAAAATGACTCTAAACACACTTATTTTAGTTCCAAAAGGGATAATTAACATGCAATAGTCATTTACTTTAAAAAAAATAAAAGATAAAAAAATTACCATTTCTGACCATTTTGAGAAAGTTCGACAGGTCACGGGTCATCGTATTTCATCAGAAAATTGATTTTTTGGACTGTAGAAAAAAAGATTCAAAATGTCATTTGGATTGTGCCTCATGTTGAATAACTACTTTTGAAAGCCTCAATGTGACCAAAATTGCCATTTTTACATACTTTTTCTCCCACTCAGAAGCTTCTATTTCGACCATTTTCAGGCATTAAAATGACTCTAAACACACTTATTTTAGTTCCAAAAGTGATAATTCACATGCAATAGTCATTTACTTTAAAAAACAATAAACATTAAAAAATTACCATTTCTGATCATTTTTTGAAAGTTTGACAGGTCACGGGTCATCGTTTTTCATCAGAAAATTGATTTTTTGGACTGTAGAAAAAAAGATTCAAAATGTAATTTGGATTGTGCCTCATGTTGAATAACTACTTTTGAAAGCCTCAATGTGACCAAAATTGCCATTTTTACAACTTTTTCTCCTACTCAGAAGCTTCTATTTCGACCATTTTCAGCCATTAAAATGACTCTAAACACACTTATTTTAGTTCCAAAAGGGATAATTCACATGCAATAGTCATTTACTTTAAAAAAAAAAAAGATAAAAAAATTACCATTTCTGACCATTTTGAGAAAGTTCGACAGATCACGGGTCATCGTTTTTCATCAGAAATTTTTTTTTTTGGACTGTAGAAAAAAGATTCAAAATGTCATTTGGATTGTGCCTCATGTTGAATAACTACTTTTGAAAGCCTCAATGTGACCAAAATTGCCATTTTTACATACTTTTTCTCCCACTCAGAAGCTTCTATTTCGACCATTTTCAGGTATTAAAATGACTCTAAACACACTTATTTTAGTTCCAAAAGTGAGAATTCACATGCAATAGTCATTTAGAGTCAAAAAATTAAACATTAAAAAATTACCATTTCTGACCATCTGCAGAAAGTTCAACAGGTCACGGGTCATCGTTTTTCATCAGAAAATTGATTTTTTGGACTGTAGAAATATTGATTCAAAATGTCATTTGGATTGGGCTTCATGTTGAATAACTACATTTTCAAGCCTCATTGTGACCAGAATTGTCATTTTTACAGACTTTTTCTCCTACTCAGAAGCCTCTATTTCAACCATTTTCAGGCATTAAAACGACTCTAAACACACTTATTTTAGTTCCAAAAGTGATAATTCACAAGCAATAGTCATTTACTTTAAAAAAAATAAACATTAAAAAATTACCATTTCTGATCATTTTTTGAAAGTTTGACAGGTCACGGGTCCTCGTTTTTTATCAGAAAATTGATTTTTTGGACTATAGAAGAAAAGAATCAAAATGTCATTTGGATTGTGCCTCATGTTGAATAACTACTTTTGAAAGCCTCAATGTGACCAAAATTGCCATTTTTACAGACTTTTTCTCCTACTCAGAAGCTTCTATTTCGACCATTTTCAGGCATTAAAATGACTCTAAACACACTTCTTTCAGTTCCAAAAGTGATAATTCACATGAAATAGTCATTTACTTTAAAAAATATAAATATTACATTTTTTTAATTTCTGACCATTTTGAGAAAGTTCGACAGGTCACGGGTCATCGTTTTTCATCAGAAAATTGATTTTTTAGACTGTAGAAAAAAAGATTCAAAATGTAATTTGGATTGTGCCTCATGTTGAACAACCACTTTTTAAAGCCTCAATGTGACCAAAATTGCCATTTTTACAGACTTTTTCTCTTACTCAGAAGCTTCTATTTCAACCAATTTCAGGCATTAAAATGACTCTAAACACACTTATTTTAGTTCCAAAAGGGATAATTTACATGCAATAGTCATTTACAGTCAAAAAATTAAACATTAAAAAATTACCATTTCTGACCATCTGCAGAAAGTTCAACAGGTCACGGGTCATCGTTTTTCATCAGAAAATTGATTTTTTGGGACTGTAGAAGTATTGATTCAAAATGTCATTTGGATTGTGCCTCATGTTGAATAACTACATTTTCAAGCCTCATTGTGACCAGAATTTGCATTTTTACAGACTTTTTCTCCTACTCAGAAGCTTCTATTTCAACCATTTTCAGGCATTACAATGACTCTAAACACACTTATTTTAGTTCCAAAAGGGATAATTCACATGCAATAGTCATTTACATTAATAAAATTAAACATTAAAAAATTACCATTTCTGACCATTTTGAGAAAGTTCGACAGGTCACGGGTCATCGTTTTTCATCAGAAAATTGATTTTTTGGACTGTAGAAAAAAAGATTCAAAATGTCATTTGGATTGTGCCTCATGTTGAATAACTAATTCTTAAAGCCTCAATGTGACCAAAATTGCCATTTTTACAGACTTTTTCTCCTACTCAGAAGCTTCTATTTCGACCATTTTCAGGCATTAAAATCACTCTAAACACACTTATTTTAGTTCCAAAAGTGATAATTCACTTGCAATAGTCATTTACTTTAAAAAAAAGAAAAAGATTAAAAAATTACCATTTCTTACCATTTTGAGAAAGTTCGACAGGTCACGGGTCATCGTATTTCATCAGAAAATTGATTTTTTGGACTGTAGAAAAAAAGATTTAAAATGTCATTTGGATTGTGCCTCATGTTGAATAACTACTTTTTAAAGCCTCAATGTGACCAAAATTGCCATTTTTACATAATTTGTCTCCTACTCAGAAGCTTCTATTTCGACCATTTTCAGGCATTAAAATGACTCTAAACACACTTATTTTAGTCCCAAAAGTGATAATTCACATGCAATAGTCATTTACTTTAAAAAAAATATAAATATTAAAAAATTTTAATTTCTGACCATTTTGAGAAAGTTCGACAGGTCACGGGTCATCGTTTTTCATCAGAAAACTGATTTTTTGGACTGTAGAAAAAAAGATTCAAAATGTAATTTGGATTGTGCCTCATGTTGAATAACTACTTTTTAAAGCCTCAATGTGACCAAAATTGCCATTTTTACAGACTTTTTCTCTTACTCAGGAGCTTCTATTTCGACCAATTTCAGGCATTAAAATGACTCTAAACACACTTATTTTAGTTCCAAAAGTGATAATTCACATGCAATAGTCATTTACTTTAAAAAAAATACAAGATAAAAAAATTACCATTTCTGACCATTTTGAGAAAGTTCGACAGGTCACGGGTCATCGTATTTCATCAGAAAATTGATTTTTTGGACTGTAGAAAAAAAGATTCAAAATGTCATTTGGATTGTGCCTCATGTTGAATAACTACTTTTGAAAGCCTCAATGTGACCAAAATTGCCATTTTTACATACTTTTTCTCCCACTCAGAAGCTTCTATTTCGACCATTTTCAGGCATTAAAATGACTCTAAACACACTTATTTTAGTTCCAAAAGTGATAATTCACATGCAATAGTCATTTACTTTAAAAAACAATAAACATTAAAAAATTACCATTTCTGATCAGTTTTTGAAAGTTCGAATATGTCACGGGTCATCGTTTTTCATCGGAAAATTAATTTTTTGGACTGTAGAAAAAAAGATTCAAAATGTCATTTGGATTGTGCCTCATGTTGAATAACTACTTTTTAAAGCCTCAATGTGACCAAAATTGCCATTTTTACAGACTTTTCTCCTACTCAGAAGCTTCTATTTCGACCATTTCAGGCATTAAAATGACTCTAAACACACTTATTTTAGTTCCAAAAGTGATAATTCACATGCAATAGTCATTTACTTTAAAAAAAAGAAAAAGATTAAAAAATTACCATTTCTTACCATTTTGAGAAAGTTCGACAGGTCACGGGTCATCGTATTTCATCAGAAAATTGATTTTTTGGACTGTAGAAAAAAAGATTCAAAATGTCATTTGGATTGTGCCTCATGTTGAATAACTACTTTTTAAAGTCTCAATGTGACCAAAATTGCCATTTTTACAGTCTTTTTCTCCTACTCAGAAGCTTCTATTTCGACGATTTTCAGGCATTAAAATGACTCTAAACACACTTATTTTATTTCCAAAAGGGATAATTCACATGCAATAGTCATTTACATTAAAAAAATTAAACATTAAAAAATTACCATTTCTGACCATTTTGAGAAAGTTCGACAGGTCACGGGTCATCGTTTTTCATCAGAAAATTGATTTTTTGGACTGTAGAAAAAAAGGTTCAAAATGTAATTTGGATTGTGCCTCATGTTGAATAACTACTTTTTAAAGCCTCAATGTGACCAAAATTGCCATTTTTACAGACTTTTTCTCCCACTCAGAAGCTTCTATTTCGACCATTTTCAGCCATTAAAATGACTCTAAACACACTTATTTTAGTTCCAAAAGTGATAATTCACATGCAATAGTCATTTACTTTAAAAAACAATAAACATTAAAAAATTACCATTTCTGATCATTTTTTGAAAGTTCGACAGGTCACGGGTCATCGTTTTTCATCAGAAAATTGATTTTTTGGACTGTAGAAAAAAAGATTCAAAATGTAATTTGGATTGTGCCTCATGTTGAATAACTACTTTTTAAAGCCTCAATGTGACCAAAATTGCCATTTTTACAGACTTTTTCTCATACACAGAAGCTTCTGTTTCCACCAATTTCAGGCATTAAAATGACTCTAACACACTTATTTTAGTTCCAAAAGGGATAATTCACATGCAATAGTCATTTACATTCAAAAAATTAAACATTAAAAAATTACCATTTCTGACCATTTTGAGAAAGTTCGACAGGTCACGGGTCATCGTTTTTCATCAGAAAATTGATTTTTTGGACTGTAGAAAAAAAGATTCAAAATGTAATTTAGATTGTGCCTCATGTTGAATAACTACTTTTTAAAGCCTCAATGTGACCAAAATTGCCATTTTTACAGACTTTTTCTCCCACTCAGAAGCTTCTATTTCGACCATTTTCAGCCATTAAAATGACTCTAAACACACTTATTTTAGTTCCAAAAGGGATAATTCACATGCAATAGTCATTTACTTTAAAAAAAATAAAAGATAAAAAAATTACCATTTCTGACCATTTTGAGAAAGTTCGACAGGTCACGGGTCATCGTATTTCATCAGAAAATTGATTTTTTGGACTGTAGAAAAAAAGATTCAAAATGTCATTTGGATTGTGCCTCATGTTGAATAACTACTTTTGAAAGCCTCAATGTGACCAAAATTGCCATTTTTACATACTTTTTCTCCCACTCAGAAGCTTCTATTTCGACCATTTTCAGGCATTAAAATGACTCTAAACACACTTATTTTAGTTCCAAAAGTGATAATTCACATGCAATAGTCATTTACTTTAAAAAACAATAAACATTAAAAAATTACCATTTCTGATCATTTTTTGAAAGTTTGACAGGTCACGGGTCATCGTTTTTCATCAGAAAATTGATTTTTTGGACTGTAGAAAAAAAGATTCAAAATGTAATTTGGATTGTGCCTCATGTTGAATAACTACTTTTTAAAGCCTCAATGTGACCAAAATTGCCATTTTTACAACTTTTTCTCCTACTCAGAAGCTTCTATTTTGACCATTTTCAGCCATTAAAATGACTCTAAACACACTTATTTTAGTTCCAAAAGGGATAATTCACATGCAATAGTCATTTACTTTAAAAAAAAAAAAAAGATAAAAAAATTACCATTTCTGACCATTTTGAGAAAGTTCGACAGATCACGGGTCATCGTTTTTCATCAGAAAATTTATTTTTTGGACTGTAGAAAAAAGATTCAAAATGTCATTTGGATTGTGCCTCATGTTGAATAACTACTTTTGAAAGCCTCAATGTGACCAAAATTGCCATTTTTACATACTTTTTCTCCCACTCAGAAGCTTCTATTTAAACCATTTTCAGGCATTAAAATGACTCTAAACACACTTATTTTAGTTCCAAAAGTGAGAATTCACATGCAATAGTCATTTAGAGTCAAAAAATTAAACATTAAAAAATTACCATTTCTGACCATCTGCAGAAAGTTCAACAGGTCACGGGTCATCGTTTTTCATCAGAAAATTGATTTTTTGGACTGTAGAAATATTGATTCAAAATGTCATTTGGATTGGGCTTCATGTTGAATAACTACATTTTCAAGCCTCATTGTGACCAGAATTGTCATTTTTACAGACTTTTTCTCCTACTCAGAAGCCTCTATTTCAACCATTTTCAGGCATTAAAACGACTCTAAACACACTTATTTTAGTTCCAAAAGTGATAATTCACAAGCAATAGTCATTTACTTTAAAAAAAATAAACATTAAAAAATTACCATTTCTGATCATTTTTTGAAAGTTTGACAGGTCACGGGTCCTCGTTTTTTATAAGAAAATTGATTTTTTGGACTATAGAAGAAAAGAATCAAAATGTCATTTGGATTGTGCCTCATGTTGAATAACTACTTTTGAAAGCCTCAATGTGACCAAAATTGCCATTTTTACAGACTTTTTCTCCTACTCAGAAGCTTCTATTTCGACCATTTTCAGGCATTAAAATGACTCTAAACACACTTCTTTCAGTTCCAAAAGTGATAATTCACATGAAATAGTCATTTACTTTAAAAAATATAAATATTACATTTTTTTAATTTCTGACCATTTTGAGAAAGTTCGACAGGTCACGGGTCATCGTTTTTCATCAGAAAATTGATTTTTTAGACTGTAGAAAAAAAGATTCAAAATGTAATTTGGATTGTGCCTCATGTTGAACAACCACTTTTTAAAGCCTCAAAGTGACCAAAATTGCCATTTTTACAGACTTTTTCTCTTACTCAGAAGCTTCTATTTCAACCAATTTCAGGCATTAAAATGACTCTAAACACACTTATTTTAGTTCCAAAAGGGATAATTCACATGCAATAGTCATTTACAGTCAAAAAATTAAACATTAAAAAATTACCATTTCTGACCATCTGCAGAAAGTTCAACAGGTCACGGGTCATCGTTTTAAATCAGAAAATTGATTTTTTGGGACTGTAGAAGAATTGATTCAAAATGTCATTTGGATTGTGCCTCATGTTGAATAACTACATTTTCAAGCCTCATTGTGACCAGAATTTGCATTTTTACAGACTTTTTCTCCTACTCAGAAGCTTCTATTTCAACCATTTTCAGGCATTACAATGACTCTAAACACACTTATTTTAGTTCCAAAAGTGATAATTCACATGCAATAGTCATTTACTTTAAAAAACAATAAACATTAAAAAATTACCATTTCTGATCATTTTTTGAAAGTTCGACAGGTCACGGGTCATCGTTTTTCATCAGAAAATACATTTTTTGGACTGTAGAAAAAAAGATTCAAAATGTCATTTGGATTGTGCCTCATGTTGAATAACTAATTCTTAAAGCCTCAATGTGACCAAAATTGCCATTTTTACAGACTTTTTCTCCTACTCAGAAGCTTCTATTTCGACCATTTTCAGGCATTAAAATCACTCTAAACACACTTATTTTAGTTCCAAAAGTGATAATTCACTTGCAATAGTCATTTACTTTAAAAAAAAGAAAAAGATTAAAAAATTACCATTTCTTACCATTTTGAGAAAGTTCGACAGGTCACGGGTCATCGTATTTCATCAGAAAATTGATTTTTTGGACTGTAGAAAAAAAGATTTAAAATGTCATTTGGATTGTGCCTCATGTTGAATAACTACTTTTTAAAGCCTCAATGTGACCAAAATTGCCATTTTTACATAATTTGTCTCCTACTCAGAATCTTCTATTTCGACCATTTTCAGGCATTAAAATGACTCTAAACACACTTATTTTAGTCCCAAAAGTGATAATTCACATGCAATAGTCATTTACTTTAAAAAAAATATAAATATTAAAAAATTTAAATTTCTGACCATTTTGAGAAAGTTCGACAGGTCACGGGTCATCGTTTTTCATCAGAAAACTGATTTTTTGGACTGTAGAAAAAAAGATTCAAAATGTAATTTGGATTGTGCCTCATGTTGAATAACTACTTTTTAAAGCCTCAATGTGACCAAAATTGCCATTTTTACAGACTTTTTCTCTTACTCAGGAGCTTCTATTTCGACCAATTTCAGGCATTAAAATGACTCTAAACACACTTATTTTAGTTCCAAAAGTGATAATTCACATGCAATAGTCATTTACTTTAAAAAAAATACAAGATAAAAAAATTACCATTTCTGACCATTTTGAGAAAGTTCGACAGGTCACGGGTCATCGTATTTCATCAGAAAATTGATTTTTTGGACTGTAGAAAAAAAGATTCAAAATGTCATTTGGATTGTGCCTCATGTTGAATAACTACTTTTGAAAGCCTCAATGTGACCAAAATTGCCATTTTTACATACTTTTTCTCCCACTCAGAAGCTTCTATTTCGACCATTTTCAGGCATTAAAATGACTCTAAACACACTTATTTTAGTTCCAAAAGTGATAATTCACATGCAATAGTCATTTACTTTAAAAAACAATAAACATTAAAAAATTACCATTTCTGATCAGTTTTTGAAAGTTCGAATATGTCACGGGTCATCGTTTTTCATCGGAAAATTAATTTTTTGGACTGTAGAAAAAAAGATTCAAAATGTCATTTGGATTGTGCCTCATGTTGAATAACTACTTTTTAAAGCCTCAATGTGACCAAAATTGCCATTTTTACAGACTTTTCTCCTACTCAGAAGCTTCTATTTCGACCATTTCAGGCATTAAAATGACTCTAAACACACTTATTTTAGTTCCAAAAGTGATAATTCACATGCAATAGTCATTTACTTTAAAAAAAAGAAAAAGATTAAAAAATTACCATTTCTTACCATTTTGAGAAAGTTCGACAGGTCACGGGTCATCGTATTTCATCAGAAAATTGATTTTTTGGACTGTAGAAAAAAAGATTCAAAATGTCATTTGGATTGTGCCTCATGTTGAATAACTACTTTTTAAAGTCTCAATGTGACCAAAACTGCCATTTTTACAGACTTTTTCTCCTACTCAGAAGCTTCTATTTCGACGATTTTCAGGCATTAAAATGACTCTAAACACACTTATTTTATTTCCAAAAGGGATAATTCACATGCAATAGTCATTTACATTAATAAAATTAAACATTAAAAAATTACCATTTCTGACCATTTTGAGAAAGTTCGACAGGTCACGGGTCATCGTTTTTCATCAGAAAATTGATTTTTTGGACTGTAGAAAAAAAGATTCAAAATGTAATTTGGATTGTGCCTCATGTTGAATAACTACTTTTTAAAGCCTCAATGTGACCAAAATTGCCATTTTTACAGACTTTTTCTCCCACTCAGAAGCTTCTATTTCGACCATTTTCAGCCATTAAAATGACTCTAAACACACTTATTTTAGTTCCAAAAGGGATAATTCACATGCAATAGTCATTTACTTTAAAAAAAATAAAAGATAAAAAAATTACCATTTCTGACCATTTTGAGAAAGTTCGACAGGTCACGGGTCATCGTATTTCATCAGAAAATTGATTTTTTGGACTGTAGAAAAAAAGATTCAAAATGTCATTTGGATTGTGCCTCATGTTGAATAACTACTTTTGAAAGCCTCAATGTGACCAAAATTGCCATTTTTACATACTTTTTCTCCCACTCAGAAGCTTCTATTTCGACCATTTTCAGGCATTAAAATGACTCTAAACACACTTATTTTAGTTCCAAAAGTGATAATTCACATGCAATAGTCATTTACTTTAAAAAACAATAAACATTAAAAAATTACCATTTCTGATCATTTTTTGAAAGTTCGACAGGTCACGGGTCATCGTTTTTCATCAGAAAATTGATTTTTTGGACTGTAGAAAAAAAGATTCAAAATGTAATTTGGATTGTGCCTCATGTTGAATAACTACTTTTTAAAGCCTCAATGTGACCAAAATTGCCATTTTTACAGACTTTTTCTCATACACAGAAGCTTCTGTTTCCACCAATTTCAGGCATTAAAATGACTCTAACACACTTATTTTAGTTCCAAAAGGGATAATTCACATGCAATAGTCATTTACATTCAAAAAATTAAACATTAAAAAATTACCATTTCTGACCATTTTGAGAAAGTTCGACAGGTCACGGGTCATCGTTTTTCATCAGAAAATTGATTTTTTGGACTGTAGAAAAAAAGATTCAAAATGTCATTTGGATTGTGCCTCATGTTGAATAACTACTTTTGAAAGCCTCAATGTGACCAAAATTGCCATTTTTACATACTTTTTCTCCCACTCAGAAGCTTCTATTTCGACCATTTTCAGGCATTAAAATGACTCTAAACACACTTATTTTAGTTCCAAAAGTGATAATTCACATGCAATAGTCATTTACTTTAAAAAAAAGAAAAAGATTAAAAAATTACCATTTCTTACCATTTTGAGAAAGTTCGACAGGTCACGGGTCATCGTATTTCATCAGAAAATTGATTTTTTGGACTGTAGAAAAAAAGATTCAAAATGTCATTTGGATTGTGCCTCATGTTGAATAACTACTTTTTAAAGTCTCAATGTGACCAAAACTGCCATTTTTACAGACTTTTTCTCCTACTCAGAAGCTTCTATTTCGACGATTTTCAGGCATTAAAATGACTCTAAACACACTTATTTTATTTCCAAAAGGGATAATTCACATGCAATAGTCATTTACATTAATAAAATTAAACATTAAAAAATTACCATTTCTGACCATTTTGAGAAAGTTCGACAGGTCACGGGTCATCGTTTTTCATCAGAAAATTGATTTTTTGGACTGTAGAAAAAAAGATTCAAAATGTAATTTGGATTGTGCCTCATGTTGAATAACTACTTTTTAAAGCCTCAATGTGACCAAAATTGCCATTTTTACAGACTTTTTCTCCCACTCAGAAGCTTCTATTTCGACCATTTTCAGCCATTAAAATGACTCTAAACACACTTATTTTAGTTCCAAAAGGGATAATTCACATGCAATAGTCATTTACTTTAAAAAAAATAAAAGATAAAAAAATTACCATTTCTGACCATTTTGAGAAAGTTCGACAGGTCACGGGTCATCGTATTTCATCAGAAAATTGATTTTTTGGACTGTAGAAAAAAAGATTCAAAATGTCATTTGGATTGTGCCTCATGTTGAATAACTACTTTTGAAAGCCTCAATGTGACCAAAATTGCCATTTTTACATACTTTTTCTCCCACTCAGAAGCTTCTATTTCGACCATTTTCAGGCATTAAAATGACTCTAAACACACTTATTTTAGTTCCAAAAGTGATAATTCACATGCAATAGTCATTTACTTTAAAAAACAATAAACATTAAAAAATTACCATTTCTGATCATTTTTTGAAAGTTCGACAGGTCACGGGTCATCGTTTTTCATCAGAAAATTGATTTTTTGGACTGTAGAAAAAAAGATTCAAAATGTAATTTGGACTGTGCCTCATGTTGAATAACTACTTTTTAAAGCCTCAATGTGACCAAAATTGCCATTTTTACAGACTTTTTCTCATACACAGAAGCTTCTGTTTCCACCAATTTCAGGCATTAAAATGACTCTAACACACTTATTTTAGTTCCAAAAGGGATAATTCACATGCAATAGTCATTTACATTCAAAAAATTAAACATTAAAAAATTACCATTTCTGACCATTTTGAGAAAGTTCGACAGGTCACGGGTCATCGTTTTTCATCAGAAAATTGATTTTTTGGACTGTAGAAAAAAAGATTCAAAATGTCATTTGGATTGTGCCTCATGTTGAATAACTACTTTTGAAAGCCTCAATGTGACCAAAATTGCCATTTTTACATACTTTTTCTCCCACTCAGAAGCTTCTATTTCGACCATTTTCAGGCATTAAAATGACTCTAAACACACTTATTTTAGTTCCAAAAGTGATAATTCACATGCAATAGTCATTTACTTTAAAAAAAAGAAAAAGATTAAAAAATTACCATTTCTTACCATTTTGAGAAAGTTCGACAGGTCACGGGTCATCGTATTTCATCAGAAAATTGATTTTTTGGACTGTAGAAAAAAAGATTCAAAATGTCATTTGGATTGTGCCTCATGTTGAATAACTACTTTTTAAAGTCTCAATGTGACCAAAACTGCCATTTTTACAGACTTTTTCTCCTACTCAGAAGCTTCTATTTCGACGATTTTCAGGCATTAAAATGACTCTAAACACACTTATTTTATTTCCAAAAGGGATAATTCACATGCAATAGTCATTTACATTAATAAAATTAAACATTAAAAAATTACCATTTCTGACCATTTTGAGAAAGTTCGACAGGTCACGGGTCATCGTTTTTCATCAGAAAATTGATTTTTTGGACTGTAGAAAAAAAGATTCAAAATGTAATTTGGATTGTGCCTCATGTTGAATAACTACTTTTTAAAGCCTCAATGTGACCAAAATTGCCATTTTTACAGACTTTTTCTCCCACTCAGAAGCTTCTATTTCGACCATTTTCAGCCATTAAAATGACTCTAAACACACTTATTTTAGTTCCAAAAGGGATAATTCACATGCAATAGTCATTTACTTTAAAAAAAATAAAAGATAAAAAAATTACCATTTCTGACCATTTTGAGAAAGTTCGACAGGTCACGGGTCATCGTATTTCATCAGAAAATTGATTTTTTGGACTGTAGAAAAAAAGATTCAAAATGTCATTTGGATTGTGCCTCATGTTGAATAACTACTTTTGAAAGCCTCAATGTGACCAAAATTGCCATTTTTACATACTTTTTCTCCCACTCAGAAGCTTCTATTTCGACCATTTTCAGGCATTAAAATGACTCTAAACACACTTATTTTAGTTCCAAAAGTGATAATTCTTATGCAATAGTCATTTACTTTAAAAAACAATAAACATTAAAAAATTACCATTTCTGATCATTTTTTGAAAGTTCGACAGGTCACGGGTCATCGTTTTTCATCAGAAAATTGATTTTTTGGACTGTAGAAAAAAAGATTCAAAATGTAATTTGGATTGTGCCTCATGTTGAATAACTACTTTTTAAAGCCTCAATGTGACCAAAATTGCCATTTTTACAGACTTTTTCTCATACACAGAAGCTTCTGTTTCCACCAATTTCAGGCATTAAAATGACTCTAACACACTTATTTTAGTTCCAAAAGGGATAATTCACATGCAATAGTCATTTACATTCAAAAAATTAAACATTAAAAAATTACCATTTCTGACCATTTTGAGAAAGTTCGACAGGTCACGGGTCATCGTTTTTCATCAGAAAATTGATTTTTTGGACTGTAGAAAAAAAGATTCAAAATGTCATTTGGATTGTGCCTCATGTTGAATAACTACTTTTGAAAGCCTCAATGTGACCAAAATTGCCATTTTTACATACTTTTTCTCCCACTCAGACGCTTCTATTTCGACCATTTTCAGGCATTAAAATGACTCTAAACACACTTATTTTAGTTCCAAAAGTGATAATTCACATGCAATAGTCATTTACTTTAAAAAACAATAAACATTAAAAAATTACCATTTCTGATCATTTTTTGAAAGTTCGACAGGTCACGGGTCATCGTTTTTCATCAGAAAATTGATTTTTTGGACTGTAGAAAAAAAGATTCAAAATGTAATTTGGATTGTGCCTCATGTTGAATAACTACTTTTTAAAGCCTCAATGTGACCAAAATTGCCATTTTTACAGACTTTTTCTCATACACAGAAGCTTCTGTTTCCACCAATTTCAGGCATTAAAATGACTCTAACACACTTATTTTAGTTCCAAAAGGGATAATTCACATGCAATAGTCATTTACATTCAAAAAATTAAACATTAAAAAATTACCATTTCTGACCATTTTGAGAAAGTTCGACAGGTCACGGGTCATCGTTTTTCATCAGAAAATTGATTTTTTGGACTGTAGAAAAAAAGATTCAAAATGTAATTTGGATTGTGCCTCATGTTGAATAACTACTTTTTAAAGCCTCAATGTGACCAAAATTGCCATTTTTACAGACTTTTTCTCCCACTCAGAAGCTTCTATTTCGACCATTTTCAGCCATTAAAATGACTCTAAACACACTTATTTTAGTTCCAAAAGGGATAATTCACATGCAATAGTCATTTACTTTAAAAAAAATAAAAGATAAAAAAATTACCATTTCTGACCATTTTGAGAAAGTTCGACAGGTCACGGGTCATCGTATTTCATCAGAAAATTGATTTTTTGGACTGTAGAAAAAAAGATTCAAAATGTCATTTGGATTGTGCCTCATGTTGAATAACTACTTTTGAAAGCCTCAATGTGACCAAAATTGCCATTTTTACATACTTTTTCTCCCACTCAGAAGCTTCTATTTCGACCATTTTCAGGCATTAAAATGACTCTAAACACACTTATTTTAGTTCCAAAAGTGATAATTCACATGCAATAGTCATTTACTTTAAAAAACAATAAACATTAAAAAATTACCATTTCTGATCATTTTTTGAAAGTTCGACAGGTCACGGGTCATCGTTTTTCATCAGAAAATTGATTTTTTGGACTGTAGAAAAAAAGATTCAAAATGTAATTTGGATTGTGCCTCATGTTGAATAACTACTTTTTAAAGCCTCAATGTGACCAAAATTGCCATTTTTACAGACTTTTTCTCATACACAGAAGCTTCTGTTTCCACCAATTTCAGGCATTAAAATGACTCTAACACACTTATTTTAGTTCCAAAAGGGATAATTCACATGCAATAGTCATTTACATTCAAAAAATTAAACATTAAAAAATTACCATTTCTGACCATTTTGAGAAAGTTCGACAGGTCACGGGTCATCGTTTTTCATCAGAAAATTGATTTTTTGGACTGTAGAAAAAAAGATTCAAAATGTAATTTAGATTGTGCCTCATGTTGAATAACTACTTTTTAAAGCCTCAATGTGACCAAAATTGCCATTTTTACAGACTTTTTCTCCCTCTCAGAAGCTTCTATTTCGACCATTTTCAGCCATTAAAATTACTCTAAACACACTTATTTTAGTTCCAAAAGGGATAATTCACATGCAATAGTCATTTACTTTAAAAAAAAAAAAAAGATAAAAAAATTACCATTTCTGACCATTTTGAGAAAGTTCGACAGATCACGGGTCATCGTTTTTCATCAGAAAATTAATTTTTTGGACTGTAGAAAAAAGATTCAAAATGTCATTTGGATTGTGCCTCATGTTGAATAACTACTTTTGAAAGCCTCAATGTGACCAAAATTGCCATTTTTACAGACTTTTTCTCCTACTCAGAAGCTTCTATTTCGACCATTTTCAGGCAGTAAAATGACTCTAAACACACTTCTTTCAGTTCCAAAAGTGATAATTCACATGAAATAGTCATTTACTTTAAAAAATATAAATATTACATTTTTTTAATTTCTGACCATTTTGAGAAAGTTCGACAGGTCACGGGTCATCGTTTTTTATCAGAAAATTGATTTTTTAGACTGTAGAAAAAAAGATTCAAAATGTAATTTGGATTGTGCCTCATGTTGAACAACCACTTTTTAAAGCCTCAATGTGACCAAAATTGCCATTTTTACAGACTTTTTCTCTTACTCAGAAGCTTCTATTTCAACCAATTTCAGGCATTAAAATGACTCTAAACACACTTATTTTAGTTCCAAAAGGGATAATTCACATGCAATAGTCATTTACAGTCAAAAAATTAAACATTAAAAAATTACCATTTCTGACCATCTGCAGAAAGTTCAACAGGTCACGGGTCATCGTTTTTCATCAGAAAATTGATTTTTTGGGACTGTAGAAGAATTGATTCAAAATGTCATTTGGATTGTGCCTCATGTTGAATAACTACATTTTCAAGCCTCATTGTGACCAGAATTTGCATTTTTACAGACTTTTTCTCCTACTCAGAAGCTTCTATTTCAACCATTTTCAGGCATTACAATGACTCTAAACACACTTATTTTAGTTCCAAAAGTGATAATTCACATGCAATAGTCATTTACTTTAAAAAACAATAAACATTAAAAAATTACCATTTCTGATCATTTTTTGAAAGTTCGACAGGTCACGGGTCATCGTTTTTCATCAGAAAATACATTTTTTGGACTGTAGAAAAAAAGATTCAAAATGTCATTTGGATTGTGCCTCATGTTGAATAACTAATTCTTAAAGCCTCAATGTGACCAAAATTGCCATTTTTACAGACTTTTTCTCCTACTCAAAGCTTCTATTTCGACCATTTTCAGGCATTGAAATCACTCTAAACACACTTATTTTAGTTCCAAAAGTGATAATTCACTTGCAATAGTCATTTACTTTAAAAAAAAGAAAAAGATTAAAAAATTACCATTTCTTACCATTTTGAGAAAGTTCGACAGGTCACGGGTCATCGTATTTCATCAGAAAATTGATTTTTTGGACTGTAGAAAAAAAGATTTAAAATGTCATTTGGATTGTGCCTCATGTTGAATAACTACTTTTTAAAGCCTCAATGTGACCAAAATTGCCATTTTTACATAATTTGTCTCCTACTCAGAAGCTTCTATTTCGACCATTTTCAGGCATTAAAATGACTCTAAACACACTTATTTTAGTCCCAAAAGTGATAATTCACATGCAATAGTCATTTACTTTAAAAAAAATATAAATATTAAAAAATTAAAATTTCTGACCATTTTGAGAAAGTTCGACAGGTCACGGGTCATCGTTTTTCATCAGAAAACTGATTTTTTGGACTGTAGAAAAAAAGATTCAAAATGTAATTTGGATTGTGCCTCATGTTGAATAACTACTTTTTAAAGCCTCAATGTGACCAAAATTGCCATTTTTACAGACTTTTTCTCTTACTCAGGAGCTTCTATTTCGACCAATTTCAGGCATTAAAATGACTCTAAACACACTTATTTTAGTTCCAAAAGTGATAATTCACATGCAATAGTCATTTACTTTAAAAAAAATACAAGATAAAAAAATTACCATTTCTGACCATTTTGAGAAAGTTCGACAGGTCACGGGTCATCGTATTTCATCAGAAAATTGATTTTTTGGACTGTAGAAAAAAAGATTCAAAATGTCATTTGGATTGTGCCTCATGTTGAATAACTACTTTTGAAAGCCTCAATGTGACCAAAATTGCCATTTTTACATACTTTTTCTCCCACTCAGAAGCTTCTATTTCGACCATTTTCAGGCATTAAAATGACTCTAAACACACTTATTTTAGTTCCAAAAGTGATAATTCACATGCAATAGTCATTTACTTTAAAAAACAATAAACATTAAAAAATTACCATTTCTGATCAGTTTTTGAAAGTTCGAATATGTCACGGGTCATCGTTTTTCATCGGAAAATTAATTTTTTGGACTGTAGAAAAAAAGATTCAAAATGTCATTTGGATTGTGCCTCATGTTGAATAACTACTTTTTAAAGCCTCAATGTGACCAAAATTGCCATTTTTACAGACTTTTCTCCTACTCAGAAGCTTCTATTTCGACCATTTCAGGCATTAAAATGACTCTAAACACACTTATTTTAGTTCCAAAAGTGATAATTCACATGCAATAGTCATTTACTTTAAAAAAAAGAAAAAGATTAAAAAATTACCATTTCTTACCATTTTGAGAAAGTTCGACAGGTCACGGGTCATCGTATTTCATCAGAAAATTTATTTTTTGGACTGTAGAAAAAAAGATTCAAAATGTCATTTGGATTGTGCCTCATGTTGAATAACTACTTTTTAAAGTCTCAATGTGACCAAAACTGCCATTTTTACAGACTTTTTCTCCTACTCAGAAGCTTCTATTTCGACGATTTTCAGGCATTAAAATGACTCTAAACACACTTATTTTATTTCCAAAAGGGATAATTCACATGCAATAGTCATTTACATTAATAAAATTAAACATTAAAAAATTACCATTTCTGACCATTTTGAGAAAGTTCGACAGGTCACGGGTCATCGTTTTTCATCAGAAAATTGATTTTTTGGACTGTAGAAAAAAAGATTCAAAATGTAATTTGGATTGTGCCTCATGTTGAATAACTACTTTTTAAAGCCTCAATGTGACCAAAATTGCCATTTTTACAGACTTTTTCTCCCACTCAGAAGCTTCTATTTCGACCATTTTCAGCCATTAAAATGACTCTAAACACACTTATTTTAGTTCCAAAAGGGATAATTCACATGCAATAGTCATTTACTTTAAAAAAAATAAAAGATAAAAAAATTACCATTTCTGACCATTTTGAGAAAGTTCGACAGGTCACGGGTCATCGTATTTCATCAGAAAATTGATTTTTTGGACTGTAGAAAAAAAGATTCAAAATGTCATTTGGATTGTGCCTCATGTTGAATAACTACTTTTGAAAGCCTCAATGTGACCAAAATTGCCATTTTTACATACTTTTTCTCCCACTCAGAAGCTTCTATTTCGACCATTTTCAGGCATTAAAATGACTCTAAACACACTTATTTTAGTTCCAAAAGTGATAATTCACATGCAATAGTCATTTACTTTAAAAAACAATAAACATTAAAAAATTACCATTTCTGATCATTTTTTGAAAGTTCGACAGGTCACGGGTCATCGTTTTTCATCAGAAAATTGATTTTTTGGACTGTAGAAAAAAAGATTCAAAATGTAATTTGGATTGTGCCTCATGTTGAATAACTACTTTTTAAAGCCTCAATGTGACCAAAATTGCCATTTTTACAGACTTTTTCTCATACACAGAAGCTTCTGTTTCCACCAATTTCAGGCATTAAAATGACTCTAACACACTTATTTTAGTTCCAAAAGGGATAATTCACATGCAATAGTCATTTACATTCAAAAAATTAAACATTAAAAAATTACCATTTCTGACCATTTTGAGAAAGTTCGACAGGTCACGGGTCATCGTTTTTCATCAGAAAATTGATTTTTTGGACTGTAGAAAAAAAGATTCAAAATGTAATTTAGATTGTGCCTCATGTTGAATAACTACTTTTTAAAGCCTCAATGTGACCAAAATTGCCATTTTTACAGACTTTTTCTCCCTCTCAGAAGCTTCTATTTCGACCATTTTCAGCCATTAAAATTACTCTAAACACACTTATTTTAGTTCCAAAAGGGATAATTCACATGCAATAGTCATTTACTTTAAAAAAAAAAAAAGATAAAAAAATTACCATTTCTGACCATTTTGAGAAAGTTCGACAGGTCACGGGTCATCGTATTTCATCAGAAAATTGATTTTTTGGACTGTAGAAAAAAAGATTCAAAATGTCATTTGGATTGTGCCTCATGTTGAATAACTACTTTTGAAAGCCTCAATGTGACCAAAATTGCCATTTTTACATACTTTTTCTCCCACTCAGAAGCTTCTATTTCGACCATTTTCAGCCATTAAAATGACTCTAAACACACTTATTTTAGTTCCAAAAATGATAATTCACATGCAATAGTCATTTACTTTAAAAAACAATAAACATTAAAAAATTACCATTTCTGATCATTTTTTGAAAGTTCGACAGGTCACGGGTCATCGTTTTTCATCAGAAAATTGATTTTTTGGACTGTAGAAAAAAAGATTCAAAATGTCATTTGGATTGTGCCTCATGTTGAATAACTACTTTTGAAAGCCTCAATGTGACCAAAATTGCCATTTTTACATACTTTTTCTCCCACTCAGAAGCTTCTATTTCGACCATTTTCAGGCATTAAAATGACTCTAAACACACTTATTTTAGTTCCAAAAGTGATAATTCACATGCAATAGTCATTTACTTTAAAAAACAATAAACATTAAAAAACTTACCATTTCTGATCATTTTTTGAAAGTTCGACAGGTCACGGGTCATCATTTTTCATCAGAAAATTGATTTTTTGGACTGTAGAAAAAAAGATTTAAAATGTCATTTGGATTGTGCCTCATGTTGAATAACTACTTTTTAAAGCCTCAATGTGACCAAAATTGCCATTTTTACAGACTTTTTCTCCTACACAGAAGCTTCTATTTCGACCATTTTCAGGCAATAAAATGATTTAAACACACTTATTTTAGTTCCAAAAGTGATAATTCACATGCAATAGTCATTTACTTTAAAAAACAATAAACATTAAAAAATTACCATTTCTGATCATTTTTTGAAAGTTCGACAGGTCATGGGTCATCGTTTTTCATCAGAAAATTGATTTTTTGGACTGTAGAAAAAAAGATTCAAAATGTAATTTGGATTGTGCCTCATGTTGAATAACTACTTTTTAAAGCCTCAATGTGACCAAAATTGCCATTTTTACAACTTTTTCTCCTACTCAGAAGCTTCTATTTCAACGATGTTCAGGCATTAAAATGACTCTAAACACACTTATTTTATTTCCAAAAGGGATAATTCACATGCAATAGTCATTTACATTCAAAAAATTAAACATTAAAAAATTACCATTTCTGACCATTTTGAGAAAGTTCGACAGGTCACGGGTCATCGTTTTTCATCAGAAAATTGATTTTTTGGACTGTAGAAAAAAAGATTCAAAATATAATTTAGATTGTGCCTCATGTTGAATAACTACTTTTTAAAGCCTCAATGTGACCAAAATTGCCATTTTTACAGACTTTTTCTCCCACTCAGAAGCTTCTATTTCGACCATTTTCAGCCATTAAAATGACTCTAAACACACTTATTTTAGTTCCAAAAGGGATAATTCACATGCAATAGTCATTTACTTTAAAAAAAATAAAAGATAAAAAAATTACCATTTCTGACCATTTTGAGAAAGTTCGACAGGTCACGGGTCATCGTATTTCATCAGAAAATTGATTTTTTGGACTGTAGAAAAAAAGATTCAAAATGTCATTTGGATTGTGCCTCATGTTGAATAACTACTTTTGAAAGCCTCAATGTGACCAAAATTGCCATTTTTACATACTTTTTCTCCCACTCAGAAGCTTCTATTTCGACCATTTTCAGGCATTAAAATGACTCTAAACACACTTATTTTAGTTCCAAAAGTGATAATTCACATGCAATAGTCATTTACTTTAAAAAAAAAAAAAGATAAAAAAATTACCATTTCTGACCATTTTGAGAAAGTTCGACAGGTCACGGGTCATCGTATTTCATCAGAAAATTGATTTTTTGGACTGTAGAAAAAAAGATTCAAAATGTCATTTGGATTGTGCCTCATGTTGAATAACTACTTTTGAAAGCCTCAATGTGACCAAAATTGCCATTTTTACAACTTTTTCTCCTACTCAGAAGCTTCTATTTCGACCATTTTCAGCCATTAAAATGACTCTAAACACACTTATTTTAGTTCCAAAAATGATAATTCACATGCAATAGTCATTTACTTTAAAAAACAATAAACATTAAAAAATTACCATTTCTGATCATTTTTTGAAAGTTCGACAGGTCACGGGTCATCGTTTTTCATCAGAAAATTGATTTTTTGGACTGTAGAAAAAAAGATTCAAAATGTCATTTGGATTGTGCCTCATGTTGAATAACTACTTTTGAAAGCCTCAATGTGACCAAAATTGCCATTTTTACATACTTTTTCTCCCACTCAGAAGCTTCTATTTCGACCATTTTCAGGCATTAAAATGACTCTAAACACACTTATTTTAGTTCCAAAAGTGATAATTCACATGCAATAGTCATTTACTTTAAAAAACAATAAACATTAAAAAACTTACCATTTCTGATCATTTTTTGAAAGTTCGACAGGTCACGGGTCATCGTTTTTCATCAGAAAATTGATTTTTTGGACTGTAGAAAAAAGATTTAAAATGTCATTTGGATTGTGCCTCATGTTGAATAACTACTTTTTAAAGCCTCAATGTGACCAAAATTGCCATTTTTACAGACTTTTTCTCCTACACAGAAGCTTCTATTTCGACCATTTTCAGGCAATAAAATGATCTAAACACACTTATTTTAGTTCCAAAAGTGATAATTCACATGCAATAGTCATTTACTTTAAAAAACAATAAACATTAAAAAATTACCATTTCTGATCATTTTTTGAAAGTTCGACAGGTCATGGGTCATCGTTTTTCATCAGAAAATTGATTTTTTGGACTGTAGAAAAAAAGATTCAAAATGTAATTTGGATTGTGCCTCATGTTGAATAACTACTTTTTAAAGCCTCAATGTGACCAAAATTGCCATTTTTACAACTTTTTCTCCTACTCAGAAGCTTCTATTTCGACGATGTTCAGGCATTAAAATGACTCTAAACACACTTATTTTATTTCCAAAAGGGATAATTCACATGCAATAGTCATTTACATTCAAAAAATTAAACATTAAAAAATTACCATTTCTGACCATTTTGAGAAAGTTCGACAGGTCACGGGTCATCGTTTTTCATCAGAAAATTGATTTTTTGGACTGTAGAAAAAAAGATTCAAAATGTAATTTAGATTGTGCCTCATGTTGAATAACTACTTTTTAAAGCCTCAATGTGACCAAAATTGCCATTTTTACAGACTTTTTCTCCCACTCAGAAGCTTCTATTTCGACCATTTTCAGCCATTAAAATGACTCTAAACACACTTATTTTAGTTCCAAAAGGGATAATTCACATGCAATAGTCATTTACTTTAAAAAAAATAAAAGATAAAAAAATTACCATTTCTGACCATTTTGAGAAAGTTCGACAGGTCACGGGTCATCGTATTTCATCAGAAAATTGATTTTTTGGACTGTAGAAAAAAAGATTCAAAATGTCATTTGGATTGTGCCTCATGTTGAATAACTACTTTTGAAAGCCTCAATGTGACCAAAATTGCCATTTTTACATACTTTTTCTCCCACTCAGAAGCTTCTATTTCGACCATTTTCAGGCATTAAAATGACTCTAAACACACTTATTTTAGTTCCAAAAGTGATAATTCACATGCAATAGTCATTTACTTTAAAAAACAATAAACATTAAAAAATTACCATTTCTGATCATTTTTTGAAAGTTTGACAGGTCACGGGTCATCGTTTTTCATCAGAAAATTGATTTTTTGGACTGTAGAAAAAAAGATTCAAAATGTAATTTGGATTGTGCCTCATGTTGAATAACTACTTTTGAAAGCCTCAATGTGACCAAAATTGCCATTTTTACAACTTTTTCTCCTACTCAGAAGCTTCTATTTCGACCATTTTCAGCCATTAAAATGACTCTAAACACACTTATTTTAGTTCCAAAAGGGATAATTCACATGCAATAGTCATTTACTTTAAAAAAAAAAAAAGATAAAAAAATTACCATTTCTGACCATTTTGAGAAAGTTCGACAGATCACGGGTCATCGTTTTTCATCAGAAATTTTTTTTTTGGACTGTAGAAAAAAGATTCAAAATGTCATTTGGATTGTGCCTCATGTTGAATAACTACTTTTGAAAGCCTCAATGTGACCAAAATTGCCATTTTTACATACTTTTTCTCCCACTCAGAAGCTTCTATTTCGACCATTTTCAGGCATTAAAATGACTCTAAACACACTTATTTTAGTTCCAAAAGTGAGAATTCACATGCAATAGTCATTTAGAGTCAAAAAATTAAACATTAAAAAATTACCATTTCTGACCATCTGCAGAAAGTTCAACAGGTCACGGGTCATCGTTTTTCATCAGAAAATTGATTTTTTGGACTGTAGAAATATTGATTCAAAATGTCATTTGGATTGGGCTTCATGTTGAATAACTACATTTTCAAGCCTCATTGTGACCAGAATTGTCATTTTTACAGACTTTTTCTCCTACTCAGAAGCCTCTACTTCAACCATTTTCAGGCATTAAAACGACTCTAAACACACTTATTTTAGTTCCAAAAGTGATAATTCACAAGCAATAGTCATTTACTTTAAAAAAAATAAACATTAAAAAATTACCATTTCTGATCATTTTTTGAAAGTTTGACAGGTCACGGGTCCTCGTTTTTTATCAGAAAATTGATTTTTTGGACTATAGAAGAAAAGAATCAAAATGTCATTTGGATTGTGCCTCATGTTGAATAACTACTTTTGAAAGCCTCAATGTGACCAAAATTGCCATTTTTACAGACTTTTTCTCCTACTCAGAAGCTTCTATTTCGACCATTTTCAGGCATTAAAATGACTCTAAACACACTTCTTTCAGTTCCAAAAGTGATAATTCACATGAAATAGTCATTTACTTTAAAAAAAATAAATATTACATTTTTTTAATTTCTGACCATTTTGAGAAAGTTCGACAGGTCACGGGTCATCGTTTTTCATCAGAAAATTGATTTTTTAGACTGTAGAAAAAAAGATTCAAAATGTAATTTGGATTGTGCCTCATGTTGAACAACCACTTTTTAAAGCCTCAATGTGACCAAAATTGCCATTTTTACAGACTTTTTCTCTTACTCAGAAGCTTCTATTTCAACCAATTTCAGGCATTAAAATGACTCTAAACACACTTATTTTAGTTCCAAAAGGGATAATTTACATGCAATAGTCATTTACAGTCAAAAAATTAAACATTAAAAAATTACCATTTCTGACCATCTGCAGAAAGTTCAACAGGTCACGGGTCATCGTTTTTCATCAGAAAATTGATTTTTTGGGACTGTAGAAGAATTGATTCAAAATGTCATTTGGATTGTGCCTCATGTTGAATAACTACATTTTCAAGCCTCATTGTGACCAGAATTTGCATTTTTACAGACTTTTTCTCCTACTCAGAAGCTTCTATTTCAACCATTTTCAGGCATTACAATGACTCTAAACACACTTATTTTAGTTCCAAAAGTGATAATTCACATGCAATAGTCATTTACTTTAAAAAACAATAAACATTAAAAAATTACCATTTCTGATCAGTTTTTGAAAGTTCGAATATGTCACGGGTCATCGTTTTTCATCGGAAAATTAATTTTTTCGACTGTAGAAAAAAAGATTCAAAATGTCATTTGGATTGTGCCTCATGTTGAATAACTACTTTTTAAAGCCTCAATGTGACCAAAATTGCCATTTTTACAGACTTTTCTCCTACTCAGAAGCTTCTATTTCGACCATTTCAGGCATTAAAATGACTCTAAACACACTTATTTTAGTTCCAAAAGTGATAATTCACATGCAATAGTCATTTACTTTAAAAAAAAGAAAAAGATTAAAAAATTACCATTTCTTACCATTTTGAGAAAGTTCGACAGGTCACGGGTCATCGTATTTCATCAGAAAATTTATTTTTTGGACTGTAGAAAAAAAGATTCAAAATGTCATTTGGATTGTGCCTCATGTTGAATAACTACTTTTTAAAGTCTCAATGTGACCAAAACTGCCATTTTTACAGACTTTTTCTCCTACTCAGAAGCTTCTATTTCGACGATTTTCAGGCATTAAAATGACTCTAAACACACTTATTTTATTTCCAAAAGGGATAATTCACATGCAATAGTCATTTACATTAATAAAATTAAACATTAAAAAATTACCATTTCTGACCATTTTGAGAAAGTTCGACAGGTCACGGGTCATCGTTTTTCATCAGAAAATTGATTTTTTGGACTGTAGAAAAAAAGATTCAAAATGTAATTTGGATTGTGCCTCATGTTGAATAACTACTTTTTAAAGCCTCAATGTGACCAAAATTGCCATTTTTACAGACTTTTTCTCCCTCTCAGAAGCTTCTATTTCGACCATTTTCAGCCATTAAAATTACTCTAAACACACTTATTTTAGTTCCAAAAGGGATAATTCACATGCAATAGTCATTTACTTTAAAAAAAAAAAAAGATAAAAAAATTACCATTTCTGACCATTTTGAGAAAGTTCGACAGGTCACGGGTCATCGTATTTCATCAGAAAATTGATTTTTTGGACTGTAGAAAAAAAGATTCAAAATGTCATTTGGATTGTGCCTCATGTTGAATAACTACTTTTGAAAGCCTCAATGTGACCAAAATTGCCATTTTTACAACTTTTTCTCCTACTCAGAAGCTTCTATTTCGACCATTTTCAGCCATTAAAATGACTCTAAACACACTTATTTTAGTTCCAAAAATGATAATTCACATGCAATAGTCATTTACTTTAAAAAACAATAAACATTAAAAAATTACCATTTCTGATCATTTTTTGAAAGTTCGACAGGTCACGGGTCATCGTTTTTCATCAGAAAATTGATTTTTTGGACTGTAGAAAAAAAGATTCAAAATGTCATTTGGATTGTGCCTCATGTTGAATAACTACTTTTGAAAGCCTCAATGTGACCAAAATTGCCATTTTTACATACTTTTTCTCCCACTCAGAAGCTTCTATTTCGACCATTTTCAGGCATTAAAATGACTCTAAACACACTTATTTTAGTTCCAAAAGTGATAATTCACATGCAATAGTCATTTACTTTAAAAAACAATAAACATTAAAAAACTTACCATTTCTGATCATTTTTTGAAAGTTCGACAGGTCACGGGTCATCATTTTTCATCAGAAAATTGATTTTTTGGACTGTAGAAAAAAAGATTTAAAATGTCATTTGGATTGTGCCTCATGTTGAATAACTACTTTTTAAAGCCTCAATGTGACCAAAATTGCCATTTTTACAGACTTTTTCTCCTACACAGAAGCTTCTATTTCGACCATTTTCAGGCAATAAAATGATTTAAACACACTTATTTTAGTTCCAAAAGTGATAATTCACATGCAATAGTCATTTACTTTAAAAAACAATAAACATTAAAAAATTACCATTTCTGATCATTTTTTGAAAGTTCGACAGGTCATGGGTCATCGTTTTTCATCAGAAAATTGATTTTTTGGACTGTAGAAAAAAAGATTCAAAATGTAATTTGGATTGTGCCTCATGTTGAATAACTACTTTTTAAAGCCTCAATGTGACCAAAATTGCCATTTTTACAACTTTTTCTCCTACTCAGAAGCTTCTATTTCAACGATGTTCAGGCATTAAAATGACTCTAAACACACTTATTTTATTTCCAAAAGGGATAATTCACATGCAATAGTCATTTACATTCAAAAAATTAAACATTAAAAAATTACCATTTCTGACCATTTTGAGAAAGTTCGACAGGTCACGGGTCATCGTTTTTCATCAGAAAATTGATTTTTTGGACTGTAGAAAAAAAGATTCAAAATATAATTTAGATTGTGCCTCATGTTGAATAACTACTTTTTAAAGCCTCAATGTGACCAAAATTGCCATTTTTACAGACTTTTTCTCCCACTCAGAAGCTTCTATTTCGACCATTTTCAGCCATTAAAATGACTCTAAACACACTTATTTTAGTTCCAAAAGGGATAATTCACATGCAATAGTCATTTACTTTAAAAAAAATAAAAGATAAAAAAATTACCATTTCTGACCATTTTGAGAAAGTTCGACAGGTCACGGGTCATCGTATTTCATCAGAAAATTGATTTTTTGGACTGTAGAAAAAAAGATTCAAAATGTCATTTGGATTGTGCCTCATGTTGAATAACTACTTTTGAAAGCCTCAATGTGACCAAAATTGCCATTTTTACATACTTTTTCTCCCACTCAGAAGCTTCTATTTCGACCATTTTCAGGCATTAAAATGACTCTAAACACACTTATTTTAGTTCCAAAAGTGATAATTCACATGCAATAGTCATTTACTTTAAAAAAAAAAAAAGATAAAAAAATTACCATTTCTGACCATTTTGAGAAAGTTCGACAGGTCACGGGTCATCGTATTTCATCAGAAAATTGATTTTTTGGACTGTAGAAAAAAAGATTCAAAATGTCATTTGGATTGTGCCTCATGTTGAATAACTACTTTTGAAAGCCTCAATGTGACCAAAATTGCCATTTTTACAACTTTTTCTCCTACTCAGAAGCTTCTATTTCGACCATTTTCAGCCATTAAAATGACTCTAAACACACTTATTTTAGTTCCAAAAATGATAATTCACATGCAATAGTCATTTACTTTAAAAAACAATAAACATTAAAAAATTACCATTTCTGATCATTTTTTGAAAGTTCGACAGGTCACGGGTCATCGTTTTTCATCAGAAAATTGATTTTTTGGACTGTAGAAAAAAAGATTCAAAATGTCATTTGGATTGTGCCTCATGTTGAATAACTACTTTTGAAAGCCTCAATGTGACCAAAATTGCCATTTTTACATACTTTTTCTCCCACTCAGAAGCTTCTATTTCGACCATTTTCAGGCATTAAAATGACTCTAAACACACTTATTTTAGTTCCAAAAGTGATAATTCACATGCAATAGTCATTTACTTTAAAAAACAATAAACATTAAAAAACTTACCATTTCTGATCATTTTTTGAAAGTTCGACAGGTCACGGGTCATCGTTTTTCATCAGAAAATTGATTTTTTGGACTGTAGAAAAAAGATTTAAAATGTCATTTGGATTGTGCCTCATGTTGAATAACTACTTTTTAAAGCCTCAATGTGACCAAAATTGCCATTTTTACAGACTTTTTCTCCTACACAGAAGCTTCTATTTCGACCATTTTCAGGCAATAAAATGATCTAAACACACTTATTTTAGTTCCAAAAGTGATAATTCACATGCAATAGTCATTTACTTTAAAAAACAATAAACATTAAAAAATTACCATTTCTGATCATTTTTTGAAAGTTCGACAGGTCATGGGTCATCGTTTTTCATCAGAAAATTGATTTTTTGGACTGTAGAAAAAAAGATTCAAAATGTAATTTGGATTGTGCCTCATGTTGAATAACTACTTTTTAAAGCCTCAATGTGACCAAAATTGCCATTTTTACAACTTTTTCTCCTACTCAGAAGCTTCTATTTCGACGATGTTCAGGCATTAAAATGACTCTAAACACACTTATTTTATTTCCAAAAGGGATAATTCACATGCAATAGTCATTTACATTCAAAAAATTAAACATTAAAAAATTACCATTTCTGACCATTTTGAGAAAGTTCGACAGGTCACGGGTCATCGTTTTTCATCAGAAAATTGATTTTTTGGACTGTAGAAAAAAAGATTCAAAATGTAATTTAGATTGTGCCTCATGTTGAATAACTACTTTTTAAAGCCTCAATGTGACCAAAATTGCCATTTTTACAGACTTTTTCTCCCACTCAGAAGCTTCTATTTCGACCATTTTCAGCCATTAAAATGACTCTAAACACACTTATTTTAGTTCCAAAAGGGATAATTCACATGCAATAGTCATTTACTTTAAAAAAAATAAAAGATAAAAAAATTACCATTTCTGACCATTTTGAGAAAGTTCGACAGGTCACGGGTCATCGTATTTCATCAGAAAATTGATTTTTTGGACTGTAGAAAAAAAGATTCAAAATGTCATTTGGATTGTGCCTCATGTTGAATAACTACTTTTGAAAGCCTCAATGTGACCAAAATTGCCATTTTTACATACTTTTTCTCCCACTCAGAAGCTTCTATTTCGACCATTTTCAGGCATTAAAATGACTCTAAACACACTTATTTTAGTTCCAAAAGTGATAATTCACATGCAATAGTCATTTACTTTAAAAAACAATAAACATTAAAAAATTACCATTTCTGATCATTTTTTGAAAGTTTGACAGGTCACGGGTCATCGTTTTTCATCAGAAAATTGATTTTTTGGACTGTAGAAAAAAAGATTCAAAATGTAATTTGGATTGTGCCTCATGTTGAATAACTACTTTTGAAAGCCTCAATGTGACCAAAATTGCCATTTTTACAACTTTTTCTCCTACTCAGAAGCTTCTATTTCGACCATTTTCAGCCATTAAAATGACTCTAAACACACTTATTTTAGTTCCAAAAGGGATAATTCACATGCAATAGTCATTTACTTTAAAAAAAAAAAAAGATAAAAAAATTACCATTTCTGACCATTTTGAGAAAGTTCGACAGATCACGGGTCATCGTTTTTCATCAGAAATTTTTTTTTTTGGACTGTAGAAAAAAGATTCAAAATGTCATTTGGATTGTGCCTCATGTTGAATAACTACTTTTGAAAGCCTCAATGTGACCAAAATTGCCATTTTTACATACTTTTTCTCCCACTCAGAAGCTTCTATTTCGACCATTTTCAGGCATTAAAATGACTCTAAACACACTTATTTTAGTTCCAAAAGTGAGAATTCACATGCAATAGTCATTTAGAGTCAAAAAATTAAACATTAAAAAATTACCATTTCTGACCATCTGCAGAAAGTTCAACAGGTCACGGGTCATCGTTTTTCATCAGAAAATTGATTTTTTGGACTGTAGAAATATTGATTCAAAATGTCATTTGGATTGGGCTTCATGTTGAATAACTACATTTTCAAGCCTCATTGTGACCAGAATTGTCATTTTTACAGACTTTTTCTCCTACTCAGAAGCCTCTACTTCAACCATTTTCAGGCATTAAAACGACTCTAAACACACTTATTTTAGTTCCAAAAGTGATAATTCACAAGCAATAGTCATTTACTTTAAAAAAAATAAACATTAAAAAATTACCATTTCTGATCATTTTTTGAAAGTTTGACAGGTCACGGGTCCTCGTTTTTTATCAGAAAATTGATTTTTTGGACTATAGAAGAAAAGAATCAAAATGTCATTTGGATTGTGCCTCATGTTGAATAACTACTTTTGAAAGCCTCAATGTGACCAAAATTGCCATTTTTACAGACTTTTTCTCCTACTCAGAAGCTTCTATTTCGACCATTTTCAGGCATTAAAATGACTCTAAACACACTTCTTTCAGTTCCAAAAGTGATAATTCACATGAAATAGTCATTTACTTTAAAAAAAATAAATATTACATTTTTTTAATTTCTGACCATTTTGAGAAAGTTCGACAGGTCACGGGTCATCGTTTTTCATCAGAAAATTGATTTTTTAGACTGTAGAAAAAAAGATTCAAAATGTAATTTGGATTGTGCCTCATGTTGAACAACCACTTTTTAAAGCCTCAATGTGACCAAAATTGCCATTTTTACAGACTTTTTCTCTTACTCAGAAGCTTCTATTTCAACCAATTTCAGGCATTAAAATGACTCTAAACACACTTATTTTAGTTCCAAAAGGGATAATTTACATGCAATAGTCATTTACAGTCAAAAAATTAAACATTAAAAAATTACCATTTCTGACCATCTGCAGAAAGTTCAACAGGTCACGGGTCATCGTTTTTCATCAGAAAATTGATTTTTTGGGACTGTAGAAGAATTGATTCAAAATGTCATTTGGATTGTGCCTCATGTTGAATAACTACATTTTCAAGCCTCATTGTGACCAGAATTTGCATTTTTACAGACTTTTTCTCCTACTCAGAAGCTTCTATTTCAACCATTTTCAGGCATTACAATGACTCTAAACACACTTATTTTAGTTCCAAAAGTGATAATTCACATGCAATAGTCATTTACTTTAAAAAACAATAAACATTAAAAAATTACCATTTCTGATCATTTTTTGAAAGTTCGACAGGTCACGGGTCATCGTTTTTCATCAGAAAATACATTTTTTGGACTGTAGAAAAAAAGATTCAAAATGTCATTTGGATTGTGCCTCATGTTGAATAACTAATTCTTAAAGCCTCAATGTGACCAAAATTGCCATTTTTACAGACTTTTTCTCCTACTCAGAAGCTTCTATTTCGACCATTTTCAGGCATTAAAATCACTCTAAACACACTTATTTTAGTTCCAAAAGTGATAATTCACTTGCAATAGTCATTTACTTTAAAAAAAAGAAAAAGATTAAAAAATTACCATTTCTTACCATTTTGAGAAAGTTCGACAGGTCACGGGTCATCGTATTTCATCAGAAAATTGATTTTTTGGACTGTAGAAAAAAAGATTTAAAATGTCATTTGGATTGTGCCTCATGTTGAATAACTACTTTTTAAAGCCTCAATGTGACCAAAATTGCCATTTTTACATAATTTGTCTCCTACTCAGAAGCTTCTATTTCGACCATTTTCAGGCATTAAAATGACTCTAAACACACTTATTTTAGTCCCAAAAGTGATAATTCACATGCAATAGTCATTTACTTTAAAAAAAATATAAATATTAAAAAATTTAAATTTCTGACCATTTTGAGAAAGTTCGACAGGTCACGGGTCATCGTTTTTCATCAGAAAACTGATTTTTTGGACTGTAGAAAAAAAGATTCAAAATGTAATTTGGATTGTGCCTCATGTTGAATAACTACTTTTTAAAGCCTCAATGTGACCAAAATTGCCATTTTTACAGACTTTTTCTCTTACTCAGGAGCTTCTATTTCGACCAATTTCAGGCATTAAAATGACTCTAAACACACTTATTTTAGTTCCAAAAGTGATAATTCACATGCAATAGTCATTTACTTTAAAAAAAAAAAAAGATAAAAAAATTACCATTTCTGACCATTTTGAGAAAGTTCGACAGATCACGGGTCATCGTTTTTCATCAGAAAATTTATTTTTTGGACTGTAGAAAAAAGATTCAAAATGTCATTTGGATTGTGCCTCATGTTGAATAACTACTTTTGAAAGCCTCAATGTGACCAAAATTGCCATTTTTACATACTTTTTCTCCCACTCAGAAGCTTCTATTTCGACCATTTTCAGGCATTAAAATGACTCTAAACACACTTATTTTAGTCCCAAAAGTGATAATTCACATGCAATAGTCATTTACTTTAAAAAAAATATAAATATTAAAAAATTTAAATTTCTGACCATTTTGAGAAAGTTCGACAGGTCACGGGTCATCGTTTTTCATCAGAAAACTGATTTTTTGGACTGTAGAAAAAAAGATTCAAAATGTAATTTGGATTGTGCCTCATGTTGAATAACTACTTTTTAAAGCCTCAATGTGACCAAAATTGCCATTTTTACAGACTTTTTCTCTTACTCAGGAGCTTCTATTTCGACCAATTTCAGGCATTAAAATGACTCTAAACACACTTATTTTAGTTCCAAAAGTGATAATTCACATGCAATAGTCATTTACTATAAAAAAAATACAAGATAAAAAAATTACCATTTCTGACCATTTTGAGAAAGTTCGACAGGTCACGGGTCATCGTATTTCATCAGAAAATTGATTTTTTGGACTGTAGAAAAAAAGATTCAAAATGTCATTTGGATTGTGCCTCATGTTGAATAACTACTTTTGAAAGCCTCAATGTGACCAAAATTGCCATTTTTACATACTTTTTCTCCCACTCAGAAGCTTCTATTTCGACCATTTTCAGGCATTAAAATGACTCTAAACACACTTATTTTAGTTCCAAAAGTGATAATTCACATGCAATAGTCATTTACTTTAAAAAACAATAAACATTAAAAAATTACCATTTCTGATCAGTTTTTGAAAGTTCGAATATGTCACGGGTCATCGTTTTTCATCGGAAAATTAATTTTTTGGACTGTAGAAAAAAAGATTCAAAATGTCATTTGGATTGTGCCTCATGTTGAATAACTACTTTTTAAAGCCTCAATGTGACCAAAATTGCCATTTTTACAGACTTTTCTCCTACTCAGAAGCTTCTATTTCGACCATTTCAGGCATTAAAATGACTCTAAACACACTTATTTTAGTTCCAAAAGTGATAATTCACATGCAATAGTCATTTACTTTAAAAAAAAGAAAAAGATTAAAAAATTACCATTTCTTACCATTTTGAGAAAGTTCGACAGGTCACGGGTCATCGTATTTCATCAGAAAATTGATTTTTTGGACTGTAGAAAAAAAGATTCAAAATGTCATTTGGATTGTGCCTCATGTTGAATAACTACTTTTTAAAGTCTCAATGTGACCAAAATTGCCATTTTTACAGACTTTTTCTCCTACTCAGAAGCTTCTATTTCGACGATTTTCAGGCATTAAAATGACTCTAAACACACTTATTTTATTTCCAAAAGGGATAATTCACATGCAATAGTCATTTACATTAAAAAAATTAAACATTAAAAAATTACCATTTCTGACCATTTTGAGAAAGTTCGACAGGTCACGGGTCATCGTTTTTCATCAGAAAATTGATTTTTTGGACTGTAGAAAAAAAGGTTCAAAATGTAATTTGGATTGTGCCTCATGTTGAATAACTACTTTTTAAAGCCTCAATGTGACCAAAATTGCCATTTTTACAGACTTTTTCTCCCACTCAGAAGCTTCTATTTCGACCATTTTCAGCCATTAAAATGACTCTAAACACACTTATTTTAGTTCCAAAAGTGATAATTCACATGCAATAGTCATTTACTTTAAAAAACAATAAACATTAAAAAATTACCATTTCTGATCATTTTTTGAAAGTTCGACAGGTCACGGGTCATCGTTTTTCATCAGAAAATTGATTTTTTGGACTGTAGAAAAAAAGATTCAAAATGTAATTTGGATTGTGCCTCATGTTGAATAACTACTTTTTAAAGCCTCAATGTGACCAAAATTGCCATTTTTACAGACTTTTTCTCATACACAGAAGCTTCTGTTTCCACCAATTTCAGGCATTAAAATGACTCTAACACACTTATTTTAGTTCCAAAAGGGATAATTCACATGCAATAGTCATTTACATTCAAAAAATTAAACATTAAAAAATTACCATTTCTGACCATTTTGAGAAAGTTCGACAGGTCACGGGTCATCGTTTTTCATCAGAAAATTGATTTTTTGGACTGTAGAAAAAAAGATTCAAAATGTAATTTAGATTGTGCCTCATGTTGAATAACTACTTTTTAAAGCCTCAATGTGACCAAAATTGCCATTTTTACAGACTTTTTCTCCCACTCAGAAGCTTCTATTTCGACCATTTTCAGCCATTAAAATGACTCTAAACACACTTATTTTAGTTCCAAAAGGGATAATTCACATGCAATAGTCATTTACTTTAAAAAAAATAAAAGATAAAAAAATTACCATTTCTGACCATTTTGAGAAAGTTCGACAGGTCACGGGTCATCGTATTTCATCAGAAAATTGATTTTTTGGACTGTAGAAAAAAAGATTCAAAATGTCATTTGGATTGTGCCTCATGTTGAATAACTACTTTTGAAAGCCTCAATGTGACCAAAATTGCCATTTTTACATACTTTTTCTCCCACTCAGAAGCTTCTATTTCGACCATTTTCAGGCATTAAAATGACTCTAAACACACTTATTTTAGTTCCAAAAGTGATAATTCACATGCAATAGTCATTTACTTTAAAAAACAATAAACATTAAAAAATTACCATTTCTGATCATTTTTTGAAAGTTTGACAGGTCACGGGTCATCGTTTTTCATCAGAAAATTGATTTTTTGGACTGTAGAAAAAAAGATTCAAAATGTAATTTGGATTGTGCCTCATGTTGAATAACTACTTTTTAAAGCCTCAATGTGACCAAAATTGCCATTTTTACAACTTTTTCTCCTACTCAGAAGCTTCTATTTTGACCATTTTCAGCCATTAAAATGACTCTAAACACACTTATTTTAGTTCCAAAAGGGATAATTCACATGCAATAGTCATTTACTTTAAAAAAAAAAAAAAGATAAAAAAATTACCATTTCTGACCATTTTGAGAAAGTTCGACAGATCACGGGTCATCGTTTTTCATCAGAAAATTTATTTTTTGGCCTGTAGAAAAAAGATTCAAAATGTCATTTGGATTGTGCCTCATGTTGAATAACTACTTTTGAAAGCCTCAATGTGACCAAAATTGCCATTTTTACATACTTTTTCTCCCACTCAGAAGCTTCTATTTAAACCATTTTCAGGCATTAAAATGACTCTAACCACACTTATTTTAGTTCCAAAAGTGAGAATTCACATGCAATAGTCATTTAGAGTCAAAAAATTAAACATTAAAAAATTACCATTTCTGACCATCTGCAGAAAGTTCAACAGGTCACGGGTCATCGTTTTTCATCAGAAAATTGATTTTTTGGACTGTAGAAATATTGATTCAAAATGTCATTTGGATTGGGCTTCATGTTGAATAACTACATTTTCAAGCCTCATTGTGACCAGAATTGTCATTTTTACAGACTTTTTCTCCTACTCAGAAGCCTCTATTTCAACCATTTTCAGGCATTAAAACGACTCTAAACACACTTATTTTAGTTCCAAAAGTGATAATTCACAAGCAATAGTCATTTACTTTAAAAAAAATAAACATTAAAAAATTACCATTTCTGATCATTTTTTGAAAGTTTGACAGGTCACGGGTCCTCGTTTTTTATAAGAAAATTGATTTTTTAGACTATAGAAGAAAAGAATCAAAATGTCATTTGGATTGTGCCTCATGTTGAATAACTGCTTTTGAAAGCCTCAATGTGACCAAAATTGCCATTTTTACAGACTTTTTCTCCTACTCAGAAGCTTCTATTTCGACCATTTTCAGGCATTAAAATGACTCTAAACACACTTCTTTCAGTTCCAAAAGTGATAATTCACATGAAATAGTCATTTACTTTAAAAAATATAAATATTACATTTTTTTAATTTCTGACCATTTTGAGAAAGTTCGACAGGTCACGGGTCATCGTTTTTCATCAGAAAATTGATTTTTTAGACTGTAGAAAAAAAGATTCAAAATGTAATTTGGATTGTGCCTCATGTTGAACAACCACTTTTTAAAGCCTCAATGTGACCAAAATTGCCATTTTTACAGACTTTTTCTCTTACTCAGAAGCTTCTATTTCAACCAATTTCAGGCATTAAAATGACTCTAAACACACTTATTTTAGTTCCAAAAGGGATAATTCACATGCAATAGTCATTTACAGTCAAAAAATTAAACATTAAAAAATTACCATTTCTGACCATCTGCAGAAAGTTCAACAGGTCACGGGTCATCGTTTTTCATCAGAAAATTGATTTTTTGGGACTGTAGAAGAATTGATTCAAAATGTCATTTGGATTGTGCCTCATGTTGAATAACTACATTTTCAAGCCTCATTGTGACCAGAATTTGCATTTTTACAGACTTTTTCTCCTACTCAGAAGCTTCTATTTCAACCATTTTCAGGCATTACAATGACTCTAAACACACTTATTTTAGTTCCAAAAGTGATAATTCACATGCAATAGTCATTTACTTTAAAAAACAATAAACATTAAAAAATTACCATTTCTGATCATTTTTTGAAAGTTCGACAGGTCACGGGTCATCGTTTTTCATCAGAAAATACATTTTTTGGACTGTAGAAAAAAAGATTCAAAATGTCATTTGGATTGTGCCTCATGTTGAATAACTAATTCTTAAAGCCTCAATGTGACCAAAATTGCCATTTTTACAGACTTTTTCTCCTACTCAGAAGCTTCTATTTCGACCATTTTCAGGCATTAAAATCACTCTAAACACACTTATTTTAGTTCCAAAAGTGATAATTCACTTGCAATAGTCATTTACTTTAAAAAAAAGAAAAAGATTAAAAAATTACCATTTCTTACCATTTTGAGAAAGTTCGACAGGTCACGGGTCATCGTATTTCATCAGAAAATTGATTTTTTGGACTGTAGAAAAAAAGATTTAAAATGTCATTTGGATTGTGCCTCATGTTGAATAACTACTTTTTAAAGCCTCAATGTGACCAAAATTGCCATTTTTACATAATTTGTCTCCTACTCAGAATCTTCTATTTCGACCATTTTCAGGCATTAAAATGACTCTAAACACACTTATTTTAGTCCCAAAAGTGATAATTCACATGCAATAGTCATTTACTTTAAAAAAAATATAAATATTAAAAAATTTAAATTTCTGACCATTTTGAGAAAGTTCGACAGGTCACGGGTCATCGTTTTTCATCAGAAAACTGATTTTTTGGACTGTAGAAAAAAAGATTCAAAATGTAATTTGGATTGTGCCTCATGTTGAATAACTACTTTTTAAAGCCTCAATGTGACCAAAATTGCCATTTTTACAGACTTTTTCTCTTACTCAGGAGCTTCTATTTCGACCAATTTCAGGCATTAAAATGACTCTAAACACACTTATTTTAGTTCCAAAAGTGATAATTCACATGCAATAGTCATTTACTTTAAAAAAAATACAAGATAAAAAAATTACCATTTCTGACCATTTTGAGAAAGTTCGACAGGTCACGGGTCATCGTATTTCATCAGAAAATTGATTTTTTGGACTGTAGAAAAAAAGATTCAAAATGTCATTTGGATTGTGCCTCATGTTGAATAACTACTTTTGAAAGCCTCAATGTGACCAAAATTGCCATTTTTACATACTTTTTCTCCCACTCAGAAGCTTCTATTTCGACCATTTTCAGGCATTAAAATGACTCTAAACACACTTATTTTAGTTCCAAAAGTGATAATTCACATGCAATAGTCATTTACTTTAAAAAACAATAAACATTAAAAAATTACCATTTCTGATCAGTTTTTGAAAGTTCGAATATGTCACGGGTCATCGTTTTTCATCGGAAAATTAATTTTTTGGACTGTAGAAAAAAAGATTCAAAATGTCATTTGGATTGTGCCTCATGTTGAATAACTACTTTTTAAAGCCTCAATGTGACCAAAATTGCCATTTTTACAGACTTTTCTCCTACTCAGAAGCTTCTATTTCGACCATTTCAGGTATTAAAATGACTCTAAACACACTTATTTTAGTTCCAAAAGTGATAATTCACATGCAATAGTCATTTACTTTAAAAAAAAGAAAAAGATTAAAAAATTACCATTTCTTACCATTTTGAGAAAGTTCGACAGGTCACGGGTCATCGTATTTCATCAGAAAATTGATTTTTTGGACTGTAGAAAAAAAGATTCAAAATGTCATTTGGATTGTGCCTCATGTTGAATAACTACTTTTTAAAGTCTCAATGTGACCAAAATTGCCATTTTTACAGACTTTTTCTACTACTCAGAAGCTTCTATTTCGACGATTTTCAGGCATTAAAATGATTCTAAACACACTTATTTTATTTCCAAAAGGGATAATTCACATGCAATAGTCATTTACATTAAAAAAATTAAACATTAAAAAATTACCATTTCTGACCATTTTGAGAAAGTTCGACAGGTCACGGGTCATCGTTTTTCATCAGAAAATTGATTTTTTGGACTGTAGAAAAAAAGATTCAAAATGTAATTTGGATTGTGCCTCATGTTGAATAACTACTTTTTAAAGCCTCAATGTGACCAAAATTGCCATTTTTACAGACTTTTTCTCCCACTCAGAAGCTTCTATTTCGACCATTTTCAGCCATTAAAATGACTCTAAACACACTTATTTTAGTTCTAAAAGGGATAATTCACATGCAATAGTCATTTACTTTAAAAAAAATAAAAGATAAAAAAATTACCATTTCTGACCATTTTGAGAAAGTTCGACAGGTCACGGGTCATCGTATTTCATCAGAAAATTGATTTTTTGGACTGTAGAAAAAAAGATTCAAAATGTCATTTGGATTGTGCCTCATGTTGAATAACTACTTTTGAAAGCCTCAATGTGACCAAAATTGCCATTTTTACATACTTTTTCTCCCACTCAGAAGCTTCTATTTCTACCATTTTCAGGCATTAAAATGACTCTAAACACACTTATTTTAGTTCCAAAAGTGATAATTCACATGCAATAGTCATTTACTTTAAAAAACAATAAACATTAAAAAATTACCATTTCTGATCATTTTTTGAAAGTTCGACAGGTCACGGGTCATCGTTTTTCATCAGAAAATTGATTTTTTGGACTGTAGAAAAAAAGATTCAAAATGTAATTTGGATTGTGCCTCATGTTGAATAACTACTTTTTAAAGCCTCAATGTGACCAAAATTGCCATTTTTACAGACTTTTTCTCATACACAGAAGCTTCTGTTTCCACCAATTTCAGGCATTAAAATGACTCTAACACACTTATTTTAGTTCCAAAAGGGATAATTCACATGCAATAGTCATTTACATTCAAAAAATTAAACATTAAAAAATTACCATTTCTGACCATTTTGAGAAAGTTCGACAGGTCACGGGTCATCGTTTTTCATCAGAAAATTGATTTTTTGGACTGTAGAAAAAAAGATTCAAAATGTAATTTAGATTGTGCCTCATGTTGAATAACTACTTTTTAAAGCCTCAATGTGACCAAAATTGCCATTTTTACAGACTTTTTCTCCCTCTCAGAAGCTTCTATTTCGACCATTTTCAGCCATTAAAATTACTCTAAACACACTTATTTTAGTTCCAAAAGGGATAATTCACATGCAATAGTCATTTACTTTAAAAAAAATAAAAGATAAAAAAATTACCATTTCTGACCATTTTGAGAAAGTTCGACAGGTCACGGGTCATCGTATTTCATCAGAAAATTGATTTTTTGGACTGTAGAAAAAAAGATTCAAAATGTCATTTGGATTGTGCCTCATGTTGAATACCTACTTTTGAAAGCCTCAATGTGACCAAAATTGCCATTTTTACATACTTTTTCTCCCACTCAGAAGCTTCTATTTCGACCATTTTCAGGCATTAAAATGACTCTAAACACACCTATTTTAGTTCCAAAAGTGATAATTCACATGCAATAGTCATTTACTTTAAAAAACAATAAACATTAAAAATTTACCATTTCTGATCATTTTTTGAAAGTTCGACAGGTCACGGGTCATCGTTTTTCATCAGAAAATTGATTTTTTGGACTGTAGAAAAAAAGATTCAAAATGTAATTTGGATTGTGCCTCATGTTGAATAACTACTTTTTAAAGCCTCAATGTGACCAAAATTGCCATTTTTACAACTTTTTCTCCTACTCAGAAGCTTCTATTTCGACCATTTTTAGCCATTAAAATGACTCTAAACACACTTATTTTAGTTCCAAAAGGGATAATTCACATGCAATAGTCATTTACTTTAAAAAAAAAAAAAGATGAAAAATTACCATTTCTGACCATTTTGAGAAAGTTCGACAGATCACGGGTCATCGTTTTTCATCAGAAAATTTATTTTTTGGACTGTAGAAAAAAGATTCAAAATGTCATTTGGATTGTGCCTCATGTTGAATAACTACTTTTGAAAGCCTCAATGTGACCAAAATTGCCATTTTTACATACTTTTTCTCCCACTCAGAAGCTTCTATTTCGACCATTTTCAGGCATTAAAATGACTCTAAACACACTTATTTTAGTTCCAAAAGTGATAATTCACATGCAATAGTCATTTACTTTAAAAAACAATAAACATTAAAAAACTTACCATTTCTGATCATTTTTTGAAAGTTCGACAGGTCACGGGTCATCGTTTTTCATCAGAAAATTGATTTTTTGGACTGTAGAAAAAAAGATTTAAAATGTCATTTGGATTGTGCCTCATGTTGAATAACTACTTTTTAAAGCCTCAATGTGACCAAAATTGCCATTTTTACAGACTTTTTCTCCTACTCAGAAGCTTCTATTTCGACCATTTTCAGGCAATAAAATGATCTAAACACACTTATTTTAGTTCCAAAAGTGATAATTCACATGCAATAGTCATTTACTTTAAAAAAAAAAAAAGATTAAAAAATTACCATTTCTTACCATATTGAGAAAGTTCGACAGGTCATCGTATTTCATCAGAAAATTGATTTTTTGGACTGTAGAAAAAAGATTAAAAATGTCATTTGGATTGTGCCTCATGTTGAATAACTAATTTTGAAAGCCTCAATGTGACCAAAATTGCCATTTTTACAGACTTTTTCTCCTACTGAGAAGCTTCTATTTCGACCATTTTCAGGCATTAAAATGACTCTAAACACACTTATTTTAGTTCCAAAAGGGATAATTCACATGCAATAGTCATTTACAGTCAAAAAATTAAACATTAAAAAATTACCATTTCTGACCATCTGCAGAAAGTTCAACAGGTCACGGGTCATCGTTTTTCATCAGAAAATTGATTTTTTGGACTGTAGAAATATTGATTCAAAATGTCATGTGGATAGGGCTTCATGTTGAATAACTACATTTTCAAGCCTCATTGTGACCAGAATTGTCATTTTTACAGACTTTTTCTCCTACTCAGAAGCTTCTATTTCGACCATTTTCAGCCATTAAAATGACTCTAAACACACTTATTTTAGTTCCAAAAGGGATAATTCACATGCAATAGTCATTTACTTTAAAAAAAATAAAAGATAAAAAAATTACCATTTCTGACCATTTTGAGAAAGTTCGACAGGTCACGGGTCATCGTATTTCATCAGAAAATTGATTTTTTGGACTGTAGAAAAAAAGATTCAAAATGTCATTTGGATTGTGCCTCATGTTGAATAACTACTTTTGAAAGCCTCAATGTGACCAAAATTGCCATTTTTACATACTTTTTCTCCCACTCAGAAGCTTCTATTTCGACCATTTTCAGGCATTAAAATGACTCTAAACACACTTATTTTAGTTCCAAAAGTGATAATTCACATGCAATAGTCATTTACTTTAAAAAACAATAAACATTAAAAAATTACCATTTCTGATCAGTTTTTGAAAGTTCGAATAGGTCACGGGTCATCGTTTTTCATCAGAAAATTAATTTTTTGGACTGTAGAAAAAAAGATTCAAAATGTCATTTGGATTGTGCCTCATGTTGAATAACTACTTTTTAAAGCCTCAATGTGACCAAAATTGCCATTTTTACAGACTTTTCTCCTACTCAGAAGCTTCTATTTCGACCATTTCAGGCATTAAAATGACTCTAAACACACTTATTTTAGTTCCAAAAGTGATAATTCACATGCAATAGTCATTTACTTTAAAAAAAAGAAAAAGATTAAAAAATTAGCATTTCTTACCATTTTGAGAAAGTTCGACAGGTCACGGGTCATCATATTTCATCAGAAAATTGATTTTTGGAACTGTAGAAAAAAAGATTCAAAATGTCATTTGGATTGTGCCTCATGTTGAATAACTACTTTTTAAAGCCTCAATGTGACCAAAATTGCCATTTTTACAGACTTTTTCTCCTACTCAGAAGCTTCTATTTCGACGATTTTCAGGCATTAAAATGACTCTAAACACACTTATTTTATTTCCAAAAGGGATAATTCACATGCAATAGTCATTTACTTTAAAAAAAAGAAAAAGATTAAAAAATTACCATTTCTTACCATTTTGAGAAAGTTCGACAGGTCACGGGTCATCGTATTTCATCAGAAAATTGATTTTTTGGACTGTAGAAAAAAAGATTCAAAATGTCATTTGGATTGTGCCTCATGTTGAATAACTACTTTTGAAAGCCTCAATGTGACCAAAATTGCCATTTTTACATACTTTTTCTCCCACTCAGAAGCTTCTATTTCGACCATTTTCAGGCATTAAAATGACTCTAAACACACTTATTTTAGTTCCAAAAGTGATAATTCACATGCAATAGTCATTTACTTTAAAAAACAATCAAAATTAAAAAATTACCATTTCTGATCATTTTTTGAAAGTTCGACAGGTCATGGGTCATCGTTTTTCATCAGAAAATTGATTTTTTGGACTGTAGAAAAAAAGATTCAAAATGTAATTTGGATTGTGCCTCATGTTGAATAACTACTTTTTAAAGCCTCAATGTGACCAAAATTGCCATTTTTACAACTTTTTCTCCTACTCAGAAGCTTCTATTTCGACGATGTTCAGGCATTAAAATGACTCTAAACACACTTATTTTATTTCCAAAAGGGATAATTCACATGCAATAGTCATTTACATTCAAAAAATTAAAAATTACCATTTCTGACCATTTTTTGAAAGTTCGACAGGTCACGGGTCATCGTTTTTCATCAGAAAATTGATTTTTTGGACTGTAGAAAAAAAGATTCAAAATGTAATTTAGATTGTGCCTCATGTTGAATAACTACTTTTTAAAGCCTCAATGTGACCAAAATTGCCATTTTTACAGACTTTTTCTCCCACTCAGAAGCTTCTATTTCGACCATTTTCAGCCATTAAAATGACTCTAAACACACTTATTTTAGTTCCAAAAGGGATAATTCACATGCAATAGTCATTTACTTTAAAAAAAATAAAAGATAAAAAAATTACCATTTCTGACCATTTTGAGAAAGTTCGACAGGTCACGGGTCATCGTATTTCATCAGAAAATTGATTTTTTGGACTGTAGAAAAAAAGATTCAAAATGTCATTTGGATTGTGCCTCATGTTGAATAACTACTTTTGAAAGCCTCAATGTGACCAAAATTGCCATTTTTACATACTTTTTCTCCCACTCAGAAGCTTCTATTTCGACCATTTTCAGGCATTAAAATGACTCTAAACACACTTATTTTAGTAAGGGATAATTCACATGCAATAGTCATTTACATTCAAAAAATTAAACATTAAAAAATTACCATTTCTGACCATTTTGAGAAAGTTCGACAGGTCACGGGTCATCGTTTTTCATCAGAAAATTGATTTTTTGGACTGTAGAAAAAAAGATTCAAAATGTAATTTAGATTGTGCCTCATGTTGAATAACTACTTTTTAAAGCCTCAATGTGACCAAAATTGCCATTTTTACAGACTTTTTCTCCTACTCAGAAGCTTCTATTTCGACCATTTTCAGGCAATAAAATGATCTAAACACACTTATTTTAGTTCCAAAAGTGATAATTCACATGCAATAGTCATTTACTTTAAAAAAAAAAAAAGATTAAAAAATTACCATTTCTTACCATATTGAGAAAGTTCGACAGGTCATCGTATTTCATCAGAAAATTGATTTTTTGGACTGTAGAAAAAAGATTCAAAATGTAATTTGGAGTGTGCCTCATGTTGAATAACTACTTTTTAAAGCCTCAATGTGACCAAAATTGCCATTTTTACAACTTTTTCTCCTACTCAGAAGCTTCTATTTCGACTATGTTCAGGCATTAAAATGACTCTAAACACACTTATTTTATTTCCAAAAGGGATAATTCACATGCAATAGTCATTTACATTCAAAAAATTAAACATTAAAAAATTACCATTTCTGACCATCTGCAGAAAGTTCAACAGGTCACGGGTCATCGTTTTTCATCAGAAAATTGATTTTTTGGACTGTAGAAATATTGATTCAAAATGTCATGTGGATAGGGCTTCATGTTGAATAACTACATTTTCAAGCCTCATTGTGACCAAAATTGTCATTTTTACAGACTTTTTCTCCTACTCAGAAGCTTCTATTTCGACCATTTTCAGCCATTAAAATGACTCTAAACACACTTATTTTAGTTCCAAAAGGGATAATTCACATGCAATAGTCATTTACTTTAAAAAAAATAAAAGATAAAAAAATTACCATTTCTGACCATTTTGAGAAAGTTCGACAGGTCACGGGTCATCGTATTTCATCAGAAAATTTATTTTTTTTACTGTAGAAAAAAAGATTCAAAATGTCATTTGGATTGTGCCTCATGTTGAATAACTACTTTTGAAAGCCTCAATGTGACCAAAATTGCCATTTTTCATACTTTTTCTCCCACTCAGAAGCTTCTATTTCGACCATTTTCAGGCATTAAAATGACTCTAAACACACTTATTTTAGTTCCAAAAGTGATAATTCACATGCAATAATCATTTACTTTAAAAAACAATAAACATTAAAAAATTACCATTTCTGATCAGTTTTTGAAAGTTCGAATAGGTCACGGGTCATCGTTTTTCATCAGAAAATTAATTTTTTGGACTGTAGAAAAAAAGATTCAAAATGTCATTTGGATTGTGCCTCATGTTGAATAACTACTTTTTAAAGCCTCAATGTGACCAAAATTGCCATTTTTACAGACTTTTTCTCCCACTCAGAAGCTTCTATTTCGACCATTTTCAGCCATTAAAATGACTCTAAACACACTTATTTTAGTTCCAAAAGGGATAATTCACATGCAATAGTCATTTACTTTAAAAAAAATAAAAGATAAAAAAATTACCATTTCTTACCATTTTGAGAAAGTTCGACAGGTCACGGGTCATCGTATTTCATCAGAAAATTGATTTTTTGGACTGTAGAAAAAAAGATTCAAAATGTCATTTGGATTGTGCCTCATGTTGAATAACTACTTTTGAAAGCCTCAATGTGACCAAAATTGCCATTTTTACATACTTTTTCTCCCACTCAGAAGCTTCTATTTCGACCATTTTCAGGCATTAAAATGACTCTAAACACACTTATTTTAGTTCCAAAAGGGATAATTCACATGCAATAGTCATTTACATTCAAAAAATTAAACATTAAAAAATTACCATTTCTGACCATTTTGAGAAAGTTCGACAGGTCACGGGTCATCGTTTTTCATCAGAAAATTGATTTTTTGGACTGTAGAAAAAAAGATTCAAAATGTAATTTAGATTGTGCCTCATGTTGAATAACTACTTTTTAAAGCCTCAATGTGACCAAAATTGCCATTTTTACAGACTTTTTCTCCTACTCAGAAGCTTCTATTTCGACCATTTTCAGGCAATAAAATGATCTAAACACACTTATTTTAGTTCCAAAAGTGATAATTCACATGCAATAGTCATTTACTTTAAAAAAAAAAAAGATTAAAAAATTACCATTTCTTACCATATTGAGAAAGTTCGACAGGTCATCGTATTTCATCAGAAAATTGATTTTTTGGACTGTAGAAAAAAGATTCAAAATGTAATTTGGAGTGTGCCTCATGTTGAATAACTACTTTTTAAAGCCTCAATGTGACCAAAATTGCCATTTTTACAACTTTTTCTCCTACTCAGAAGCTTCTATTTCGACTATGTTCAGGCATTAAAATGACTCTAAACACACTTATTTTATTTCCAAAAGGGATAATTCACATGCAATAGTCATTTACATTCAAAAAATTAAACATTAAAAAATTACCATTTCTGACCATCTGCAGAAAGTTCAACAGGTCACGGGTCATCGTTTTTCATCAGAAAATTGATTTTTTGGACTGTAGAAATATTGATTCAAAATGTCATGTGGATAGGGCTTCATGTTGAATAACTACATTTTCAAGCCTCATTGTGACCAAAATTGTCATTTTTACAGACTTTTTCTCCTACTCAGAAGCTTCTATTTCGACCATTTTCAGCCATTAAAATGACTCTAAACACACTTATTTTAGTTCCAAAAGGGATAATTCACATGCAATAGTCATTTACTTTAAAAAAAATAAAAGATAAAAAAATTACCATTTCTGACCATTTTGAGAAAGTTCGACAGGTCACGGGTCATCGTATTTCATCAGAAATTTTTTTTTTTTTACTGTAGAAAAAAAGATTCAAAATGTCATTTGGATTGTGCCTCATGTTGAATAACTACTTTTGAAAGCCTCAATGTGACCAAAATTGCCATTTTTCATACTTTTTCTCCCACTCAGAAGCTTCTATTTCGACCATTTTCAGGCATTAAAATGACTCTAAACACACTTATTTTAGTTCCAAAAGTGATAATTCACATGCAATAGTCATTTACTTTAAAAAACAATAAACATTAAAAAATTACCATTTCTGATCAGTTTTTGAAAGTTCGAATAGGTCACGGGTCATCGTTTTTCATCAGAAAATTAATTTTTTGGACTGTAGAAAAAAAGATTCAAAATGTCATTTGGATTGTGCCTCATGTTGAATAACTACTTTTTAAAGCCTCAATGTGACCAAAATTGCCATTTTTACAGACTTTTTCTCCCACTCAGAAGCTTCTATTTCGACCATTTTCAGCCATTAAAATGACTCTAAACACACTTATTTTAGTTCCAAAAGGGATAATTCACATGCAATAGTCATTTACTTTAAAAAAAATAAAAGATAAAAAAATTACCATTTCTTACCATATTGAGAAAGTTCGACAGGTCATCGTATTTCATCAGAAAATTGATTTTTTGGACTGTAGAAAAAAGATTAAAAATGTCATTTGGATTGTGCCTCATGTTGAATAACTAATTTTGAAAGCCTCAATGTGACCAAAATTGCCATTTTTACAGACTTTTTCTCCTACTGAGAAGCTTCTATTTCGACCATTTTCAGGCATTAAAATGACTCTAAACACACTTATTTTAGTTCCAAAAGGGATAATTCACATGCAATAGTCATTTACAGTCAAAAAATTAAACATTAAAAAATTACCATTTCTGACCATCTGCAGAAAGTTCAACAGGTCACGGGTCATCGTTTTTCATCAGAAAATTGATTTTTTGGACTGTAGAAATATTGATTCAAAATGTCATGTGGATAGGGCTTCATGTTGAATAACTACATTTTCAAGCCTCATTGTGACCAGAATTGTCATTTTTACAGACTTTTTCTCCTACTCAGAAGCTTCTATTTCGACCATTTTCAGCCATTAAAATGACTCTAAACACACTTATTTTAGTTCCAAAAGGGATAATTCACATGCAATAGTCATTTACTTTAAAAAAAATAAAAGATAAAAAAATTACCATTTCTGACCATTTTGAGAAAGTTCGACAGGTCACGGGTCATCGTATTTCATCAGAAAATTGATTTTTTGGACTGTAGAAAAAAAGATTCAAAATGTCATTTGGATTGTGCCTCATGTTGAATAACTACTTTTGAAAGCCTCAATGTGACCAAAATTGCCATTTTTACATACTTTTTCTCCCACTCAGAAGCTTCTATTTCGACCATTTTCAGGCATTAAAATGACTCTAAACACACTTATTTTAGTTCCAAAAGTGATAATTCACATGCAATAGTCATTTACTTTAAAAAACAATAAACATTAAAAAATTACCATTTCTGATCAGTTTTTGAAAGTTCGAATAGGTCACGGGTCATCGTTTTTCATCAGAAAATTAATTTTTTGGACTGTAGAAAAAAAGATTCAAAATGTCATTTGGATTGTGCCTCATGTTGAATAACTACTTTTTAAAGCCTCAATGTGACCAAAATTGCCATTTTTACAGACTTTTCTCCTACTCAGAAGCTTCTATTTCGACCATTTCAGGCATTAAAATGACTCTAAACACACTTATTTTAGTTCCAAAAGTGATAATTCACATGCAATAGTCATTTACTTTAAAAAAAAGAAAAAGATTAAAAAATTAGCATTTCTTACCATTTTGAGAAAGTTCGACAGGTCACGGGTCATCATATTTCATCAGAAAATTGATTTTTGGAACTGTAGAAAAAAAGATTCAAAATGTCATTTGGATTGTGCCTCATGTTGAATAACTACTTTTTAAAGCCTCAATGTGACCAAAATTGCCATTTTTACAGACTTTTTCTCCTACTCAGAAGCTTCTATTTCGACGATTTTCAGGCATTAAAATGACTCTAAACACACTTATTTTATTTCCAAAAGGGATAATTCACATGCAATAGTCATTTACTTTAAAAAAAAGAAAAAGATTAAAAAATTACCATTTCTTACCATTTTGAGAAAGTTCGACAGGTCACGGGTCATCGTATTTCATCAGAAAATTGATTTTTTGGACTGTAGAAAAAAAGATTCAAAATGTCATTTGGATTGTGCCTCATGTTGAATAACTACTTTTGAAAGCCTCAATGTGACCAAAATTGCCATTTTTACATACTTTTTCTCCCACTCAGAAGCTTCTATTTCGACCATTTTCAGGCATTAAAATGACTCTAAACACACTTATTTTAGTTCCAAAAGTGATAATTCACATGCAATAGTCATTTACTTTAAAAAAAAAAAAGATTAAAAAATTACCATTTCTTACCATATTGAGAAAGTTCGACAGGTCATCGTATTTCATCAGAAAATTGATTTTTTGGACTGTAGAAAAAAGATTCAAAATGTAATTTGGAGTGTGCCTCATGTTGAATAACTACTTTTTAAAGCCTCAATGTGACCAAAATTGCCATTTTTACAACTTTTTCTCCTACTCAGAAGCTTCTATTTCGACTATGTTCAGGCATTAAAATGACTCTAAACACACTTATTTTATTTCCAAAAGGGATAATTCACATGCAATAGTCATTTACATTCAAAAAATTAAACATTAAAAAATTACCATTTCTGACCATCTGCAGAAAGTTCAACAGGTCACGGGTCATCGTTTTTCATCAGAAAATTGATTTTTTGGACTGTAGAAATATTGATTCAAAATGTCATGTGGATAGGGCTTCATGTTGAATAACTACATTTTCAAGCCTCATTGTGACCAAAATTGTCATTTTTACAGACTTTTTCTCCTACTCAGAAGCTTCTATTTCGACCATTTTCAGCCATTAAAATGACTCTAAACACACTTATTTTAGTTCCAAAAGGGATAATTCACATGCAATAGTCATTTACTTTAAAAAAAATAAAAGATAAAAAAATTACCATTTCTGACCATTTTGAGAAAGTTCGACAGGTCACGGGTCATCGTATTTCATCAGAAATTTTTTTTTTTTTACTGTAGAAAAAAAGATTCAAAATGTCATTTGGATTGTGCCTCATGTTGAATAACTACTTTTGAAAGCCTCAATGTGACCAAAATTGCCATTTTTCATACTTTTTCTCCCACTCAGAAGCTTCTATTTCGACCATTTTCAGGCATTAAAATGACTCTAAACACACTTATTTTAGTTCCAAAAGTGATAATTCACATGCAATAGTCATTTACTTTAAAAAACAATAAACATTAAAAAATTACCATTTCTGATCAGTTTTTGAAAGTTCGAATAGGTCACGGGTCATCGTTTTTCATCAGAAAATTAATTTTTTGGACTGTAGAAAAAAAGATTCAAAATGTCATTTGGATTGTGCCTCATGTTGAATAACTACTTTTTAAAGCCTCAATGTGACCAAAATTGCCATTTTTACAGACTTTTTCTCCCACTCAGAAGCTTCTATTTCGACCATTTTCAGCCATTAAAATGACTCTAAACACACTTATTTTAGTTCCAAAAGGGATAATTCACATGCAATAGTCATTTACTTTAAAAAAAATAAAAGATAAAAAAATTACCATTTCTTACCATATTGAGAAAGTTCGACAGGTCATCGTATTTCATCAGAAAATTGATTTTTTGGACTGTAGAAAAAAGATTAAAAATGTCATTTGGATTGTGCCTCATGTTGAATAACTAATTTTGAAAGCCTCAATGTGACCAAAATTGCCATTTTTACAGACTTTTTCTCCTACTGAGAAGCTTCTATTTCGACCATTTTCAGGCATTAAAATGACTCTAAACACACTTATTTTAGTTCCAAAAGGGATAATTCACATGCAATAGTCATTTACAGTCAAAAAATTAAACATTAAAAAATTACCATTTCTGACCATCTGCAGAAAGTTCAACAGGTCACGGGTCATCGTTTTTCATCAGAAAATTGATTTTTTGGACTGTAGAAATATTGATTCAAAATGTCATGTGGATAGGGCTTCATGTTGAATAACTACATTTTCAAGCCTCATTGTGACCAGAATTGTCATTTTTACAGACTTTTTCTCCTACTCAGAAGCTTCTATTTCGACCATTTTCAGCCATTAAAATGACTCTAAACACACTTATTTTAGTTCCAAAAGGGATAATTCACATGCAATAGTCATTTACTTTAAAAAAAATAAAAGATAAAAAAATTACCATTTCTGACCATTTTGAGAAAGTTCGACAGGTCACGGGTCATCGTATTTCATCAGAAAATTGATTTTTTGGACTGTAGAAAAAAAGATTCAAAATGTCATTTGGATTGTGCCTCATGTTGAATAACTACTTTTGAAAGCCTCAATGTGACCAAAATTGCCATTTTTACATACTTTTTCTCCCACTCAGAAGCTTCTATTTCGACCATTTTCAGGCATTAAAATGACTCTAAACACACTTATTTTAGTTCCAAAAGTGATAATTCACATGCAATAGTCATTTACTTTAAAAAACAATAAACATTAAAAAATTACCATTTCTGATCAGTTTTTGAAAGTTCGAATAGGTCACGGGTCATCGTTTTTCATCAGAAAATTAATTTTTTGGACTGTAGAAAAAAAGATTCAAAATGTCATTTGGATTGTGCCTCATGTTGAATAACTACTTTTTAAAGCCTCAATGTGACCAAAATTGCCATTTTTACAGACTTTTCTCCTACTCAGAAGCTTCTATTTCGACCATTTCAGGCATTAAAATGACTCTAAACACACTTATTTTAGTTCCAAAAGTGATAATTCACATGCAATAGTCATTTACTTTAAAAAAAAGAAAAAGATGAAAAAATTAGCATTTCTTACCATTTTGAGAAAGTTCGACAGGTCACGGGTCATCATATTTCATCAGAAAATTGATTTTTGGAACTGTAGAAAAAAAGATTCAAAATGTCATTTGGATTGTGCCTCATGTTGAATAACTACTTTTTAAAGCCTCAATGTGACCAAAATTGCCATTTTTACAGACTTTTTCTCCTACTCAGAAGCTTCTATTTCGACGATTTTCAGGCATTAAAATGACTCTAAACACACTTATTTTATTTCCAAAAGGGATAATTCACATGCAATAGTCATTTACTTTAAAAAAAAGAAAAAGATTAAAAAATTACCATTTCTTACCATTTTGAGAAAGTTCGACAGGTCACGGGTCATCGTATTTCATCAGAAAATTGATTTTTTGGACTGTAGAAAAAAAGATTCAAAATGTCATTTGGATTGTGCCTCATGTTGAATAACTACTTTTGAAAGCCTCAATGTGACCAAAATTGCCATTTTTACATACTTTTTCTCCCACTCAGAAGCTTCTATTTCGACCATTTTCAGGCATTAAAATGACTCTAAACACACTTATTTTAGTTCCAAAAGTGATAATTCACATGCAATAGTCATTTACTTTAAAAAACAATCAACATTAAAAAATTACCATTTCTGATCATTTTTTGAAAGTTCGACAGGTCATGGGTCATCGTTTTTCATCAGAAAATTGATTTTTTGGACTGTAGAAAAAAAGATTCAAAATGTAATTTGGATTGTGCCTCATGTTGAATAACTACTTTTTAAAGCCTCAATGTGACCAAAATTGCCATTTTTACAACTTTTTCTCCTACTCAGAAGCTTCTATTTCGACGATGTTCAGGCATTAAAATGACTCTAAACACACTTATTTTATTTCCAAAAGGGATAATTCACATGCAATAGTCATTTACATTCAAAAAATTAAAAATTACCATTTCTGACCATTTTTTGAAAGTTCGACAGGTCACGGGTCATCGTTTTTCATCAGAAAATTGATTTTTTGGACTGTAGAAAAAAAGATTCAAAATGTAATTTAGATTGTGCCTCATGTTGAATAACTACTTTTTAAAGCCTCAATGTGACCAAAATTGCCATTTTTACAGACTTTTTCTCCCACTCAGAAGCTTCTATTTCGATCATTTTCAGCCATTAAAATGACTCTAAACACACTTATTTTAGTTCCAAAAGGGATAATTCACATGCAATAGTCATTTACTTTAAAAAAAATAAAAGATAAAAAAATTACCATTTCTGACCATTTTGAGAAAGTTCGACAGGTCACGGGTCATCGTATTTCATCAGAAAATTGATTTTTTGGACTGTAGAAAAAAAGATTCAAAATGTCATTTGGATTGTGCCTCATGTTGAATAACTACTTTTGAAAGCCTCAATGTGACCAAAATTGCCATTTTTACATACTTTTTCTCCCACTCAGAAGCTTCTATTTCGACCATTTTCAGGCATTAAAATGACTCTAAACACACTTATTTTAGTTCCAAAAGGGATAATTCACATGCAATAGTCATTTACATTCAAAAAATTAAACATTAAAAAATTACCATTTCTGACCATTTTGAGAAAGTTCGACAGGTCACGGGTCATCGTTTTTCATCAGAAAATTGATTTTTTGGACTGTAGAAAAAAAGATTCAAAATGTAATTTAGATTGTGCCTCATGTTGAATAACTACTTTTTAAAGCCTCAATGTGACCAAAATTGCCATTTTTACAGACTTTTTCTCCTACTCAGAAGCTTCTATTTCGACCATTTTCAGGCAATAAAATGATCTAAACACACTTATTTTAGTTCCAAAAGTGATAATTCACATGCAATAGTCATTTACTTTAAAAAAAAAAAAAGATTAAAAAATTACCATTTCTTACCATATTGAGAAAGTTCGACAGGTCATCGTATTTCATCAGAAAATTGATTTTTTGGACTGTAGAAAAAAGATTCAAAATGTAATTTGGAGTGTGCCTCATGTTGAATAACTACTTTTTAAAGCCTCAATGTGACCAAAATTGCCATTTTTACAACTTTTTCTCCTACTCAGAAGCTTCTATTTCGACTATGTTCAGGCATTAAAATGACTCTAAACACACTTATTTTATTTCCAAAAGGGATAATTCACATGCAATAGTCATTTACATTCAAAAAATTAAACATTAAAAAATTACCATTTCTGACCATCTGCAGAAAGTTCAACAGGTCACGGGTCATCGTTTTTCATCAGAAAATTGATTTTTTGGACTGTAGAAATATTGATTCAAAATGTCATGTGGATAGGGCTTCATGTTGAATAACTACATTTTCAAGCCTCATTGTGACCAAAATTGTCATTTTTACAGACTTTTTCTCCTACTCAGAAGCTTCTATTTCGACCATTTTCAGCCATTAAAATGACTCTAAACACACTTATTTTAGTTCCAAAAGGGATAATTCACATGCAATAGTCATTTACTTTAAAAAAAATAAAAGATAAAAAAATTACCATTTCTGACCATTTTGAGAAAGTTCGACAGGTCACGGGTCATCGTATTTCATCAGAAAATTTATTTTTTTTACTGTAGAAAAAAAGATTCAAAATGTCATTTGGATTGTGCCTCATGTTGAATAACTACTTTTGAAAGCCTCAATGTGACCAAAATTGCCATTTTTCATACTTTTTCTCCCACTCAGAAGCTTCTATTTCGACCATTTTCAGGCATTAAAATGACTCTAAACACACTTATTTTAGTTCCAAAAGTGATAATTCACATGCAATAATCATTTACTTTAAAAAACAATAAACATTAAAAAATTACCATTTCTGATCAGTTTTTGAAAGTTCGAATAGGTCACGGGTCATCGTTTTTCATCAGAAAATTAATTTTTTGGACTGTAGAAAAAAAGATTCAAAATGTCATTTGGATTGTGCCTCATGTTGAATAACTACTTTTTAAAGCCTCAATGTGACCAAAATTGCCATTTTTACAGACTTTTTCTCCCACTCAGAAGCTTCTATTTCGACCATTTTCAGCCATTAAAATGACTCTAAACACACTTATTTTAGTTCCAAAAGGGATAATTCACATGCAATAGTCATTTACTTTAAAAAAAATAAAAGATAAAAAAATTACCATTTCTTACCATTTTGAGAAAGTTCGACAGGTCACGGGTCATCGTATTTCATCAGAAAATTGATTTTTTGGACTGTAGAAAAAAAGATTCAAAATGTCATTTGGATTGTGCCTCATGTTGAATAACTACTTTTGAAAGCCTCAATGTGACCAAAATTGCCATTTTTACATACTTTTTCTCCCACTCAGAAGCTTCTATTTCGACCATTTTCAGGCATTAAAATGACTCTAAACACACTTATTTTAGTTCCAAAAGGGATAATTCACATGCAATAGTCATTTACATTCAAAAAATTAAACATTAAAAAATTACCATTTCTGACCATTTTGAGAAAGTTCGACAGGTCACGGGTCATCGTTTTTCATCAGAAAATTGATTTTTTGGACTGTAGAAAAAAAGATTCAAAATGTAATTTAGATTGTGCCTCATGTTGAATAACTACTTTTTAAAGCCTCAATGTGACCAAAATTGCCATTTTTACAGACTTTTTCTCCTACTCAGAAGCTTCTATTTCGACCATTTTCAGGCAATAAAATGATCTAAACACACTTATTTTAGTTCCAAAAGTGATAATTCACATGCAATAGTCATTTACTTTAAAAAAAAAAAAGATAAAAAAATTACCATTTCTTACCATATTGAGAAAGTTCGACAGGTCATCGTATTTCATCAGAAAATTGATTTTTTGGACTGTAGAAAAAAGATTCAAAATGTAATTTGGAGTGTGCCTCATGTTGAATAACTACTTTTTAAAGCCTCAATGTGACCAAAATTGCCATTTTTACAACTTTTTCTCCTACTCAGAAGCTTCTATTTCGACTATGTTCAGGCATTAAAATGACTCTAAACACACTTATTTTATTTCCAAAAGGGATAATTCACATGCAATAGTCATTTACATTCAAAAAATTAAACATTAAAAAATTACCATTTCTGACCATCTGCAGAAAGTTCAACAGGTCACGGGTCATCGTTTTTCATCAGAAAATTGATTTTTTGGACTGTAGAAATATTGATTCAAAATGTCATGTGGATAGGGCTTCATGTTGAATAACTACATTTTCAAGCCTCATTGTGACCAAAATTGTCATTTTTACAGACTTTTTCTCCTACTCAGAAGCTTCTATTTCGACCATTTTCAGCCATTAAAATGACTCTAAACACACTTATTTTAGTTCCAAAAGGGATAATTCACATGCAATAGTCATTTACTTTAAAAAAAATAAAAGATAAAAAAATTACCATTTCTGACCATTTTGAGAAAGTTCGACAGGTCACGGGTCATCGTATTTCATCAGAAATTTTTTTTTTTTTACTGTAGAAAAAAAGATTCAAAATGTCATTTGGATTGTGCCTCATGTTGAATAACTACTTTTGAAAGCCTCAATGTGACCAAAATTGCAATTTTTCATACTTTTTCTCCCACTCAGAAGCTTCTATTTCGACCATTTTCAGGCATTAAAATGACTCTAAACACACTTATTTTAGTTCCAAAAGTGATAATTCACATGCAATAGTCATTTACTTTAAAAAACAATAAACATTAAAAAATTACCATTTCTGATCAGTTTTTGAAAGTTCGAATAGGTCACGGGTCATCGTTTTTCATCAGAAAATTAATTTTTTGGACTGTAGAAAAAAAGATTCAAAATGTCATTTGGATTGTGCCTCATGTTGAATAACTACTTTTTAAAGCCTCAATGTGACCAAAATTGCCATTTTTACAGACTTTTTCTCCCACTCAGAAGCTTCTATTTCGACCATTTTCAGCCATTAAAATGACTCTAAACACACTTATTTTAGTTCCAAAAGGGATAATTCACATGCAATAGTCATTTACTTTAAAAAAAATAAAAGATAAAAAAATTACCATTTCTTACCATTTTGAGAAAGTTCGACAGGTCACGGGTCATCGTATTTCATCAGAAAATTGATTTTTTGGACTGTAGAAAAAAAGATTCAAAATGTCATTTGGATTGTGCCTCATGTTGAATAACTACTTTTTAAAGCCTCAATGTGACCAAAATTGCCATTTTTACAGACTTTTCTCCTACTCAGAAGCTTCTATTTCGACCATTTCAGGCATTAAAATGACTCTAAACACACTTATTTTAGTTCCAAAAGTGATAATTCACATGCAATAGTCATTTACTTTAAAAAAAAGAAAAAGATTAAAAAATTACCATTTCTTACCATTTTGAGAAAGTTCGACAGGTCACGGGTCATCGTATTTCATCAGAAAATTGATTTTTTGGACTGTAGAAAAAAAGATTCAAAATGTCATTTGGATTGTGCCTCATGTTGAATAACTACTTTTGAAAGCCTCAATGTGACCAAAATTGCCATTTTTACATACTTTTTCTCCCACTCAGAAGCTTCTATTTCGACCATTTTCAGGCATTAAAATGACTCTAAACACACTTATTTTAGTTCCAAAAGTGATAATTCACATGCAATAGTCATTTACTTTAAAAAACAATCAACATTAAAAAATTACCATTTCTGATCATTTTTTGAAAGTTCGACAGGTCATGGGTCATCGTTTTTCATCAGAAAATTGATTTTTTGGACTGTAGAAAAAAAGATTCAAAATGTAATTTGGATTGTGCCTCATGTTGAATAACTACTTTTTAAAGCCTCAATGTGACCAAAATTGCCATTTTTACAACTTTTTCTCCTACTCAGAAGCTTCTATTTCGACGATGTTCAGGCATTAAAATGACTCTAAACACACTTATTTTATTTCCAAAAGGGATAATTCACATGCAATAGTCATTTACATTCAAAAAATTAAACATTAAAAAATTACCATTTCTGACCATTTTGAGAAAGTTCGACAGGTCACGGGTCATCGTTTTTCATCAGAAAATTGATTTTTTGGACTGTAGAAAAAAAGATTCAAAATGTAATTTAGATTGTGCCTCATGTTGAATAACTACTTTTTAAAGCCTCAATGTGACCAAAATTGCCATTTTTACAGACTTTTTCTCCCACTCAGAAGCTTCTATTTCGACCATTTTCAGCCATTAAAATGACTCTAAACACACTTATTTTAGTTCCAAAAGGGATAATTCACATGCAATAGTCATTTACTTTAAAAAAAATAAAAGATAAAAAAATTACCATTTCTGACCATTTTGAGAAAGTTCGACAGGTCACGGGTCATCGTATTTCATCAGAAAATTGATTTTTTGGACTGTAGAAAAAAAGATTCAAAATGTCATTTGGATTGTGCCTCATGTTGAATAACTACTTTTGAAAGCCTCAATGTGACCAAAATTGCCATTTTTACATACTTTTTCTCCCACTCAGAAGCTTCTATTTCAACCATTTTCAGGCATTAAAATGACTCTAAACACACTTATTTTAGTTCCAAAAGTGATAATTCACATGCAATAGTCATTTACTTTAAAAAACAATAAACATTAAAAAATTACCATTTCTGATCATTTTTTGAAAGTTCGACAGGTCACGGGTCATCGTTTTTCATCAGAAAATTGATTTTTTGGACTGTAGAAAAAAAGATTCAAAATGTAATTTGGATTGTGCCTCATGTTGAATAACTACTTTTTAAAGCCTCAATGTGACCAAAATTGCCATTTTTACAACTTTTTCTCCTACTCAGAAGCTTCTATTTCGACCATTTTCAGCCATTAAAATGACTCTAAACACACTTATTTTAGTTCCAAAAGGGATAATTCACATGCAATAGTCATTTACTTTAAAAAAAAAAAAAGATAAAAAAATTACCATTTCTGACCATTTTGAGAAAGTTCGACAGATCACGGGTCATCGTTTTTCATCAGAAAATTTATTTTTTGGACTGTAGAAAAAAGATTCAAAATGTCATTTGGATTGTGCCTCATGTTGAATAACTACTTTTGAAAGCCTCAATGTGACCAAAATTGCCATTTTTACATACTTTTTCTCCCACTCAGAAGCTTCTATTTCGACCATTTTCAGGCATTAAAATGACTCTAAACACACTTATTTTAGTTCCAAAAGTGAGAATTCACATGCAATAGTCATTTAGAGTCAAAAAATTAAACATTAAAAAATTACCATTTCTGACCATCTGCAGAAAGTTCAACAGGTCACGGGTCATCGTTTTTCATCAGAAAATTGATTTTTTGGACTGTAGAAATATTGATTCAAAATGTCATGTGGATAGGGCTTCATGTTGAATAACTACATTTTCAAGCCTCATTGTGACCAGAATTGTCATTTTTACAGACTTTTTCTCCTACTCAGAAGCTTCTATTTCGACCATTTTCAGCCATTAAAATGACTCTAAACACACTTATTTTAGTTCCAAAAGGGATAATTCACATGCAATAGTCATTTACTTTAAAAAAAATAAAAGATAAAAAAATTACCATTTCTGACCATTTTGAGAAAGTTCGACAGGTCACGGGTCATCGTATTTCATCAGAAAATTGATTTTTTGGACTGTAGAAAAAAAGATTCAAAATGTCATTTGGATTGTGCCTCATGTTGAATAACTACTTTTGAAAGCCTCAATGTGACCAAAATTGCCATTTTTACATACTTTTTCTCCCACTCAGAAGCTTCTATTTCGACCATTTTCAGGCATTAAAATGACTCTAAACACACTTATTTTAGTTCCAAAAGTGATAATTCACATGCAATAGTCATTTACTTTAAAAAACAATAAACATTAAAAAATTACCATTTCTGATCAGTTTTTGAAAGTTCGAATAGGTCACGGGTCATCGTTTTTCATCAGAAAATTAATTTTTTGGACTGTAGAAAAAAAGATTCAAAATGTCATTTGGATTGTGCCTCATGTTGAATAACTACTTTTTAAAGCCTCAATGTGACCAAAATTGCCATTTTTACAGACTTTTCTCCTACTCAGAAGCTTCTATTTCGACCATTTCAGGCATTAAAATGACTCTAAACACACTTATTTTAGTTCCAAAAGTGATAATTCACATGCAATAGTCATTTACTTTAAAAAAAAGAAAAAGATTAAAAAATTAGCATTTCTTACCATTTTGAGAAAGTTCGACAGGTCACGGGTCATCATATTTCATCAGAAAATTGATTTTTGGAACTGTAGAAAAAAAGATTCAAAATGTCATTTGGATTGTGCCTCATGTTGAATAACTACTTTTTAAAGCCTCAATGTGACCAAAATTGCCATTTTTACAGACTTTTTCTCCTACTCAGAAGCTTCTATTTCGACGATTTTCAGGCATTAAAATGACTCTAAACACACTTATTTTATTTCCAAAAGGGATAATTCACATGCAATAGTCATTTACTTTAAAAAAAAGAAAAAGATTAAAAAATTACCATTTCTTACCATTTTGAGAAAGTTCGACAGGTCACGGGTCATCGTATTTCATCAGAAAATTGATTTTTTGGACTGTAGAAAAAAAGATTCAAAATGTCATTTGGATTGTGCCTCATGTTGAATAACTACTTTTGAAAGCCTCAATGTGACCAAAATTGCCATTTTTACATACTTTTTCTCCCACTCAGAAGCTTCTATTTCGACCATTTTCAGGCATTAAAATGACTCTAAACACACTTATTTTAGTTCCAAAAGTGATAATTCACATGCAATAGTCATTTACTTTAAAAAAAAAAAAGATTAAAAAATTACCATTTCTTACCATATTGAGAAAGTTCGACAGGTCATCGTATTTCATCAGAAAATTGATTTTTTGGACTGTAGAAAAAAGATTCAAAATGTAATTTGGAGTGTGCCTCATGTTGAATAACTACTTTTTAAAGCCTCAATGTGACCAAAATTGCCATTTTTACAACTTTTTCTCCTACTCAGAAGCTTCTATTTCGACTATGTTCAGGCATTAAAATGACTCTAAACACACTTATTTTATTTCCAAAAGGGATAATTCACATGCAATAGTCATTTACATTCAAAAAATTAAACATTAAAAAATTACCATTTCTGACCATCTGCAGAAAGTTCAACAGGTCACGGGTCATCGTTTTTCATCAGAAAATTGATTTTTTGGACTGTAGAAATATTGATTCAAAATGTCATGTGGATAGGGCTTCATGTTGAATAACTACATTTTCAAGCCTCATTGTGACCAAAATTGTCATTTTTACAGACTTTTTCTCCTACTCAGAAGCTTCTATTTCGACCATTTTCAGCCATTAAAATGACTCTAAACACACTTATTTTAGTTCCAAAAGGGATAATTCACATGCAATAGTCATTTACTTTAAAAAAAATAAAAGATAAAAAAATTACCATTTCTTACCATTTTGAGAAAGTTCGACAGGTCACGGGTCATCGTATTTCATCAGAAAATTGATTTTTTGGACTGTAGAAAAAAAGATTCAAAATGTCATTTGGATTGTGCCTCATGTTGAATAACTACTTTTTAAAGCCTCAATGTGACCAAAATTGCCATTTTTACAGACTTTTCTCCTACTCAGAAGCTTCTATTTCGACCATTTCAGGCATTAAAATGACTCTAAACACACTTATTTTAGTTCCAAAAGTGATAATTCACATGCAATAGTCATTTACTTTAAAAAAAAGAAAAAGATTAAAAAATTACCATTTCTTACCATTTTGAGAAAGTTCGACAGGTCACGGGTCATCGTATTTCATCAGAAAATTGATTTTTTGGACTGTAGAAAAAAAGATTCAAAATGTCATTTGGATTGTGCCTCATGTTGAATAACTACTTTTGAAAGCCTCAATGTGACCAAAATTGCCATTTTTACATACTTTTTCTCCCACTCAGAAGCTTCTATTTCGACCATTTTCAGGCATTAAAATGACTCTAAACACACTTATTTTAGTTCCAAAAGTGATAATTCACATGCAATAGTCATTTACTTTAAAAAACAATCAACATTAAAAAATTACCATTTCTGATCATTTTTTGAAAGTTCGACAGGTCATGGGTCATCGTTTTTCATCAGAAAATTGATTTTTTGGACTGTAGAAAAAAAGATTCAAAATGTAATTTGGATTGTGCCTCATGTTGAATAACTACTTTTTAAAGCCTCAATGTGACCAAAATTGCCATTTTTACAACTTTTTCTCCTACTCAGAAGCTTCTATTTCGACGATGTTCAGGCATTAAAATGACTCTAAACACACTTATTTTATTTCCAAAAGGGATAATTCACATGCAATAGTCATTTACATTCAAAAAATTAAACATTAAAAAATTACCATTTCTGACCATTTTGAGAAAGTTCGACAGGTCACGGGTCATCGTTTTTCATCAGAAAATTGATTTTTTGGACTGTAGAAAAAAAGATTCAAAATGTAATTTAGATTGTGCCTCATGTTGAATAACTACTTTTTAAAGCCTCAATGTGACCAAAATTGCCATTTTTACAGACTTTTTCTCCCACTCAGAAGCTTCTATTTCGACCATTTTCAGCCATTAAAATGACTCTAAACACACTTATTTTAGTTCCAAAAGGGATAATTCACATGCAATAGTCATTTACTTTAAAAAAAATAAAAGATAAAAAAATTACCATTTCTGACCATTTTGAGAAAGTTCGACAGGTCACGGGTCATCGTATTTCATCAGAAAATTGATTTTTTGGACTGTAGAAAAAAAGATTCAAAATGTCATTTGGATTGTGCCTCATGTTGAATAACTACTTTTGAAAGCCTCAATGTGACCAAAATTGCCATTTTTACATACTTTTTCTCCCACTCAGAAGCTTCTATTTCGACCATTTTCAGGCATTAAAATGACTCTAAACACACTTATTTTAGTTCCAAAAGTGATAATTCACATGCAATAGTCATTTACTTTAAAAAACAATAAACATTAAAAAATTACCATTTCTGATCATTTTTTGAAAGTTCGACAGGTCACGGGTCATCGTTTTTCATCAGAAAATTGATTTTTTGGACTGTAGAAAAAAAGATTCAAAATGTAATTTGGATTGTGCCTCATGTTGAATAACTACTTTTTAAAGCCTCAATGTGACCAAAATTGCCATTTTTACAACTTTTTCTCCTACTCAGAAGCTTCTATTTCGACCATTTTCAGCCATTAAAATGACTCTAAACACACTTATTTTAGTTCCAAAAGGGATAATTCACATGCAATAGTCATTTACTTTAAAAAAAAAAAAAGATAAAAAAATTACCATTTCTGACCATTTTGAGAAAGTTCGACAGATCACGGGTCATCGTTTTTCATCAGAAAATTTATTTTTTGGACTGTAGAAAAAAGATTCAAAATGTCATTTGGATTGTGCCTCATGTTGAATAACTACTTTTGAAAGCCTCAATGTGACCAAAATTGCCATTTTTACATACTTTTTCTCCCACTCAGAAGCTTCTATTTCGACCATTTTCAGGCATTAAAATGACTCTAAACACACTTATTTTAGTTCCAAAAGTGAGAATTCACATGCAATAGTCATTTAGAGTCAAAAAATTAAACATTAAAAAATTACCATTTCTGACCATCTGCAGAAAGTTCAACAGGTCACGGGTCATCGTTTTTCATCAGAAAATTGATTTTTTGGACTGTAGAAATATTGATTCAAAATGTCATGTGGATAGGGCTTCATGTTGAATAACTACATTTTCAAGCCTCATTGTGACCAGAATTGTCATTTTTACAGACTTTTTCTCCTACTCAGAAGCTTCTATTTCGACCATTTTCAGCCATTAAAATGACTCTAAACACACTTATTTTAGTTCCAAAAGGGATAATTCACATGCAATAGTCATTTACTTTAAAAAAAATAAAAGATAAAAAAATTACCATTTCTGACCATTTTGAGAAAGTTCGACAGGTCACGGGTCATCGTATTTCATCAGAAAATTGATTTTTTGGACTGTAGAAAAAAAGATTCAAAATGTCATTTGGATTGTGCCTCATGTTGAATAACTACTTTTGAAAGCCTCAATGTGACCAAAATTGCCATTTTTACATACTTTTTCTCCCACTCAGAAGCTTCTATTTCGACCATTTTCAGGCATTAAAATGACTCTAAACACACTTATTTTAGTTCCAAAAGTGATAATTCACATGCAATAGTCATTTACTTTAAAAAACAATAAACATTAAAAAATTACCATTTCTGATCAGTTTTTGAAAGTTCGAATAGGTCACGGGTCATCGTTTTTCATCAGAAAATTAATTTTTTGGACTGTAGAAAAAAAGATTCAAAATGTCATTTGGATTGTGCCTCATGTTGAATAACTACTTTTTAAAGCCTCAATGTGACCAAAATTGCCATTTTTACAGACTTTTCTCCTACTCAGAAGCTTCTATTTCGACCATTTCAGGCATTAAAATGACTCTAAACACACTTATTTTAGTTCCAAAAGTGATAATTCACATGCAATAGTCATTTACTTTAAAAAAAAGAAAAAGATTAAAAAATTAGCATTTCTTACCATTTTGAGAAAGTTCGACAGGTCACGGGTCATCATATTTCATCAGAAAATTGATTTTTGGAACTGTAGAAAAAAAGATTCAAAATGTCATTTGGATTGTGCCTCATGTTGAATAACTACTTTTTAAAGCCTCAATGTGACCAAAATTGCCATTTTTACAGACTTTTTCTCCTACTCAGAAGCTTCTATTTCGACGATTTTCAGGCATTAAAATGACTCTAAACACACTTATTTTATTTCCAAAAGGGATAATTCACATGCAATAGTCATTTACTTTAAAAAAAAGAAAAAGATTAAAAAATTACCATTTCTTACCATTTTGAGAAAGTTCGACAGGTCACGGGTCATCGTATTTCATCAGAAAATTGATTTTTTGGACTGTAGAAAAAAAGATTCAAAATGTCATTTGGATTGTGCCTCATGTTGAATAACTACTTTTGAAAGCCTCAATGTGACCAAAATTGCCATTTTTACATACTTTTTCTCCCACTCAGAAGCTTCTATTTCGACCATTTTCAGGCATTAAAATGACTCTAAACACACTTATTTTAGTTCCAAAAGTGATAATTCACATGCAATAGTCATTTACTTTAAAAAAAAAAAAGATTAAAAAATTACCATTTCTTACCATATTGAGAAAGTTCGACAGGTCATCGTATTTCATCAGAAAATTGATTTTTTGGACTGTAGAAAAAAGATTCAAAATGTAATTTGGAGTGTGCCTCATGTTGAATAACTACTTTTTAAAGCCTCAATGTGACCAAAATTGCCATTTTTACAACTTTTTCTCCTACTCAGAAGCTTCTATTTCGACTATGTTCAGGCATTAAAATGACTCTAAACACACTTATTTTATTTCCAAAAGGGATAATTCACATGCAATAGTCATTTACATTCAAAAAATTAAACATTAAAAAATTACCATTTCTGACCATCTGCAGAAAGTTCAACAGGTCACGGGTCATCGTTTTTCATCAGAAAATTGATTTTTTGGACTGTAGAAATATTGATTCAAAATGTCATGTGGATAGGGCTTCATGTTGAATAACTACATTTTCAAGCCTCATTGTGACCAAAATTGTCATTTTTACAGACTTTTTCTCCTACTCAGAAGCTTCTATTTCGACCATTTTCAGCCATTAAAATGACTCTAAACACACTTATTTTAGTTCCAAAAGGGATAATTCACATGCAATAGTCATTTACTTTAAAAAAAATAAAAGATAAAAAAATTACCATTTCTGACCATTTTGAGAAAGTTCGACAGGTCACGGGTCATCGTATTTCATCAGAATTTTTTTTTTTTTTACTGTAGAAAAAAAGATTCAAAATGTCATTTGGATTGTGCCTCATGTTGAATAACTACTTTTGAAAGCCTCAATGTGACCAAAATTGCCATTTTTCATACTTTTTCTCCCACTCAGAAGCTTCTATTTCGACCATTTTCAGGCATTAAAATGACTCTAAACACACTTATTTTAGTTCCAAAAGTGATAATTCACATGCAATAGTCATTTACTTTAAAAAACAATAAACATTAAAAAATTACCATTTCTGATCAGTTTTTGAAAGTTCGAATAGGTCACGGGTCATCGTTTTTCATCAGAAAATTAATTTTTTGGACTGTAGAAAAAAAGATTCAAAATGTCATTTGGATTGTGCCTCATGTTGAATAACTACTTTTTAAAGCCTCAATGTGACCAAAATTGCCATTTTTACAGACTTTTCCTCCTACTCAGAAGCTTCTATTTCGACCATTTTCAGCCATTAAAATGACTCTAAACACACTTATTTTAGTTCCAAAAGGGATAATTCACATGCAATAGTCATTTACTTTAAAAAAAAAAAAAGATAAAAAAATTACCATTTCTGACCATTTTGAGAAAGTTCGACAGATCACGGGTCATCGTTTTTCATCAGAAAATTTATTTTTTGGACTGTAGAAAAAAGATTCAAAATGTCATTTGGATTGTGCCTCATGTTGAATAACTACTTTTGAAAGCCTCAATGTGACCAAAATTGCCATTTTTACATACTTTTTCTCCCACTCAGAAGCTTCTATTTCGACCATTTTCAGGCATTAAAATGACTCTAAACACACTTATTTTAGTTCCAAAAGTGAGAATTCACATGCAATAGTCATTTAGAGTCAAAAAATTAAACATTAAAAAATTACCATTTCTGACCATCTGCAGAAAGTTCAACAGGTCACGGGTCATCGTTTTTCATCAGAAAATTGATTTTTTGGACTGTAGAAATATTGATTCAAAATGTCATGTGGATAGGGCTTCATGTTGAATAACTACATTTTCAAGCCTCATTGTGACCAGAATTGTCATTTTTACAGACTTTTTCTCCTACTCAGAAGCTTCTATTTCGACCATTTCCAGCCATTAAAATGACTCTAAACACACTTATTTTAGTTCCAAAAGGGATAATTCACATGCAATAGTCATTTACTTTAAAAAAAATAAAAGATAAAAAAATTACCATTTCTGACCATTTTGAGAAAGTTCGACAGGTCACGGGTCATCGTATTTCATCAGAAAATTGATTTTTTGGACTGTAGAAAAAAAGATTCAAAATGTCATTTGGATTGTGCCTCATGTTGAATAACTACTTTTGAAAGCCTCAATGTGACCAAAATTGCCATTTTTACATACTTTTTCTCCCACTCAGAAGCTTCTATTTCGACCATTTTCAGGCATTAAAATGACTCTAAACACACTTATTTTAGTTCCAAAAGTGATAATTCACATGCAATAGTCATTTACTTTAAAAAACAATAAACATTAAAAAATTACCATTTCTGATCAGTTTTTGAAAGTTCGAATAGGTCACGGGTCATCGTTTTTCATCAGAAAATTAATTTTTTGGACTGTAGAAAAAAAGATTCAAAATGTCATTTGGATTGTGCCTCATGTTGAATAACTACTTTTTAAAGCCTCAATGTGACCAAAATTGCCATTTTTACAGACTTTTCTCCTACTCAGAAGCTTCTATTTCGACCATTTCAGGCATTAAAATGACTCTAAACACACTTATTTTAGTTCCAAAAGTGATAATTCACATGCAATAGTCATTTACTTTAAAAAAAAGAAAAAGATTAAAAAATTAGCATTTCTTACCATTTTGAGAAAGTTCGACAGGTCACGGGTCATCATATTTCATCAGAAAATTGATTTTTGGAACTGTAGAAAAAAAGATTCAAAATGTCATTTGGATTGTGCCTCATGTTGAATAACTACTTTTTAAAGCCTCAATGTGACCAAAATTGCCATTTTTACAGACTTTTTCTCCTACTCAGAAGCTTCTATTTCGACGATTTTCAGGCATTAAAATGACTCTAAACACACTTATTTTATTTCCAAAAGGGATAATTCACATGCAATAGTCATTTACTTTAAAAAAAAGAAAAAGATTAAAAAATTACCATTTCTTACCATTTTGAGAAAGTTCGACAGGTCACGGGTCATCGTATTTCATCAGAAAATTGATTTTTTGGACTGTAGAAAAAAAGATTCAAAATGTCATTTGGATTGTGCCTCATGTTGAATAACTACTTTTGAAAGCCTCAATGTGACCAAAATTGCCATTTTTACATACTTTTTCTCCCACTCAGAAGCTTCTATTTCGACCATTTTCAGGCATTAAAATGACTCTAAACACACTTATTTTAGTTCCAAAAGTGATAATTCACATGCAATAGTCATTTACTTTAAAAAAAAAAAAGATTAAAAAATTACCATTTCTTACCATATTGAGAAAGTTCGACAGGTCATCGTATTTCATCAGAAAATTGATTTTTTGGACTGTAGAAAAAAGATTCAAAATGTAATTTGGAGTGTGCCTCATGTTGAATAACTACTTTTTAAAGCCTCAATGTGACCAAAATTGCCATTTTTACAACTTTTTCTCCTACTCAGAAGCTTCTATTTCGACTATGTTCAGGCATTAAAATGACTCTAAACACACTTATTTTATTTCCAAAAGGGATAATTCACATGCAATAGTCATTTACATTCAAAAAATTAAACATTAAAAAATTACCATTTCTGACCATCTGCAGAAAGTTCAACAGGTCACGGGTCATCGTTTTTCATCAGAAAATTGATTTTTTGGACTGTAGAAATATTGATTCAAAATGTCATGTGGATAGGGCTTCATGTTGAATAACTACATTTTCAAGCCTCATTGTGACCAAAATTGTCATTTTTACAGACTTTTTCTCCTACTCAGAAGCTTCTATTTCGACCATTTTCAGCCATTAAAATGACTCTAAACACACTTATTTTAGTTCCAAAAGGGATAATTCACATGCAATAGTCATTTACTTTAAAAAAAATAAAAGATAAAAAAATTACCATTTCTGACCATTTTGAGAAAGTTCGACAGGTCACGGGTCATCGTATTTCATCAGAAATTTTTTTTTTTTTACTGTAGAAAAAAAGATTCAAAATGTCATTTGGATTGTGCCTCATGTTGAATAACTACTTTTGAAAGCCTCAATGTGACCAAAATTGCCATTTTTCATACTTTTTCTCCCACTCAGAAGCTTCTATTTCGACCATTTTCAGGCATTAAAATGACTCTAAACACACTTATTTTAGTTCCAAAAGTGATAATTCACATGCAATAGTCATTTACTTTAAAAAACAATAAACATTAAAAAATTACCATTTCTGATCAGTTTTTGAAAGTTCGAATAGGTCACGGGTCATCGTTTTTCATCAGAAAATTAATTTTTTGGACTGTAGAAAAAAAGATTCAAAATGTCATTTGGATTGTGCCTCATGTTGAATAACTACTTTTTAAAGCCTCAATGTGACCAAAATTGCCATTTTTACAGACTTTTTCTCCCACTCAGAAGCTTCTATTTCGACCATTTTCAGCCATTAAAATGACTCTAAACACACTTATTTTAGTTCCAAAAGGGATAATTCACATGCAATAGTCATTTACTTTAAAAAAAATAAAAGATAAAAAAATTACCATTTCTTACCATATTGAGAAAGTTCGACAGGTCATCGTATTTCATCAGAAAATTGATTTTTTGGACTGTAGAAAAAAGATTAAAAATGTCATTTGGATTGTGCCTCATGTTGAATAACTAATTTTGAAAGCCTCAATGTGACCAAAATTGCCATTTTTACAGACTTTTTCTCCTACTGAGAAGCTTCTATTTCGACCATTTTCAGGCATTAAAATGACTCTAAACACACTTATTTTAGTTCCAAAAGGGATAATTCACATGCAATAGTCATTTACAGTCAAAAAATTAAACATTAAAAAATTACCATTTCTGACCATCTGCAGAAAGTTCAACAGGTCACGGGTCATCGTTTTTCATCAGAAAATTGATTTTTTGGACTGTAGAAATATTGATTCAAAATGTCATGTGGATAGGGCTTCATGTTGAATAACTACATTTTCAAGCCTCATTGTGACCAGAATTGTCATTTTTACAGACTTTTTCTCCTACTCAGAAGCTTCTATTTCGACCATTTTCAGCCATTAAAATGACTCTAAACACACTTATTTTAGTTCCAAAAGGGATAATTCACATGCAATAGTCATTTACTTTAAAAAAAATAAAAGATACAAAAATTACCATTTCTGACCATTTTGAGAAAGTTCGACAGGTCACGGGTCATCGTATTTCATCAGAAAATTGATTTTTTGGACTGTAGAAAAAAAGATTCAAAATGTCATTTGGATTGTGCCTCATGTTGAATAACTACTTTTGAAAGCCTCAATGTGACCAAAATTGCCATTTTTACATACTTTTTCTCCCACTCAGAAGCTTCTATTTCGACCATTTTCAGGCATTAAAATGACTCTAAACACACTTATTTTAGTTCCAAAAGTGATAATTCACATGCAATAGTCATTTACTTTAAAAAACAATAAACATTAAAAAATTACCATTTCTGATCAGTTTTTGAAAGTTCGAATAGGTCACGGGTCATCGTTTTTCATCAGAAAATTAATTTTTTGGACTGTAGAAAAAAAGATTCAAAATGTCATTTGGATTGTGCCTCATGTTGAATAACTACTTTTTAAAGCCTCAATGTGACCAAAATTGCCATTTTTACAGACTTTTCTCCTACTCAGAAGCTTCTATTTCGACCATTTCAGGCATTAAAATGACTCTAAACACACTTATTTTAGTTCCAAAAGTGATAATTCACATGCAATAGTCATTTACTTTAAAAAAAAGAAAAAGATTAAAAAATTAGCATTTCTTACCATTTTGAGAAAGTTCGACAGGTCACGGGTCATCATATTTCATCAGAAAATTGATTTTTGGAACTGTAGAAAAAAAGATTCAAAATGTCATTTGGATTGTGCCTCATGTTGAATAACTACTTTTTAAAGCCTCAATGTGACCAAAATTGCCATTTTTACAGACTTTTTCTCCTACTCAGAAGCTTCTATTTCGACGATTTTCAGGCATTAAAATGACTCTAAACACACTTATTTTATTTCCAAAAGGGATAATTCACATGCAATAGTCATTTACTTTAAAAAAAAGAAAAAGATTAAAAAATTACCATTTCTTACCATTTTGAGAAAGTTCGACAGGTCACGGGTCATCGTATTTCATCAGAAAATTGATTTTTTGGACTGTAGAAAAAAAGATTCAAAATGTCATTTGGATTGTGCCTCATGTTGAATAACTACTTTTGAAAGCCTCAATGTGACCAAAATTGCCATTTTTACATACTTTTTCTCCCACTCAGAAGCTTCTATTTCGACCATTTTCAGGCATTAAAATGACTCTAAACACACTTATTTTAGTTCCAAAAGTGATAATTCACATGCAATAGTCATTTACTTTAAAAAACAATCAACATTAAAAAATTACCATTTCTGATCATTTTTTGAAAGTTCGACAGGTCATGGGTCATCGTTTTTCATCAGAAAATTGATTTTTTGGACTGTAGAAAAAAAGATTCAAAATGTAATTTGGATTGTGCCTCATGTTGAATAACTACTTTTTAAAGCCTCAATGTGACCAAAATTGCCATTTTTACAACTTTTTCTCCTACTCAGAAGCTTCTATTTCGACGATGTTCAGGCATTAAAATGACTCTAAACACACTTATTTTATTTCCAAAAGGGATAATTCACATGCAATAGTCATTTACATTCAAAAAATTAAAAATTACCATTTCTGACCATTTTTTGAAAGTTCGACAGGTCACGGGTCATCGTTTTTCATCAGAAAATTGATTTTTTGGACTGTAGAAAAAAAGATTCAAAATGTAATTTAGATTGTGCCTCATGTTGAATAACTACTTTTTAAAGCCTCAATGTGACCAAAATTGCCATTTTTACAGACTTTTTCTCCCACTCAGAAGCTTCTATTTCGATCATTTTCAGCCATTAAAATGACTCTAAACACACTTATTTTAGTTCCAAAAGGGATAATTCACATGCAATAGTCATTTACTTTAAAAAAAATAAAAGATAAAAAAATTACCATTTCTGACCATTTTGAGAAAGTTCGACAGGTCACGGGTCATCGTATTTCATCAGAAAATTGATTTTTTGGACTGTAGAAAAAAAGATTCAAAATGTCATTTGGATTGTGCCTCATGTTGAATAACTACTTTTGAAAGCCTCAATGTGACCAAAATTGCCATTTTTACATACTTTTTCTCCCACTCAGAAGCTTCTATTTCGACCATTTTCAGGCATTAAAATGACTCTAAACACACTTATTTTAGTTCCAAAAGGGATAATTCACATGCAATAGTCATTTACATTCAAAAAATTAAACATTAAAAAATTACCATTTCTGACCATTTTGAGAAAGTTCGACAGGTCACGGGTCATCGTTTTTCATCAGAAAATTGATTTTTTGGACTGTAGAAAAAAGATTCAAAATGTAATTTAGATTGTGCCTCATGTTGAATAACTACTTTTTAAAGCCTCAATGTGACCAAAATTGCCATTTTTACAGACTTTTTCTCCTACTCAGAAGCTTCTATTTCGACCATTTTCAGGCAATAAAATGATCTAAACACACTTATTTTAGTTCCAAAAGTGATAATTCACATGCAATAGTCATTTACTTTAAAAAAAAAAAAAGATTAAAAAATTACCATTTCTTACCATATTGAGAAAGTTCGACAGGTCATCGTATTTCATCAGAAAATTGATTTTTTGGACTGTAGAAAAAAGATTCAAAATGTAATTTGGAGTGTGCCTCATGTTGAATAACTACTTTTTAAAGCCTCAATGTGACCAAAATTGCCATTTTTACAACTTTTTCTCCTACTCAGAAGCTTCTATTTCGACTATGTTCAGGCATTAAAATGACTCTAAACACACTTATTTTATTTCCAAAAGGGATAATTCACATGCAATAGTCATTTACATTCAAAAAATTAAACATTAAAAAATTACCATTTCTGACCATCTGCAGAAAGTTCAACAGGTCACGGGTCATCGTTTTTCATCAGAAAATTGATTTTTTGGACTGTAGAAATATTGATTCAAAATGTCATGTGGATAGGGCTTCATGTTGAATAACTACATTTTCAAGCCTCATTGTGACCAAAATTGTCATTTTTACAGACTTTTTCTCCTACTCAGAAGCTTCTATTTCGACCATTTTCAGCCATTAAAATGACTCTAAACACACTTATTTTAGTTCCAAAAGGGATAATTCACATGCAATAGTCATTTACTTTAAAAAAAATAAAAGATAAAAAAATTACCATTTCTGACCATTTTGAGAAAGTTCGACAGGTCACGGGTCATCGTATTTCATCAGAAAATTTATTTTTTTTACTGTAGAAAAAAAGATTCAAAATGTCATTTGGATTGTGCCTCATGTTGAATAACTACTTTTGAAAGCCTCAATGTGACCAAAATTGCCATTTTTCATACTTTTTCTCCCACTCAGAAGCTTCTATTTCGACCATTTTCAGGCATTAAAATGACTCTAAACACACTTATTTTAGTTCCAAAAGTGATAATTCACATGCAATAATCATTTACTTTAAAAAACAATAAACATTAAAAAATTACCATTTCTGATCAGTTTTTGAAAGTTCGAATAGGTCACGGGTCATCGTTTTTCATCAGAAAATTAATTTTTTGGACTGTAGAAAAAAAGATTCAAAATGTCATTTGGATTGTGCCTCATGTTGAATAACTACTTTTTAAAGCCTCAATGTGACCAAAATTGCCATTTTTACAGACTTTTTCTCCCACTCAGAAGCTTCTATTTCGACCATTTTCAGCCATTAAAATGACTCTAAACACACTTATTTTAGTTCCAAAAGGGATAATTCACATGCAATAGTCATTTACTTTAAAAAAAATAAAAGATAAAAAAATTACCATTTCTTACCATTTTGAGAAAGTTCGACAGGTCACGGGTCATCGTATTTCATCAGAAAATTGATTTTTTGGACTGTAGAAAAAAAGATTCAAAATGTCATTTGGATTGTGCCTCATGTTGAATAACTACTTTTGAAAGCCTCAATGTGACCAAAATTGCCATTTTTACATACTTTTTCTCCCACTCAGAAGCTTCTATTTCGACCATTTTCAGGCATTAAAATGACTCTAAACACACTTATTTTAGTTCCAAAAGGGATAATTCACATGCAATAGTCATTTACATTCAAAAAATTAAACATTAAAAAATTACCATTTCTGACCATTTTGAGAAAGTTCGACAGGTCACGGGTCATCGTTTTTCATCAGAAAATTGATTTTTTGGACTGTAGAAAAAAAGATTCAAAATGTAATTTAGATTGTGCCTCATGTTGAATAACTACTTTTTAAAGCCTCAATGTGACCAAAATTGCCATTTTTACAGACTTTTTCTCCTACTCAGAAGCTTCTATTTCGACCATTTTCAGGCAATAAAATGATCTAAACACACTTATTTTAGTTCCAAAAGTGATAATTCACATGCAATAGTCATTTACTTTAAAAAAAAAAAAGATAAAAAAATTACCATTTCTTACCATATTGAGAAAGTTCGACAGGTCATCGTATTTCATCAGAAAATTGATTTTTTGGACTGTAGAAAAAAGATTCAAAATGTAATTTGGAGTGTGCCTCATGTTGAATAACTACTTTTTAAAGCCTCAATGTGACCAAAATTGCCATTTTTACAACTTTTTCTCCTACTCAGAAGCTTCTATTTCGACTATGTTCAGGCATTAAAATGACTCTAAACACACTTATTTTATTTCCAAAAGGGATAATTCACATGCAATAGTCATTTACATTCAAAAAATTAAACATTAAAAAATTACCATTTCTGACCATCTGCAGAAAGTTCAACAGGTCACGGGTCATCGTTTTTCATCAGAAAATTGATTTTTTGGACTGTAGAAATATTGATTCAAAATGTCATGTGGATAGGGCTTCATGTTGAATAACTACATTTTCAAGCCTCATTGTGACCAAAATTGTCATTTTTACAGACTTTTTCTCCTACTCAGAAGCTTCTATTTCGACCATTTTCAGCCATTAAAATGACTCTAAACACACTTATTTTAGTTCCAAAAGGGATAATTCACATGCAATAGTCATTTACTTTAAAAAAAATAAAAGATAAAAAAATTACCATTTCTGACCATTTTGAGAAAGTTCGACAGGTCACGGGTCATCGTATTTCATCAGAAATTTTTTTTTTTTTACTGTAGAAAAAAAGATTCAAAATGTCATTTGGATTGTGCCTCATGTTGAATAACTACTTTTGAAAGCCTCAATGTGACCAAAATTGCAATTTTTCATACTTTTTCTCCCACTCAGAAGCTTCTATTTCGACCATTTTCAGGCATTAAAATGACTCTAAACACACTTATTTTAGTTCCAAAAGTGAGAATTCACATGCAATAGTCATTTACTTTAAAAAACAATAAACATTAAAAAATTACCATTTCTGATCAGTTTTTGAAAGTTCGAATAGGTCACGGGTCATCGTTTTTCATCAGAAAATTAATTTTTTGGACTGTAGAAAAAAAGATTCAAAATGTCATTTGGATTGTGCCTCATGTTGAATAACTACTTTTTAAAGCCTCAATGTGACCAAAATTGCCATTTTTACAGACTTTTTCTCCCACTCAGAAGCTTCTATTTCGACCATTTTCAGCCATTAAAATGACTCTAAACACACTTATTTTAGTTCCAAAAGGGATAATTCACATGCAATAGTCATTTACTTTAAAAAAAATAAAAGATAAAAAAATTACCATTTCTTACCATTTTGAGAAAGTTCGACAGGTCACGGGTCATCGTATTTCATCAGAAAATTGATTTTTTGGACTGTAGAAAAAAAGATTCAAAATGTCATTTGGATTGTGCCTCATGTTGAATAACTACTTTTTAAAGCCTCAATGTGACCAAAATTGCCATTTTTACAGACTTTTCTCCTACTCAGAAGCTTCTATTTCGACCATTTCAGGCATTAAAATGACTCTAAACACACTTATTTTAGTTCCAAAAGTGATAATTCACATGCAATAGTCATTTACTTTAAAAAAAAGAAAAAGATTAAAAAATTACCATTTCTTACCATTTTGAGAAAGTTCGACAGGTCACGGGTCATCGTATTTCATCAGAAAATTGATTTTTTGGACTGTAGAAAAAAAGATTCAAAATGTCATTTGGATTGTGCCTCATGTTGAATAACTACTTTTGAAAGCCTCAATGTGACCAAAATTGCCATTTTTACATACTTTTTCTCCCACTCAGAAGCTTCTATTTCGACCATTTTCAGGCATTAAAATGACTCTAAACACACTTATTTTAGTTCCAAAAGTGATAATTCACATGCAATAGTCATTTACTTTAAAAAACAATCAACATTAAAAAATTACCATTTCTGATCATTTTTTGAAAGTTCGACAGGTCATGGGTCATCGTTTTTCATCAGAAAATTGATTTTTTGGACTGTAGAAAAAAAGATTCAAAATGTAATTTGGATTGTGCCTCATGTTGAATAACTACTTTTTAAAGCCTCAATGTGACCAAAATTGCCATTTTTACAACTTTTTCTCCTACTCAGAAGCTTCTATTTCGACGATGTTCAGGCATTAAAATGACTCTAAACACACTTATTTTATTTCCAAAAGGGATAATTCACATGCAATAGTCATTTACATTCAAAAAATTAAACATTAAAAAATTACCATTTCTGACCATTTTGAGAAAGTTCGACAGGTCACGGGTCATCGTTTTTCATCAGAAAATTGATTTTTTGGACTGTAGAAAAAAAGATTCAAAATGTAATTTAGATTGTGCCTCATGTTGAATAACTACTTTTTAAAGCCTCAATGTGACCAAAATTGCCATTTTTACAGACTTTTTCTCCCACTCAGAAGCTTCTATTTCGACCATTTTCAGCCATTAAAATGACTCTAAACACACTTATTTTAGTTCCAAAAGGGATAATTCACATGCAATAGTCATTTACTTTAAAAAAAATAAAAGATAAAAAAATTACCATTTCTGACCATTTTGAGAAAGTTCGACAGGTCACGGGTCATCGTATTTCATCAGAAAATTGATTTTTTGGACTGTAGAAAAAAAGATTCAAAATGTCATTTGGATTGTGCCTCATGTTGAATAACTACTTTTGAAAGCCTCAATGTGACCAAAATTGCCATTTTTACATACTTTTTCTCCCACTCAGAAGCTTCTATTTCGACCATTTTCAGGCATTAAAATGACTCTAAACACACTTATTTTAGTTCCAAAAGTGATAATTCACATGCAATAGTCATTTACTTTAAAAAACAATAAACATTAAAAAATTACCATTTCTGATCATTTTTTGAAAGTTCGACAGGTCACGGGTCATCGTTTTTCATCAGAAAATTGATTTTTTGGACTGTAGAAAAAAAGATTCAAAATGTAATTTGGATTGTGCCTCATGTTGAATAACTACTTTTTAAAGCCTCAATGTGACCAAAATTGCCATTTTTACAACTTTTTCTCCTACTCAGAAGCTTCTATTTCGACCATTTTCAGCCATTAAAATGACTCTAAACACACTTATTTTAGTTCCAAAAGGGATAATTCACATGCAATAGTCATTTACTTTAAAAAAAAAAAAAGATAAAAAAATTACCATTTCTGACCATTTTGAGAAAGTTCGACAGATCACGGGTCATCGTTTTTCATCAGAAAATTTATTTTTTGGACTGTAGAAAAAAGATTCAAAATGTCATTTGGATTGTGCCTCATGTTGAATAACTACTTTTGAAAGCCTCAATGTGACCAAAATTGCCATTTTTACATACTTTTTCTCCCACTCAGAAGCTTCTATTTCGACCATTTTCAGGCATTAAAATGACTCTAAACACACTTATTTTAGTTCCAAAAGTGATAATTCACATGCAATAGTCATTTACTTTAAAAAACAATAAACATTAAAAAACTTACCATTTCTGATCATTTTTTGAAAGTTCGACAGGTCACGGGTCATCGTTTTTCATCAGAAAATTGATTTTTTGGACTGTAGAAAAAAAGATTTAAAATGTCATTTGGATTGTGCCTCATGTTGAATAACTACTTTTTAAAGCCTCAATGTGACCAAAATTGCCATTTTTACAGACTTTTTCTCCTACTCAGAAGCTTCTATTTCGACCATTTTCAGGCAATAAAATGATCTAAACACACTTATTTTAGTTCCAAAAGTGATAATTCACATGCAATAGTCATTTACTTTAAAAAAAAAAAAAGATTAAAAAATTACCATTTCTTACCATATTGAGAAAGTTCGACAGGTCATCGTATTTCATCAGAAAATTGATTTTTTGGACTGTAGAAAAAAGATTAAAAATGTCATTTGGATTGTGCCTCATGTTGAATAACTAATTTTGAAAGCCTCAATGTGACCAAAATTGCCATTTTTACAGACTTTTTCTCCTACTGAGAAGCTTCTATTTCGACCATTTTCAGGCATTAAAATGACTCTAAACACACTTATTTTAGTTCCAAAAGGGATAATTCACATGCAATAGTCATTTACAGTCAAAAAATTAAACATTAAAAAATTACCATTTCTGACCATCTGCAGAAAGTTCAACAGGTCACGGGTCATCGTTTTTCATCAGAAAATTGATTTTTTGGACTGTAGAAATATTGATTCAAAATGTCATGTGGATAGGGCTTCATGTTGAATAACTACATTTTCAAGCCTCATTGTGACCAGAATTGTCATTTTTACAGACTTTTTCTCCTACTCAGAAGCTTCTATTTCGACCATTTTCAGCCATTAAAATGACTCTAAACACACTTATTTTAGTTCCAAAAGGGATAATTCACATGCAATAGTCATTTACTTTAAAAAAAATAAAAGATAAAAAAATTACCATTTCTGACCATTTTGAGAAAGTTCGACAGGTCAGGGGTCATCGTATTTCATCAGAAAATTGATTTTTTGGACTGTAGAAAAAAAGATTCAAAATGTCATTTGGATTGTGCCTCATGTTGAATAACTACTTTTGAAAGCCTCAATGTGACCAAAATTGCCATTTTTACATACTTTTTCTCCCACTCAGAAGCTTCTATTTCGACCATTTTCAGGCATTAAAATGACTCTAAACACACTTATTTTAGTTCCAAAAGTGATAATTCACATGCAATAGTCATTTACTTTAAAAAACAATAAACATTAAAAAATTACCATTTCTGATCAGTTTTTGAAAGTTCGAATAGGTCACGGGTCATCGTTTTTCATCAGAAAATTAATTTTTTGGACTGTAGAAAAAAAGATTCAAAATGTCATTTGGATTGTGCCTCATGTTGAATAACTACTTTTTAAAGCCTCAATGTGACCAAAATTGCCATTTTTACAGACTTTTCTCCTACTCAGAAGCTTCTATTTCGACCATTTCAGGCATTAAAATGACTCTAAACACACTTATTTTAGTTCCAAAAGTGATAATTCACATGCAATAGTCATTTACTTTAAAAAAAAGAAAAAGATTAAAAAATTAGCATTTCTTACCATTTTGAGAAAGTTCGACAGGTCACGGGTCATCGTATTTCATCAGAAAATTGATTTTTTGGACTGTAGGAAAAAAGATTCAAAATGTCATTTGGATTGTGCCTCATGTTGAATAACTACTTTTGAAAGCCTCAATGTGACCAAAATTGCCATTTTTACATACTTTTTCTCCCACTCAGAAGCTTCTATTTCGACCATTTTCAGGCATTAAAATGACTCTAAACACACTTATTTTAGTTCCAAAAGTGATAATTCACATGCAATAGTCATTTACTTTAAAAAACAATAAACATTAAAAAATTACCATTTCTGATCAGTTTTTGAAAGTTCGAATATGTCACGGGTCATCGTTTTTCATCGGAAAATTATTTTTTTGGACTGTAGAAAAAAAGATTCAAAATGTCATTTGGATTGTGCCTCATGTTGAATAACTACTTTTTAAAGCCTCAATGTGACCAAAATTGCCATTTTTACAGACTTTTCTCCTACTCAGAAGCTTCTATTTCGACCATTTCAGGCATTAAAATGACTCTAAACACACTTATTTTAGTTCCAAAAGTGATAATTCACATGCAATAGTCATTTACTTTAAAAAAAAGAAAAAGATTAAAAAATTACCATTTCTTACCTTTTTGAGAAAGTTCGACAGGTCACGGGTCATCGTATTTCATCAGAAAATTGATTTTTTGGACTGTAGAAAAAAAGATTCAAAATGTCATTTGGATTGTGCCTCATGTTGAATAACTACTTTTTAAAGTCTCAATGTGACCAAAATTGCCATTTTTACAGACTTTTTCTCCTACTCAGAAGCTTCTATTTCGACGATTTTCAGGCATTAAAATGACTCTAAACACACTTATTTTATTTCCAAAAGGGATAATTCACATGCAATAGTCATTTACATTAAAAACAATTAAACATTAAAAAATGACCATTTCTGACCATTTTGAGAAAGTTCGACAGGTCACGGGTCATCGTTTTTCATCAGAAAATTGATTTTTTGGACTGTAGAAAAAAAGATTCAAAATGTAATTTGGATTGAGCCTCATGTTGAATAACTACTTTTTAAAGCCTCAATGTGACCAAAATTGCCATTTTTACAGACTTTTTCTCCCACTCAGAAGCTTCTATTTCGACCATTTTCAGCCATTAAAATGACTCTAAACACACTTATTTTAGTTCCAAAAGGGATAATTCACATGCAATAGTCATTTACTTTAAAAAAAAATAAAAGATAAAAAAATTACCATTTCTGACCATTTTGAGAAAGTTTGACAGGTCACGGGTCATCGTATTTCATCAGAAAATTGATTTTTTGGACTGTAGAAAAAAAGATTCAAAATGTCATTTGGATTGTGCCTCATGTTGAATATCTACTTTTGAAAGCCTCAATGTGACCAAAATTGCCATTTTTACATACTTTTTCTCCCACTCAGAAGCTTCTATTTCGACCATTTTCAGGCATTAAAATGACTCTAAACACACTTATTTTAGTTCCAAAAGTGATAATTCACATGCAATAGTCATTTACTTTAAAAAACAATAAACATTAAAAAATTACCATTTCTGATCATTTTTTGAAAGTTCGACAGGTCACGGGTCATCGTTTTTCATCAGAAAATTGATTTTTTGGACTGTAGAAAAAAAGATTCAAAATGTAATTTGGATTGTGCCTCATGTTGAATAACTACTTTTTAAAGCCTCAATGTGACCAAAATTGCCATTTTTACAGACTTTTTCTCCCTCTCAGAAGCTTCTATTTCGACCATTTTCAGCCATTAAAATTACTCTAAACACACTTATTTTAGTTCCAAAAGGGATAATTCACATGCAATAGTCATTTACTTTAAAAAAAATAAAAGATAAAAAAATTACCATTTCTGACCATTTTGAGAAAGTTCGACAGGTCACGGGTCATCGTTTTTCATCAGAAAATTGATTTTTTGGACTGTAGAAAAAAAGATTCAAAATGTCATTTGGATTGTGCCTCATGTTGAATAACTACTTTTGAAAGCCTCAATGTGACCAAAATTGCCATTTTTACATACTTTTTCTCCCACTCAGAAGCTTCTATTTCGACCATTTTCAGGCATTAAAATGACTCTAAACACACTTATTTTAGTTCCAAAAGTGATAATTCACATGCAATAGTCATTTACTTTAAAAAACAATAAACATTAAAAAATTACCATTTCTGATCATTTTTTGAAAGTTCGACAGGTCATGGGTCATCGTTTTTCATCAGAAAATTGATTTTTTGGACTGTAGAAAAAAAGATTCAAAATGTAATTTGGATTGTGCCTCATGTTGAATAACTACTTTTTAAAGCCTCAATGTGACCAAAATTGCCATTTTTACAACTTTTTCTCCTACTCAGAAGCTTCTATTTCGACGATGTTCAGGCATTAAAATGACTCTAAACACACTTATTTTATTTCCAAAAGGGATAATTCACATGCAATAGTCATTTACATTCAAAAAATTAAACATTAAAAAATTACCATTTCTGACCATTTTGAGAAAGTTCGACAGGTCACGGGTCATCGTTTTTCATCAGAAAATTGATTTTTTGGACTGTAGAAAAAAAGATTCAAAATGTAATTTAGATTGTGCCTCATGTTGAAAAACTACTTTTTAAAGCCTCAATGTTACCAAAATTGCCATTTTTACAGACTTTTTCTCCCACTCAGAAGCTTCTATTTCGACCATTTTCAGCCATTAAAATGACTCTAAACACACTTATTTTAGTTCCAAAAGGGATAATTCACATGCAATAGTCATTTACTTTAAAAAAAATAAAAGATAAAAAAATTACCATTTCTGACCATTTTGAGAAAGTTCGACAGGTCACGGGTCATCGTATTTCATCAGAAAATTGATTTTTTGGACTGTAGAAAAAAAGATTCAAAATGTAATTTGGATTGTGCCTCATGTTGAATAACTACTTTTTAAAGCCTCAATGTGACCAAAATTGCCATTTTTACAACTTTTTCTCCTACTCAGAAGCTTCTATTTCGACCATTTTCAGCCATTAAAATGACTCTAAACACACTTATTTTAGTTCCAAAAGTGATAATTCACATGCAATAGTCATTTACTTTAAAAAACAATAAACATTAAAAAATTACCATTTCTGATCATTTTTTGAAAGTTCGACAGGTCACGGGTCATCGTTTTTCATCAGAAAATTGATTTTTTGGACTGTAGAAAAAAAGATTCAAAATGTAATTTGGATTGTGCCTCATGTTGAATAACTACTTTTTAAAGCCTCAATGTGACCAAAATTGCCATTTTTACAACTTTTTCTCCTACTCAGAAGCTTCTATTTCGACCATTTTCAGCCATTAAAATGACTCTAAACACACTTATTTTAGTTCCAAAAGGGATAATTCACATGCAATAGTCATTTACTTTAAAAAACAATAAACATTAAAAAATTACCATTTCTGACCATTTTGAGAAAGTTCGACAGGTCACGGGTCATCGTTTTTCATCAGAAAATTGATTTTTTGGACTGTAGAAAAAAGATTCAAAATGTCATTTGGATTGTGCCTCATGTTGAATAACTACTTTTGAAAGCCTCAATGTGACCAAAATTGCCATTTTTACATACTTTTTCTCCCACTCAGAAGCTTCTATTTCGACCATTTTCAGGCATTAAAATGACTCTAAACACACTTATTTTAGTTCCAAAAGTGATAATTCACATGCAATAGTCATTTACTTTAAAAAACAATAAACATGAAAAAACTTACCATTTCTGATCATTTTTTGAAAGTTCGACAGGTCACGGGTCATCGTTTTTCATCAGAAAATTGATTTTTTGGACTGTAGAAAAAAAGATTTAAAATGTCATTTGGATTGTGCCTCATGTTGAATAACTACTTTTGAAAGCCTCAATGTGACCAAAATTGCCATTTTTACATACTTTTTCTCCCACTCAGAAGCTTCTATTTCGACCATTTTCAGGCATTAAAATGACTCTAAACACACTTATTTTAGTTCCAAAAGTGATAATTCACATGCAATAGTCATTTACTTTAAAAAACAATAAACATTAAAAAATTACCATTTCTGATCATTTTTTGAAAGTTCGACAGGTCATGGGTCATCGTTTTTCATCAGAAAATTGATTTTTTGGACTGTAGAAAAAAAGATTCAAAATGTAATTTGGATTGTGCCTCATGTTGAATAACTACTTTTTAAAGCCTCAATGTGACCAAAATTGCCATTTTTACAACTTTTTCTCCTACTCAGAAGCTTCTATTTCGACGATGTTCAGGCATTAAAATGACTCTAAACACACTTATTTTATTTCCAAAAGGGATAATTCACATGCAATAGTCATTTACATTCAAAAAATTAAACATTAAAAAATTACCATTTCTGACCATTTTGAGAAAGTTCGACAGGTCACGGGTCATCGTTTTTCATCAGAAAATTGATTTTTTGGACTGTAGAAAAAAAGATTCAAAATGTAATTTAGATTGTGCCTCATGTTGAAAAACTACTTTTTAAAGCCTCAATGTTACCAAAATTGCCATTTTTACAGACTTTTTCTCCCACTCAGAAGCTTCTATTTCGACCATTTTCAGCCATTAAAATGACTCTAAACACACTTATTTTAGTTCCAAAAGGGATAATTCACATGCAATAGTCATTTACTTTAAAAAAAATAAAAGATAAAAAAATTACCATTTCTGACCATTTTGAGAAAGTTCGACAGGTCACGGGTCATCGTATTTCATCAGAAAATTGATTTTTTGGACTGTAGAAAAAAAGATTCAAAATGTAATTTGGATTGTGCCTCATGTTGAATAACTACTTTTTAAAGCCTCAATGTGACCAAAATTGCCATTTTTACAACTTTTTCTCCTACTCAGAAGCTTCTATTTCGACCATTTTCAGCCATTAAAATGACTCTAAACACACTTATTTTAGTTCCAAAAGTGATAATTCACATGCAATAGTCATTTACTTTAAAAAACAATAAACATTAAAAAATTACCATTTCTGATCATTTTTTGAAAGTTCGACAGGTCACGGGTCATCGTTTTTCATCAGAAAATTGATTTTTTGGACTGTAGAAAAAAAGATTCAAAATGTAATTTGGATTGTGCCTCATGTTGAATAACTACTTTTTAAAGCCTCAATGTGACCAAAATTGCCATTTTTACAACTTTTTCTCCTACTCAGAAGCTTCTATTTCGACCATTTTCAGCCATTAAAATGACTCTAAACACACTTATTTTAGTTCCAAAAGGGATAATTCACATGCAATAGTCATTTACTTTAAAAAACAATAAACATTAAAAAATTACCATTTCTGACCATTTTGAGAAAGTTCGACAGGTCACGGGTCATCGTTTTTCATCAGAAAATTGATTTTTTGGACTGTAGAAAAAAGATTCAAAATGTCATTTGGATTGTGCCTCATGTTGAATAACTACTTTTGAAAGCCTCAATGTGACCAAAATTGCCATTTTTACATACTTTTTCTCCCACTCAGAAGCTTCTATTTCGACCATTTTCAGGCATTAAAATGACTCTAAACACACTTATTTTAGTTCCAAAAGTGATAATTCACATGCAATAGTCATTTACTTTAAAAAACAATAAACATGAAAAAACTTACCATTTCTGATCATTTTTTGAAAGTTCGACAGGTCACGGGTCATCGTTTTTCATCAGAAAATTGATTTTTTGGACTGTAGAAAAAAAGATTTAAAATGTCATTTGGATTGTGCCTCATGTTGAATAACTACTTTTTAAAGCCTCAATGTGACCAAAATTGCCATTTTTACAGACTTTTTCTCCTACTCAGAAGCTTCTATTTCGACCATTTTCAGGCAATAAAATGATCTAAACACACTTATTTTAGTTCCAAAAGTGATAATTCACATGCAATAGTCATTTACTTTAAAAAAAAAAAAAGATTAAAAAATTACCATTTCTTACCATATTGAGAAAGTTCGACAGGTCATCGTATTTCATCAGAAAATTGATTTTTTGGACTGTAGAAAAAAGATTAAAAATGTCATTTGGATTGTGCCTCATGTTGAATAACTAATTTTGAAAGCCTCAATGTGACCAAAATTGCCATTTTTACAGACTTTTTCTCCTACTGAGAAGCTTCTATTTCGACCATTTTCAGGCATTAAAATGACTCTAAACACACTTATTTTAGTTCCAAAAGGGATAATTCACATGCAATAGTCATTTACAGTCAAAAAATTAAACATTAAAAAATTACCATTTCTGACCATCTGCAGAAAGTTCAACAGGTCACGGGTCATCGTTTTTCATCAGAAAATTGATTTATTGGACTGTAGAAATATTGATTCAAAATGTCATGTGGATAGGGCTTCATGTTGAATAACTACATTTTCAAGCCTCATAGTGACCAGAATTGTCATTTTTACAGACTTTTTCTCCTACTCAGAAGCTTCTATTTCGACCATTTTCAGCCATTAAAATGACTCTAAACACACTTATTTTAGTTCCAAAAGGGATAATTCACATGCAATAGTCATTTACTTTAAAAAAAATAAAAGATAAAAAAATTACCATTTCTGACCATTTTGAGAAAGTTCGACAGGTCACGGGTCATCGTATTTCATCAGAAAATTGATTTTTTGGACTGTAGAAAAAAAGATTCAAAATGTCATTTGGATTGTGCCTCATGTTGAATAACTACTTTTGAAAGCCTCAATGTGACCAAAATTGCCATTTTTACATACTTTTTCTCCCACTCAGAAGCTTCTATTTCGACCATTTTCAGGCATTAAAATGACTCTAAACACACTTATTTTAGTTCCAAAAGTGATAATTCACATGCAATAGTCATTTACTTTAAAAAACAATAAACATTGAAAAATTACCATTTCTGATCAGTTTTTGAAAGTTCGAATAGGTCACGGGTCATCGTTTTTCATCAGAAAATTAATTTTTTGGACTGTAGAAAAAAAGATTCAAAATGTCATTTGGATTGTGCCTCATGTTGAATAACTACTTTTTAAAGCCTCAGTGTGACCAAAATTGCCATTTTTACAGACTTTTCTCCTACTCAGAAGCTTCTATTTCGACCATTTCAGGCATTAAAATGACTCTATACACACTTATTTTAGTTCCAAAAGTGATAATTCACATGCAATAGTCATTTACTTTAAAAAAAGAAAAAGATTAAAAAATTAGCATTTCTTACCATTTTGAGAAAGTTCGACAGGTCACGGGTCATCATATTTCATCAGAAAATTGATTTTTTGGACTGTAGAAAAAAAGATTCAAAATGTCATTTGGATTGTGCCTCATGTTGAATAACTACTTTTTAAAGCCTCAATGTGACCAAAATTGCCATTTTTACAACTTTTTCTCCTACTCAGAAGCTTCTATTTCGACCATTTTCAGCCATTAAAATGACTCTAAACACACTTATTTTAGTTCCAAAAGGGATAATTCACATGCAATAGTCATTTACTTTAAAAAACAATAAACATTAAAAAATTACCATTTCTGACCATTTTGAGAAAGTTCGACAGGTCACGGGTCATCGTTTTTCATCAGAAAATTGATTTTTTGGACTGTAGAAAAAAGATTCAAAATGTCATTTGGATTGTGCCTCATGTTGAATAACTACTTTTGAAAGCCTCAATGTGACCAAAATTGCCATTTTTACATACTTTTTCTCCCACTCAGAAGCTTCTATTTCGACCATTTTCAGGCATTAAAATGACTCTAAACACACTTATTTTAGTTCCAAAAGTGATAATTCACATGCAATAGTCATTTACTTTAAAAAACAATAAACATGAAAAAACTTACCATTTCTGATCATTTTTTGAAAGTTCGACAGGTCACGGGTCATCGTTTTTCATCAGAAAATTGATTTTTTGGACTGTAGAAAAAAAGATTTAAAATGTCATTTGGATTGTGCCTCATGTTGAATAACTACTTTTTAAAGCCTCAATGTGACCAAAATTGCCATTTTTACAGACTTTTTCTCCTACTCAGAAGCTTCTATTTCGACCATTTTCAGGCAATAAAATGATCTAAACACACTTATTTTAGTTCCAAAAGTGATAATTCACATGCAATAGTCATTTACTTTAAAAAAAAAAAAAGATTAAAAAATTACCATTTCTTACCATATTGAGAAAGTTCGACAGGTCATCGTATTTCATCAGAAAATTGATTTTTTGGACTGTAGAAAAAAGATTAAAAATGTCATTTGGATTGTGCCTCATGTTGAATAACTAATTTTGAAAGCCTCAATGTGACCAAAATTGCCATTTTTACAGACTTTTTCTCCTACTGAGAAGCTTCTATTTCGACCATTTTCAGGCATTAAAATGACTCTAAACACACTTATTTTAGTTCCAAAAGGGATAATTCACATGCAATAGTCATTTACAGTCAAAAAATTAAACATTAAAAAATTACCATTTCTGACCATCTGCAGAAAGTTCAACAGGTCACGGGTCATCGTTTTTCATCAGAAAATTGATTTTTTGGACTGTAGAAATATTGATTCAAAATGTCATGTGGATAGGGCTTCATGTTGAATAACTACATTTTCAAGCCTCATTGTGACCAGAATTGTCATTTTTACAGACTTTTTCTCCTACTCAGAAGCTTCTATTTCGACCATTTTCAGCCATTAAAATGACTCTAAACACACTTATTTTAGTTCCAAAAGGGATAATTCACATGCAATAGTCATTTACTTTAAAAAAAATAAAAGATAAAAAAATTACCATTTCTGACCATTTTGAGAAAGTTCGACAGGTCACGGGTCATCGTATTTCATCAGAAAATTGATTTTTTGGACTGTAGAAAAAAAGATTCAAAATGTCATTTGGATTGTGCCTCATGTTGAATAACTACTTTTGAAAGCCTCAATGTGACCAAAATTGCCATTTTTACATACTTTTTCTCCCACTCAGAAGCTTCTATTTCGACCATTTTCAGGCATTAAAATGACTCTAAACACACTTATTTTAGTTCCAAAAGTGATAATTCACATGCAATAGTCATTTACTTTAAAAAACAATAAACATTGAAAAATTACCATTTCTGATCAGTTTTTGAAAGTTCGAATAGGTCACGGGTCATCGTTTTTCATCAGAAAATTAATTTTTTGGACTGTAGAAAAAAAGATTCAAAATGTCATTTGGATTGTGCCTCATGTTGAATAACTACTTTTTAAAGCCTCAGTGTGACCAAAATTGCCATTTTTACAGACTTTTCTCCTACTCAGAAGCTTCTATTTCGACCATTTCAGGCATTAAAATGACTCTATACACACTTATTTTAGTTCCAAAAGTGATAATTCACATGCAATAGTCATTTACTTTAAAAAAAGAAAAAGATTAAAAAATTAGCATTTCCTACCATTTTGAGAAAGTTCGACAGGTCACGGGTCATCATATTTCATCAGAAAATTGATTTTTTGGACTGTAGAAAAAAAGATTCAAAATGTCATTTGGATTGTGCCTCATGTTGAATAACTACTTTTTAAAGCCTCAATGTGACCAAAATTGCCATTTTTACAGACTTTTTCTCCTACTCAGAAGCTTCTATTTCGACGATTTTCAGGCATTAAAATGACTCTAAACACACTTATTTTATTTCCAAAAGGGATAATTCACATGCAATAGTCATTTACATTCAAAAAATTAAACATTAAAAAATTACCATTTCTGACCATTTTGAGAAAGTTCGACAGGTCACGGGTCATCGTATTTCATCAGAAAATTGATTCTTTGGACTGTAGAAAAAAAGATTCAAAATGTCATTTGGATTGTGCCTCATGTTGAATAACTACTTTTGAAAGCCTCAATGTGACCAAAATTGCCATTTTTACATACTTTTTCTCCCACTCAGAAGCTTCTATTTCGACCATTTTCAGGCATTAAAATGACTCTAAACACACTTATTTTAGTTCCAAAAGTGATAATTCACATGCAATAGTCATTTACTTTAAAAAACAATAAACATTAAAAAACTTACCATTTCTGTTCATTTTTTGAAAGTTCGACAGGTCACGGGTCATCGTTTTTCATCAGAAAATTGATTTTTTGGACTGTAGAAAAAAAGATTTAAAATGTCATTTGGATTGTGCCTCATGTTGAATAACTACTTTTTAAAGCCTCAATGTGACCAAAATTGCCATTTTTACAGACTTTTTCTCCCACTCAGAAGCTTCTATTTCGACCATTTTCAGCCATTAAAATGACTCTAAACACACTTATTTTAGTTCCAAAAGGGATAATTCACATGCAATAGTCATTTACTTTAAAAAAAATAAAAGATAAAAAAATTACCATTTCTGACCATTTTGAGAAAGTTCGACAGGTCACGGGTCATCGTATTTCATCAGAAAATTGATTTTTTGGACTGTAGAAAAAAAGATTCAAAATGTAATTTGGATTGTGCCTCATGTTGAATAACTACTTTTTAAAGCCTCAATGTGACCAAAATTGCCATTTTTACAACTTTTTCTCCTACTCAGAAGCTTCTATTTCGACCATTTTCAGCCATTAAAATGACTCTAAACACACTTATTTTAGTTCCAAAAGTGATAATTCACATGCAATAGTCATTTACTTTAAAAAACAATAAACATTAAAAAATTACCATTTCTGATCATTTTTTGAAAGTTCGACAGGTCACGGGTCATCGTTTTTCATCAGAAAATTGATTTTTTGGACTGTAGAAAAAAAGATTCAAAATGTAATTTGGATTGTGCCTCATGTTGAATAACTACTTTTTAAAGCCTCAATGTGACCAAAATTGCCATTTTTACAACTTTTTCTCCTACTCAGAAGCTTCTATTTCGACCATTTTCAGCCATTAAAATGACTCTAAACACACTTATTTTAGTTCCAAAAGGGATAATTCACATGCAATAGTCATTTACTTTAAAAAAAAAAAAAAGATAAAAAAATTACCATTTCTGACCATTTTGAGAAAGTTCGACAGATCACGGGTCATCGTTTTTCATCAGAAAATTTATTTTTTGGACTGTAGAAAAAAGATTCAAAATGTCATTTGGATTGTGCCTCATGTTGAATAACTACTTTTGAAAGCCTCAATGTGACCAAAATTGCCATTTTTACATACTTTTTCTCCCACTCAGAAGCTTCTATTTCGACCATTTTCAGGCATTAAAATGACTCTAAACACACTTATTTTAGTTCCAAAAGTGATAATTCACATGCAATAGTCATTTACTTTAAAAAACAATAAACATTAAAAAACTTACCATTTCTGATCATTTTTTGAAAGTTCGACAGGTCACGGGTCATCGTTTTTCATCAGAAAATTGATTTTTTGGACTGTAGAAAAAAAGATTTAAAATGTCATTTGGATTGTGCCTCATGTTGAATAACTACTTTTTAAAGCCTCAATGTGACCAAAATTGCCATTTTTACAGACTTTTTCTCCTACTCAGAAGCTTCTATTTCGACCATTTTCAGGCAATAAAATGATCTAAACACACTTATTTTAGTTCCAAAAGTGATAATTCACATGCAATAGTCATTTACTTTAAAAAAAAAAAAAGATTAAAAAATTACCATTTCTTACCATATTGAGAAAGTTCGACAGGTCATCGTATTTCATCAGAAAATTGATTTTTTGGACTGTAGAAAAAAGATTAAAAATGTCATTTGGATTGTGCCTCATGTTGAATAACTAATTTTGAAAGCCTCAATGTGACCAAAATTGCCATTTTTACAGACTTTTTCTCCTACTGAGAAGCTTCTATTTCGACCATTTTCAGGCATTAAAATGACTCTAAACACACTTATTTTAGTTCCAAAAGGGATAATTCACATGCAATAGTCATTTACAGTCAAAAAATTAAACATTAAAAAATTACCATTTCTGACCATCTGCAGAAAGTTCAACAGGTCACGGGTCATCGTTTTTCATCAGAAAATTGATTTTTTGGACTGTAGAAATATTGATTCAAAATGTCATGTGGATAGGGCTTCATGTTGAATAACTACATTTTCAAGCCTCATTGTGACCAGAATTGTCATTTTTACAGACTTTTTCTCCTACTCAGAAGCTTCTATTTCGACCATTTTCAGCCATTAAAATGACTCTAAACACACTTATTTTAGTTCCAAAAGGGATAATTCACATGCAATAGTCATTTACTTTAAAAAAAATAAAAGATAAAAAAATTACCATTTCTGACCATTTTGAGAAAGTTCGACAGGTCACGGGTCATCGTATTTCATCAGAAAATTGATTTTTTGGACTGTAGAAAAAAAGATTCAAAATGTCATTTGGATTGTGCCTCATGTTGAATAACTACTTTTGAAAGCCTCAATGTGACCAAAATTGCCATTTTTACATACTTTTTCTCCCACTCAGAAGCTTCTATTTCGACCATTTTCAGGCATTAAAATGACTCTAAACACACTTATTTTAGTTCCAAAAGTGATAATTCACATGCAATAGTCATTTACTTTAAAAAACAATAAACATTAAAAAATTACCATTTCTGATCAGTTTTTGAAAGTTCGAATAGGTCACGGGTCATCGTTTTTCATCAGAAAATTAATTTTTTGGACTGTAGAAAAAAAGATTCAAAATGTCATTTGGATTGTGCCTCATGTTGAATAACTACTTTTTAAAGCCTCAGTGTGACCACAATTGCCATTTTTACAGACTTTTCTCCTACTCAGAAGCTTCTATTTCGACCATTTCAGGCATTAAAATGACTCTATACACACTTATTTTAGTTCCAAAAGTGATAATTCACATGCAATAGTCATTTACTTTAAAAAAAGAAAAAGATTAAAAAATTAGCATTTCTTACCATTTTGAGAAAGTTCGACAGGTCACGGGTCATCATATTTCATCAGAAAATTGATTTTTTGGACTGTAGAAAAAAAGATTCAAAATGTCATTTGGATTGTGCCTCATGTTGAATAACTACTTTTTAAAGCCTCAATGTGACCAAAATTGCCATTTTTACAGACTTTTTCTCCTACTCAGAAGCTTCTATTTCGACGATTTTCAGGCATTAAAATGACTCTAAACACACTTATTTTATTTCCAAAAGGGATAATTCACATGCAATAGTCATTTACATTCAAAAAATTAAACATTAAAAAATTACCATTTCTGACCATTTTGAGAAAGTTCGACAGGTCACGGGTCATCGTATTTCATCAGAAAATTGATTCTTTGGACTGTAGAAAAAAAGATTCAAAATGTCATTTGGATTGTGCCTCATGTTGAATAACTACTTTTGAAAGCCTCAATGTGACCAAAATTGCCATTTTTACATACTTTTTCTCCCACTCAGAAGCTTCTATTTCGACCATTTTCAGGCATTAAAATGACTCTAAACACACTTATTTTAGTTCCAAAAGTGATAATTCACATGCAATAGTCATTTACTTTAAAAAACAATAAACATTAAAAAACTTACCATTTCTGATCATTTTTTGAAAGTTCGACAGGTCACGGGTCATCGTTTTTCATCAGAAAATTGATTTTTTGGACTGTAGAAAAAAAGATTTAAAATGTCATTTGGATTGTGCCTCATGTTGAATAACTACTTTTTAAAGCCTCAATGTGACCAAAATTGCCATTTTTAAAGACTTTTTCTCCTACTCAGAAGCTTCTATTTCGACCATTTTCAGGCAATAAAATGATCTAAACACACTTATTTTAGTTCCAAAAGTGATAATTCACATGCAATAGTCATTTACTTTAAAAAAAAAAAAAGATTAAAAAATTACCATTTCTTACCATATTGAGAAAGTTCGACAGGTCATCGTATTTCATCAGAAAATTGATTTTTTGGACTGTAGAAAAAAGATTAAAAATGTCATTTGGATTGTGCCTCATGTTGAATAACTAATTTTGAAAGCCTCAATGTGACCAAAATTGCCATTTTTACAGACTTTTTCTCCTACTGAGAAGCTTCTATTTCGACCATTTTCAGGCATTAAAATGACTCTAAACACACTTATTTTAGTTCCAAAAGGGATAATTCACATGCAATAGTCATTTACAGTCAAAAAATTAAACATTAAAAAATTACCATTTCTGACCATCTGCAGAAAGTTCAACAGGTCACGGGTCATCGTTTTTCATCAGAAAATTGATTATTTGGACTGTAGAAATATTGATTCAAAATGTCATGTGGATAGGGCTTCATGTTGAATAACTACATTTTCAAGCCTCATTGTGACCAGAATTGTCATTTTTACAGACTTTTTCTCCTACTCAGAAGCTTCTATTTCGACCATTTTCAGCCATTAAAATGACTCTAAACACACTTATTTTAGTTCCAAAAGGGATAATTCACATGCAATAGTCATTTACTTTAAAAAAAATAAAAGATAAAAAAATTACCATTTCTGACCATTTTGAGAAAGTTCGACAGGTCACGGGTCATCGTATTTCATCAGAAAATTGATTTTTTGGACTGTAGAAAAAAAGATTCAAAATGTCATTTGGATTGTGCCTCATGTTGAATAACTACTTTTGAAAGCCTCAATGTGACCAAAATTGCCATTTTTACATACTTTTTCTCCCACTCAGAAGCTTCTATTTCGACCATTTTCAGGCATTAAAATGACTCTAAACACACTTATTTTATTTCCAAAAGGGATAATTCACATGCAATAGTCATTTACATTCAAAAAATTAAACATTAAAAAATTACCATTTCTGACCATTTTGAGAAAGTTCGACAGGTCACGGGTCATCGTATTTCATCAGAAAATTGATTTTTTGGACTGTAGAAAAAAAGATTCAAAATGTCATTTGGATTGTGCCTCATGTTGAATAACTACTTTTGAAAGCCTCAATGTGACCAAAATTGCCATTTTTACATACTTTTTCTCCCACTCAGAAGCTTCTATTTCGACCATTTTCAGGCATTAAAATGACTCTAAACACACTTATTTTAGTTCCAAAAGTGATAATTCACATGCAATAGTCATTTACTTTAAAAAACAATAAACATTAAAAAACTTACCATTTCTGATCATTTTTTGAAAGTTCGACAGGTCACGGGTCATCGTTTTTCATCAGAAAATTGATTTTTTGGACTGTAGAAAAAAAGATTTAAAATGTCATTTGGATTGTGCCTCATGTTGAATAACTACTTTTTAAAGCCTCAATGTGACCAAAATTGCCATTTTTACAGACTTTTTCTCCTACTCAGAAGCTTCTATTTCGACCATTTTCAGGCAATAAAATGATCTAAACACACTTATTTTAGTTCCAAAAGTGATAATTCACATGCAATAGTCATTTACTTTTAAAAAAAAAAAAGATAAAAAAATTACCATTTCTTACCATATTGAGAAAGTTCGACAGGTCATCGTATTTCATCAGAAAATTGATTTTTTGGACTGTAGAAAAAAGATTAAAAATGTCATTTGGATTGTGCCTCATGTTGAATAACTACTTTTTAAAGCCTCAATGTGACCAAAATTGCCATTTTTACAGACTTTTTCTCCTACTCAGAAGCTTCTATTTCGACCATTTTCAGGCAATAAAATGATCTAAACACACTTATTTTAGTTCCAAAAGTGATAATTCACATGCAATAGTCATTTACTTTAAAAAAAAAAAAAGATTAAAAAATTACCATTTCTTACCATATTGAGAAAGTTCGACAGGTCATCGTATTTCATCAGAAAATTGATTTTTTGGACTGTAGAAAAAAGATTAAAAATGTCATTTGGATTGTGCCTCATGTTGAATAACTAATTTTGAAAGCCTCAATGTGACCAAAATTGCCATTTTTACAGACTTTTTCTCCTACTGAGAAGCTTCTATTTCGACCATTTTCAGGCATTAAAATGACTCTAAACACACTTATTTTAGTTCCAAAAGGGATAATTCACATGCAATAGTCATTTACAGTCAAAAAATTAAACATTAAAAAATTACCATTTCTGACCATCTGCAGAAAGTTCAACAGGTCACGGGTCATCGTTTTTCATCAGAAAATTGATTTTTTGGACTGTAGAAATATTGATTCAAAATGTCATGTGGATAGGGCTTCATGTTGAATAACTACATTTTCAAGCCTCATTGTGACCAGAATTGTCATTTTTACAGACTTTTTCTCCTACTCAGAAGCTTCTATTTCGACCATTTTCAGCCATTAAAATGACTCTAAACACACTTATTTTAGTTCCAAAAGGGATAATTCACATGCAATAGTCATTTACTTTAAAAAAAATAAAAGATAAAAAAATTACCATTTCTGACCATTTTGAGAAAGTTCGACAGGTCACGGGTCATCGTATTTCATCAGAAAATTGATTTTTTGGACTGTAGAAAAAAAGATTCAAAATGTCATTTGGATTGTGCCTCATGTTGAATAACTACTTTTGAAAGCCTCAATGTGACCAAAATTGCCATTTTTACATACTTTTTCTCCCACTCAGAAGCTTCTATTTCGACCATTTTCAGGCATTAAAATGACTCTAAACACACTTATTTTAGTTCCAAAAGTGATAATTCACATGCAATAGTCATTTACTTCAAAAAACAATAAACATTAAAAAATTACCATTTCTGATCAGTTTTTGAAAGTTCGAATAGGTCACGGGTCATCGTTTTTCATCAGAAAATTAATTTTTTGGACTGTAGAAAAAAAGATTCAAAATGTCATTTGGATTGTGCCTCATGTTGAATAACTACTTTTGAAAGCCTCAATGTGACCAAAATTGCCATTTTTACATACTTTTTCTCCCACTCAGAAGCTTCTATTTCGACCATTTTCAGGCATTAAAATGACTCTAAACACACTTATTTTAGTTCCAAAAGTGATAATTCACATGCAATAGTCATTTACTTTAAAAAACAATAAACATTAAAAAATTACCATTTCTGATCAGTTTTTGAAAGTTCGAATAGGTCACGGGTCATCGTTTTTCATCAGAAAATTGATTTTTTGGACTGTAGAAAAAAAGATTCAAAATGTCATTTGGATTGTGCCTCATGTTGAATAACTACTTTTTAAAGCCTCAATGTGACCAAAATTGCCATTTTTACAGACTTTTTCTCTTACTCAGAAGCTTCTATTTCGACCATTTTCAGGCATTAAAATGACTCTAAACACACTTATTTTATTTCCAAAAGGGATAATTCACATGCAATAGTCATTTACATTCAAAAAATTAAACATTAAAAAATTACCATTTCTGACCATTTTGAGAAAGTTCGACAGGTCACGGGTCATCGTATTTCATCAGAAAATTGATTTTTTGGACTGTAGAAAAAAAGATTCAAAATGTCATTTGGATTGTGCCTCATGTTGAATAACTACTTTTGAAAGCCTCAATGTGACCAAAATTGCCATTTTTACATACTTTTTCTCCCACTCAGAAGCTTCTATTTCGACCATTTTCAGGCATTAAAATGACTCTAAACACACTTATTTTAGTTCCAAAAGTGATAATTCACATGCAATAGTCATTTACTTTAAAAAACAATAAACATTAAAAAACTTACCATTTCTGATCATTTTTTGAAAGTTCGACAGGTCACGGGTCATCGTTTTTCATCAGAAAATTGATTTTTTGGACTGTAGAAAAAAAGATTTAAAATGTCATTTGGATTGTGCCTCATGTTGAATAACTACTTTTTAAAGCCTCAATGTGACCAAAATTGCCATTTTTACAGACTTTTTCTCCTACTCAGAAGCTTCTATTTCGACCATTTTCAGGCAATAAAATGATCTAAACACACTTATTTTAGTTCCAAAAGTGATAATTCACATGCAATAGTCATTTACTTTTAAAAAAAAAAAAGATAAAAAAATTACCATTTCTTACCATATTGAGAAAGTTCGACAGGTCATCGTATTTCATCAGAAAATTGATTTTTTGGACTGTAGAAAAAAGATTAAAAATGTCATTTGGATTGTGCCTCATGTTGAATAACTACTTTTTAAAGCCTCAATGTGACCAAAATTGCCATTTTTACAGACTTTTTCTCCTACTCAGAAGCTTCTATTTCGACCATTTTCAGGCAATAAAATGATCTAAACACACTTATTTTAGTTCCAAAAGTGATAATTCACATGCAATAGTCATTTACTTTAAAAAAAAAAAAGATTAAAAAATTACCATTTCTTACCATATTGAGAAAGTTCGACAGGTCATCGTATTTCATCAGAAAATTGATTTTTTGGACTGTAGAAAAAAGATTAAAAATGTCATTTGGATTGTGCCTCATGTTGAATAACTAATTTTGAAAGCCTCAATGTGACCAAAATTGCCATTTTTACAGACTTTTTCTCCTACTGAGAAGCTTCTATTTCGACCATTTTCAGGCATTAAAATGACTCTAAACACACTTATTTTAGTTCCAAAAGGGATAATTCACATGCAATAGTCATTTACAGTCAAAAAATTAAACATTAAAAAATTACCATTTCTGACCATCTGCAGAAAGTTCAACAGGTCACGGGTCATCGTTTTTCATCAGAAAATTGATTTTTTGGACTGTAGAAATATTGATTCAAAATGTCATGTGGATAGGGCTTCATGTTGAATAACTACATTTTCAAGCCTCATTGTGACCAGAATTGTCATTTTTACAGACTTTTTCTCCTACTCAGAAGCTTCTATTTCGACCATTTTCAGCCATTAAAATGACTCTAAACACACTTATTTTAGTTCCAAAAGGGATAATTCACATGCAATAGTCATTTACTTTAAAAAAAATAAAAGATAAAAAAATTACCATTTCTGACCATTTTGAGAAAGTTCGACAGGTCACGGGTCATCGTATTTCATCAGAAAATTGATTTTTTGGACTGTAGAAAAAAAGATTCAAAATGTCATTTGGATTGTGCCTCATGTTGAATAACTACTTTTGAAAGCCTCAATGTGACCAAAATTGCCATTTTTACATACTTTTTCTCCCACTCAGAAGCTTCTATTTCGACCATTTTCAGGCATTAAAATGACTCTAAACACACTTATTTTAGTTCCAAAAGTGATAATTCACATGCAATAGTCATTTACTTCAAAAAACAATAAACATTAAAAAATTACCATTTCTGATCAGTTTTTGAAAGTTCGAATAGGTCACGGGTCATCGTTTTTCATCAGAAAATTAATTTTTTGGACTGTAGAAAAAAAGATTCAAAATGTCATTTGGATTGTGCCTCATGTTGAATAACTACTTTTGAAAGCCTCAATGTGACCAAAATTGCCATTTTTACATACTTTTTCTCCCACTCAGAAGCTTCTATTTCGACCATTTTCAGGCATTAAAATGACTCTAAACACACTTATTTTAGTTCCAAAAGTGATAATTCACATGCAATAGTCATTTACTTTAAAAAACAATAAACATTAAAAAATTACCATTTCTGATCAGTTTTTGAAAGTTCGAATAGGTCACGGGTCATCGTTTTTCATCAGAAAATTGATTTTTTGGACTGTAGAAAAAAAGATTCAAAATGTCATTTGGATTGTGCCTCATGTTGAATAACTACTTTTTAAAGCCTCAATGTGACCAAAATTGCCATTTTTACAGACTTTTTCTCTTACTCAGAAGCTTCTATTTCGACCATTTTCAGGCATTAAAATGACTCTAAACACACTTATTTTATTTCCAAAAGGGATAATTCACATGCAATAGTCATTTACATTCAAAAAATTAAACATTAAAAAATTACCATTTCTGACCATTTTGAGAAAGTTCGACAGGTCACGGGTCATCGTATTTCATCAGAAAATTGATTTTTTGGACTGTAGAAAAAAAGATTCAAAATGTCATTTGGATTGTGCCTCATGTTGAATAACTACTTTTGAAAGCCTCAATGTGACCAAAATTGCCATTTTTACATACTTTTTCTCCCACTCAGAAGCTTCTATTTCGACCATTTTCAGGCATTAAAATGACTCTAAACACACTTATTTTAGTTCCAAAAGTGATAATTCACATGCAATAGTCATTTACTTTAAAAAACAATAAACATTAAAAAACTTACCATTTCTGATCATTTTTTGAAAGTTCGACAGGTCACGGGTCATCGTTTTTCATCAGAAAATTGATTTTTTGGACTGTAGAAAAAAAGATTTAAAATGTCATTTGGATTGTGCCTCATGTTGAATAACTACTTTTTAAAGCCTCAATGTGACCAAAATTGCCATTTTTACAGACTTTTTCTCCTACTCAGAAGCTTCTATTTCGACCATTTTCAGGCAATAAAATGATCTAAACACACTTATTTTAGTTCCAAAAGTGATAATTCACATGCAATAGTCATTTACTTTTAAAAAAAAAAAAGATAAAAAAATTACCATTTCTTACCATATTGAGAAAGTTCGACAGGTCATCGTATTTCATCAGAAAATTGATTTTTTGGACTGTAGAAAAAAGATTAAAAATGTCATTTGGATTGTGCCTCATGTTGAATAACTACTTTTTAAAGCCTCAATGTGACCAAAATTGCCATTTTTACAGACTTTTTCTCCTACTCAGAAGCTTCTATTTCGACCATTTTCAGGCAATAAAATGATCTAAACACACTTATTTTAGTTCCAAAAGTGATAATTCACATGCAATAGTCATTTACTTTAAAAAAAAAAAAGATTAAAAAATTACCATTTCTTACCATATTGAGAAAGTTCGACAGGTCATCGTATTTCATCAGAAAATTGATTTTTTGGACTGTAGAAAAAAGATTAAAAATGTCATTTGGATTGTGCCTCATGTTGAATAACTAATTTTGAAAGCCTCAATGTGACCAAAATTGCCATTTTTACAGACTTTTTCTCCTACTGAGAAGCTTCTATTTCGACCATTTTCAGGCATTAAAATGACTCTAAACACACTTATTTTAGTTCCAAAAGGGATAATTCACATGCAATAGTCATTTACAGTCAAAAAATTAAACATTAAAAAATTACCATTTCTGACCATCTGCAGAAAGTTCAACAGGTCACGGGTCATCGTTTTTCATCAGAAAATTGATTTTTTGGACTGTAGAAATATTGATTCAAAATGTCATGTGGATAGGGCTTCATGTTGAATAACTACATTTTCAAGCCTCATTGTGACCAGAATTGTCATTTTTACAGACTTTTTCTCCTACTCAGAAGCTTCTATTTCGACCATTTTCAGCCATTAAAATGACTCTAAACACACTTATTTTAGTTCCAAAAGGGATAATTCACATGCAATAGTCATTTACTTTAAAAAAAATAAAAGATAAAAAAATTACCATTTCTGACCATTTTGAGAAAGTTCGACAGGTCACGGGTCATCGTATTTCATCAGAAAATTGATTTTTTGGACTGTAGAAAAAAAGATTCAAAATGTCATTTGGATTGTGCCTCATGTTGAATAACTACTTTTGAAAGCCTCAATGTGACCAAAATTGCCATTTTTACATACTTTTTCTCCCACTCAGAAGCTTCTATTTCGACCATTTTCAGGCATTAAAATGACTCTAAACACACTTATTTTAGTTCCAAAAGTGATAATTCACATGCAATAGTCATTTACTTTAAAAAACAATAAACATTAAAAAATTACCATTTCTGATCAGTTTTTGAAAGTTCGAATAGGTCACGGGTCATCGTTTTTCATCAGAAAATTAATTTTTTGGACTGTAGAAAAAAAGATTCAAAATGTCATTTGGATTGTGCCTCATGTTGAATAACTACTTTTTAAAGCCTCAATGTGACCAAAATTGCCATTTTTACAGACTTTTCTCCTACTCAGAAGCTTCTATTTCGACCATTTCAGGCATTAAAATGACTCTAAACACACTTATTTTAGTTCCAAAAGTGATAATTCACATGCAATAGTCATTTACTTTAAAAAAAAGAAAAAGATTAAAAAATTAGCATTTCTTACCATTTTGAGAAAGTTCGACAGGTCACGGGTCATCATATTTCATCAGAAAATTGATTTTTTGGACTGTAGAAAAAAAGATTCAAAATGTCATTTGGATTGTGCTTCATGTTGAATAACTACTTTTTAAAGCCTCAATGTGACCAAAATTGCCATTTTTACAGACTTTTTCTCCTACTCAGAAGCTTCTATTTCGACGATTTTCAGGCATTAAAATGACTCTAAACACACTTATTTTATTTCCAAAAGGGATAATTCACATGCAATAGTCATTTACATTCAAAAAATTAAACATTAAAAAATTACCATTTCTGACCATTTTGAGAAAGTTCGACAGGTCACGGGTCATCGTATTTCATCAGAAAATTGATTTTTTGGACTGTAGAAAAAAAGATTCAAAATGTCATTTGGATTGTGCCTCATGTTGAATAACTACTTTTGAAAGCCTCTATGTGACCAAAATTGCCATTTTTACATACTTTTTCTCCCACTCAGAAGCTTCTATTTCGACCATTTTCAGGCATTAAAATGACTCTAAACACACTTATTTTAGTTCCAAAAGTGATAATTCAAATGCAATAGTCATTTACTTTAAAAAACAATAAACATTAAAAAATTACCATTTCTGATCAGTTTTTGAAAGTTCGAATATGTCACGGGTCATCGTTTTTCATCGGAAAATTAATTTTTTGGACTGTAGAAAAAAAGATTCAAAATGTCATTTGGATTGTGCCTCATGTTGAATAACTACTTTTTAAAGCCTCAATGTGACCAAAATTGCCATTTTTACAGACTTTTCTCCTACTCAGAAGCTTCTATTTCGACCATTTCAGGCATTAAAATGACTCTAAACACACTTATTTTAGTTCCAAAAGTGATAATTCACATGCAAAAGTATGTAAAAATGGCAATTTTGGTCACATTGAGGCTTTCAAAAGTAGTTATTCAACATGAGGCACAATCCAAATGACATTTTGAATCTTTTTTTCTACAGTCCAAAAAATCAATTTTCTGATGAAATACGATGACCCGTGACCTGTCGAACTTTCTCAAAATGGTCAGAAATGGTAATTTTTTTATCTTTTATTTTTTTTAAAGTAAATGACTATTGCATGTGAATTATCCCTTTTGGAACTAAAATAAGTGTGTTTAGAGTCATTTTAATGGCTGAAAATGGTCGAAATAGAAGCTTCTGAGTGGGAGAAAAAGTCTGTAAAAATGGCAATTTTGGTCACATTGAGGCTTTAAAAAGTAGTTATTCAACATGAGGCACAATCCAAATTACATTTTGAATCTTTTTTTCTACAGTCCAAAAAATCAATTTTCTGATGAAAAACGATGACCCGTGACCTGTCGAACTTTCTCAAAATGGTCAGAAATGGTCATTTTTTAATGTTTAATTTTTTTAATGTAAATGACTATTGCATGTGAATTATCCCTTTTGGAAATAAAATAAGTGTGTTTAGAGTCATTTTAATGCCTGAAAATGGTCGAAATAGAAGCTTCTGAGTGGGAGAAAAACTCCCACTCAGAAGCTTCTATTTCGACCATTTTCAGGCATTAAAATGACTCTAAACACACTTATTTTAGTTCCAAAAGTGATAATTCACATGCAATAGTCATTTAGTTTAAAAAACAATAAACATTAAAAAATTACCATTTCTGATCATTTTTTGAAAGTTCGACAGGTCACGGGTCATCGTTTTTCATCAGAAAATTGATTTTTTGGACTGTAGAAAAAAAGATTCAAAATGTAATTTGGATTGTGCCTCATGTTGAATAACTACTTTTTAAAGCCTCAATGTGACCAAAATTGCCATTTTTACAGACTTTTTCTCATACACAGAAGCTTCTGTTTCCACCAATTTCAGGCATTAAAATGACTCTAACACACTTATTTTAGTTCCAAAAGGGATAATTCACATGCAATAGTCATTTACATTCAAAAAATTAAACATTAAAAAATTACCATTTCTGACCATTTTGAGAAAGTTCGACAGGTCACGGGTCATCGTATTTCATCAGAAAATTGATTTTTTGGACTGTAGAAAAAAAGATTCAAAATGTCATTTGGATTGTGCCTCATGTTGAATAACTACTTTTGAAAGCCTCAATGTGACCAAAATTGCCATTTTTACAACTTTTTCTCCTACTCAGAAGCTTCTATTTCGACCATTTTCAGCCATTAAAATGACTCTAAACACACTTATTTTAGTTCCAAAAGTGATAATTCACATGCAATAGTCATTTACTTTAAAAAACAATAAACTTTAAAAAATTACCATTTCTGATCATTTTTTGAAAGTTCGACAGGTCACGGGTCATCGTTTTTCATCAGAAAATTGATTTTTTGGACTGTAGAAAAAAAGATTCAAAATGTAATTTGGATTGTGCCTCATGTTGAATAACTACTTTTTAAAGCCTCAATGTGACCAAAATTGCCATTTTTACAACTTTTTCTCCTACTCAGAAGCTTCTATTTCGACGATGTTCAGGCATTAAAATGACTCTAAACACACTTATTTTATTTCCAAAAGGGATAATTCACATGCAATAGTCATTTACATTCAAAAAATAAAAGATAAAAAAATCACCATTTCTGACCATTTTGAGAAAGTTCGACAGGTCACGGGTCATCGTATTTCATCAGAAAATTGATTTTTTGGACTGTAGAAAAAAAGATTCAAAATGTCATTTGGATTGTGCCTCATGTTGAATAACTACTTTTGAAAGCCTCAATGTGACCAAAATTGCCATTTTTACATACTTTTTCTCCCACTCAGAAGCTTCTATTTCGACGATTTTCAGGCATTAAAATGACTCTAAACACACTTATTTTAGTTCCAAAAGTGATAATTCACATGCAATAGTCATTTACTTTAAAAAACAATAAACATTAAAAAACTTACCATTTCTGATCATTTTTTGAAAGTTCGACAGGTCACGGGTCATCGTTTTTCATCAGAAAATTGATTTTTTGGACTGTAGAAAAAAAGATTTAAAATGTCATTTGGATTGTGCCTCATGTTGAATAACTACTTTTTAAAGCCTCAATGTGACCAAAATTGCCAGTTTTACAGACTTTTTCTCCTACTCAGAAGCTTCTATTTCGACCATTTTCAGGCAATAAAATGATCTAAACACACTTATTTTAGTTCCAAAAGTGATAATTCACATGCAATAGTCATTTACTTTAAAAAAAAAAAAAGATTAAAAAATTACCATTTCTTACCATATTGAGAAAGTTCGACAGGTCATCGTATTTCATCAGAAAATTGATTTTTTGGACTGTAGAAAAAAGATTAAAAATGTCATTTGGATTGTGCCTCATGTTGAATAACTACTTTTTAAAGCCTCAATGTGACCAAAATTGCCATTTTTACAGACTTTTTCTCCTACTCAGAAGCTTCTATTTCGACCATTTTCAGCCATTAAAATGACTCTAAACACACTTATTTTAGTTCCAAAAGGGATAATTCACATGCAATAGTCATTTACTTTAAAAAAAATAAAAGATAAAAAAATTACCATTTCTGACCATTTTGAGAAAGTTCGACAGGTCACGGGTCATCGTATTTCATCAGAAAATTGATTTTTTGGACTGTAGAAAAAAAGATTCAAAATGTCATTTGGATTGTGCCTCATGTTGAATAACTACTTTTGAAAGCCTCAATGTGACCAAAATTGCCATTTTTACATACTTTTTCTCCCACTCAGAAGCTTCTATTTCGACCATTTTCAGGCATTAAAATGACTCTAAACACACTTATTTTAGTTCCAAAAGTGATAATTCACATGCAATAGTCATTTACTTTAAAAAACAATAAACATTAAAAAATTACCATTTCTGATCATTTTTTGAAAGTTCGACAGGTCACGGGTCATCGTTTTTCATCAGAAAATTGATTTTTTGGACTGTAGAAAAAAAGATTCAAAATGTAATTTGGATTGTGCCTCATGTTGAATAACTACTTTTTAAAGCCTCAATGTGACCAAAATTGCCATTTTTACAGACTTTTTCTCATACACAGAAGCTTCTGTTTCCACCAATTTCAGGCATTAAAATGACTCTAACACACTTATTTTAGTTCCAAAAGGGATAATTCACATGCAAGTCATTTACATTCAAAAAATTAAACATTAAAAAATTACCATTTCTGACCATTTTGAGAAAGTTCGACAGGTCACGGGTCATCGTATTTCATCAGAAAATTGATTTTTTGGACTGTAGAAAAAAAGATTCAAAATGTCATTTGGATTGTGCCTCATGTTGAATAACTACTTTTGAAAGCCTCAATGTGACCAAAATTGCCATTTTTACAACTTTTTCTCCTACTCAGAAGCTTCTATTTCGACCATTTTCAGCCATTAAAATGACTCTAAACACACTTATTTTAGTTCCAAAAGTGATAATTCACATGCAATAGTCATTTACTTTAAAAAACAATAAACTTTAAAAAATTACCATTTCTGATCATTTTTTGAAAGTTCGACAGGTCACGGGTCATCGTTTTTCATCAGAAAATTGATTTTTTGGACTGTAGAAAAAAAGATTCAAAATGTAATTTGGATTGTGCCTCATGTTGAATAACTACTTTTTAAAGCCTCAATGTGACCAAAATTGCCATTTTTACAACTTTTTCTCCTACTCAGAAGCTTCTATTTCGACGATGTTCAGGCATTAAAATGACTCTAAACACACTTATTTTATTTCCAAAAGGGATAATTCACATGCAATAGTCATTTACATTAAAAAAATAAAAGATAAAAAAATCACCATTTCTGACCATTTTGAGAAAGTTCGACAGGTCACGGGTCATCGTATTTCATCAGAAAATTGATTTTTTGGACTGTAGAAAAAAAGATTCAAAATGTCATTTGGATTGTGCCTCATGTTGAATAACTACTTTTGAAAGCCTCAATGTGACCAAAATTGCCATTTTTACATACTTTTTCTCCCACTCAGAAGCTTCTATTTCGACGATTTTCAGGCATTAAAATGACTCTAAACACACTTATTTTATTTCCAAAAGGGATAATTCACATGCAATAGTCATTTACATTAAAAAAATTAAACATTAAAAAATGACCATTTCTGACCATTTTGAGAAAGTTCGACAGGTCACGGGTCATCGTTTTTCATCAGAAAATTGATTTTTTGGACTGTAGAAAAAAAGATTCAAAATGTAATTTGGATTGTGCCTCATGTTGAATAACTACTTTTTAAAGCCTCAATGTGACCAAAATTGCAATTTTTACAGACTTTTTCTCCCACTCAGAAGCTTCTATTTCGACCATTTTCAGCCATTAAAATGACTCTAAACACACTTATTTTAGTTCCAAAAGGGATAATTCACATGCAATAGTCATTTACTTTAAAAAAAATAAAAGATAAAAAAATTACCATTTCTGACCATTTTGAGAAAGTTCGACAGGTCACGGGTCATCGTATTTCATCAGAAAATTGATTTTTTGGACTGTAGAAAAAAAGATTCAAAATGTCATTTGGATTGTGCCTCATGTTGAATAACTACTTTTGAAAGCCTCAATGTGACCAAAATTGCCATTTTTACATACTTTTTCTCCCACTCAGAAGCTTCTATTTCGACGATTTTCAGGCATTAAAATGACTCTAAACACACTTATTTTATTTCCAAAAGGGATAATTCACATGCAATAGTCATTTACATTCAAAAAATTAAACATTAAAAAATTACCATTTCTGACCATTTTGAGAAAGTTCGACAGGTCACGGGTCATCGTATTTCATCAGAAAATTGATTTTTTGGACTGTAGAAAAAAAGATTCAAAATGTCATTTGGATTGTGCCTCATGTTGAATAACTACTTTTGAAAGCCTCAATGTGACCAAAATTGCCATTTTTACATACTTTTTCTCCCACTCAGAAGCTTCTATTTCGACGATTTTCAGGCATTAAAATGACTCTAAACACACTTATTTTATTTCCAAAAGGGATAATTCACATGCAATAGTCATTTACATTAAAAAAATTAAACATTAAAAAATGACCATTTCTGACCATTTTGAGAAAGTTCGACAGGTCACGGGTCATCGTATTTCATCAGAAAATTGATTTTTTGGACTGTAGAAAAAAGATTAAAAATGTCATTTGGATTGTGCCTCATGTTGAATAACTACTTTTTAAAGCCTCAATGTGACCAAAATTGCCATTTTTACAGACTTTTTCTCCCACTCAGAAGCTTCTATTTCGACCATTTTCAGGCAATAAAATGATCTAAACACACTTATTTTAGTTCCAAAAGTGATAATTCACATGCAATAGTCATTTACTTTAAAAAAAAAAAAAGATTAAAAAATTACCATTTCTTACCATATTGAGAAAGTTCGACAGGCCATCGTATTTCATCAGAAAATTGATTTTTTGGACTGTAGAAAAAAGATTAAAAATGTCATTTGGATTGTGCCTCATGTTGAATAACTAATTTTGAAAGCCTCAATGTGACCAAAATTGCCATTTTTACAGACTTTTTCTCCTACTGAGAAGCTTCTATTTCGACCATTTTCAGGCATTAAAATGACTCTAAACACACTTATTTTAGTTCCAAAAGGGATAATTCACATGCAATAGTCATTTACAGTCAAAAAATTAAACATTAAAAAATTACCATTTCTGACCATCTGCAGAAAGTTCAACAGGTCACGGGTCATCGTTTTTCATCAGAAAATTGATTTTTTGGACTGTAGAAATATTGATTCAAAATGTCATGTGGATAGGGCTTCATGTTGAATAACTACATTTTCAAGCCTCATTGTGACCAGAATTGTCATTTTTACAGACTTTTTCTCCTACTCAGAAGCTTCTATTTCGATCATTTTCAGCCATTAAAATGACTCTAAACACACTTATTTTAGTTCCAAAAGGGATAATTCACATGCAATAGTCATTTACTTTAAAAAAAATAAAAGATAAAAAAATTACCATTTCTGACCATTTTGAGAAAGTTCGACAGGTCACGGGTCATCGTATTTCATCAGAAAATTGATTTTTTGGACTGTAGAAAAAAAGATTCAAAATGTCATTTGGATTGTGCCTCATGTTGAATAACTACTTTTGAAAGCCTCAATGTGACCAAAATTGCCATTTTTACATACTTTTTCTCCCACTCAGAAGCTTCTATTTCGACCATTTTCAGGCATTAAAATGACTCTAAACACACTTATTTTAGTTCCAAAAGTGATAATTCACATGCAATAGTCATTTACTTTAAAAAACAATAAACATTAAAAAATTACCATTTCTGATCAGTTTTTGAAAGTTCGAATAGGTCACGGGTCATCGTTTTTCATCAGAAAATTGATTTTTTGGACTGTAGAAAAAAAGATTCAAAATGTCATTTGGATTGTGCCTCATGTTGAATAACTACTTTTTAAAGCCTCAATGTGACCAAAATTGCCATTTTTACAGACTTTTTCTCCTACTCAGAAGCTTCTATTTCGACGATTTTCAGGCATTAAAATGACTCTAAACACACTTATTTTATTTCCAAAAGGGATAATTCACATGCAATAGTCATTTACATTAAAAAAATTAAACATTAAAAAATTACCATTTCTGACCATTTTGAGAAAGTTCGACAGGTCACGGGTCATCGTATTTCATCAGAAAATTGATTTTTTGGACTGTAGAAAAAAAGATTCAAAATGTCATTTGGATTGTGCCTCATGTTGAATAACTACTTTTGAAAGCCTCAATGTGACCAAAATTGCCATTTTTACATACTTTTTCTCCCACTCAGAAGCTTCTATTTCGACCATTTTCAGGCATTAAAATGACTCTAAACACACTTATTTTAGTTCCAAAAGTGATAATTCACATGCAATAGTCATTTACTTTAAAAAACAATAAACATTAAAAAACTTACCATTTCTGATCATTTTTTGAAAGTTCGACAGGTCACGGGTCATCGTTTTTCATCAGAAAATTGATTTTTTGGACTGTAGAAAAAAAGATTTAAAATGTCATTTGGATTGTGCCTCATGTTGAATAACTACTTTTTAAAGCCTCAATGTGACCAAAATTGCCATTTTTACAGACTTTTTCTCCTACTCAGAAGCTTCTATTTCGACCATTTTCAGGCAATAAAATGATCTAAACACACTTATTTTAGTTCCAAAAGTGATAATTCACATGCAATAGTCATTTACTTTTAAAAAAAAAAAAGATAAAAAAATTACCATTTCTTACCATATTGAGAAAGTTCGACAGGTCATCGTATTTCATCAGAAAATTGATTTTTTGGACTGTAGAAAAAAGATTAAAAATGTCATTTGGATTGTGCCTCATGTTGAATAACTACTTTTTAAAGCCTCAATGTGACCAAAATTGCCATTTTTACAGACTTTTTCTCCTACTCAGAAGCTTCTATTTCGACCATTTTCAGGCAATAAAATGATCTAAACACACTTATTTTAGTTCCAAAAGTGATAATTCACATGCAATAGTCATTTACTTTAAAAAAAAAAAAGATTAAAAAATTACCATTTCTTACCATATTGAGAAAGTTCGACAGGTCATCGTATTTCATCAGAAAATTGATTTTTTGGACTGTAGAAAAAAGATTAAAAATGTCATTTGGATTGTGCCTCATGTTGAATAACTAATTTTGAAAGCCTCAATGTGACCAAAATTGCCATTTTTACAGACTTTTTCTCCTACTGAGAAGCTTCTATTTCGACCATTTTCAGGCATTAAAATGACTCTAAACACACTTATTTTAGTTCCAAAAGGGATAATTCACATGCAATAGTCATTTACAGTCAAAAAATTAAACATTAAAAAATTACCATTTCTGACCATCTGCAGAAAGTTCAACAGGTCACGGGTCATCGTTTTTCATCAGAAAATTGATTTTTTGGACTGTAGAAATATTGATTCAAAATGTCATGTGGATAGGGCTTCATGTTGAATAACTACATTTTCAAGCCTCATTGTGACCAGAATTGTCATTTTTACAGACTTTTTCTCCTACTCAGAAGCTTCTATTTCGACCATTTTCAGCCATTAAAATGACTCTAAACACACTTATTTTAGTTCCAAAAGGGATAATTCACATGCAATAGTCATTTACTTTAAAAAAAATAAAAGATAAAAAAATTACCATTTCTGACCATTTTGAGAAAGTTCGACAGGTCACGGGTCATCGTATTTCATCAGAAAATTGATTTTTTGGACTGTAGAAAAAAAGATTCAAAATGTCATTTGGATTGTGCCTCATGTTGAATAACTACTTTTGAAAGCCTCAATGTGACCAAAATTGCCATTTTTACATACTTTTTCTCCCACTCAGAAGCTTCTATTTCGACCATTTTCAGGCATTAAAATGACTCTAAACACACTTATTTTAGTTCCAAAAGTGATAATTCACATGCAATAGTCATTTACTTTAAAAAACAATAAACATTAAAAAATTACCATTTCTGATCAGTTTTTGAAAGTTCGAATAGGTCACGGGTCATCGTTTTTCATCAGAAAATTAATTTTTTGGACTGTAGAAAAAAAGATTCAAAATGTCATTTGGATTGTGCCTCATGTTGAATAACTACTTTTTAAAGCCTCAATGTGACCAAAATTGCCATTTTTACAGACTTTTCTCCTACTCAGAAGCTTCTATTTCGACCATTTCAGGCATTAAAATGACTCTAAACACACTTATTTTAGTTCCAAAAGTGATAATTCACATGCAATAGTCATTTACTTTAAAAAAAAGAAAAAGATTAAAAAATTAGCATTTCTTACCATTTTGAGAAAGTTCGACAGGTCACGGGTCATCATATTTCATCAGAAAATTGATTTTTTGGACTGTAGAAAAAAAGATTCAAAATGTCATTTGGATTGTGCTTCATGTTGAATAACTACTTTTTAAAGCCTCAATGTGACCAAAATTGCCATTTTTACAGACTTTTTCTCCTACTCAGAAGCTTCTATTTCGACGATTTTCAGGCATTAAAATGACTCTAAACACACTTATTTTATTTCCAAAAGGGATAATTCACATGCAATAGTCATTTACATTCAAAAAATTAAACATTAAAAAATTACCATTTCTGACCATTTTGAGAAAGTTCGACAGGTCACGGGTCATCGTATTTCATCAGAAAATTGATTTTTTGGACTGTAGAAAAAAAGATTCAAAATGTCATTTGGATTGTGCCTCATGTTGAATAACTACTTTTGAAAGCCTCTATGTGACCAAAATTGCCATTTTTACATACTTTTTCTCCCACTCAGAAGCTTCTATTTCGACCATTTTCAGGCATTAAAATGACTCTAAACACACTTATTTTAGTTCCAAAAGTGATAATTCAAATGCAATAGTCATTTACTTTAAAAAACAATAAACATTAAAAAATTACCATTTCTGATCAGTTTTTGAAAGTTCGAATATGTCACGGGTCATCGTTTTTCATCGGAAAATTAATTTTTTGGACTGTAGAAAAAAAGATTCAAAATGTCATTTGGATTGTGCCTCATGTTGAATAACTACTTTTTAAAGCCTCAATGTGACCAAAATTGCCATTTTTACAGACTTTTCTCCTACTCAGAAGCTTCTATTTCGACCATTTCAGGCATTAAAATGACTCTAAACACACTTATTTTAGTTCCAAAAGTGATAATTCACATGCAAAAGTATGTAAAAATGGCAATTTTGGTCACATTGAGGCTTTCAAAAGTAGTTATTCAACATGAGGCACAATCCAAATGACATTTTGAATCTTTTTTTCTACAGTCCAAAAAATCAATTTTCTGATGAAATACGATGACCCGTGACCTGTCGAACTTTCTCAAAATGGTCAGAAATGGTAATTTTTTTATCTTTTATTTTTTTTAAAGTAAATGACTATTGCATGTGAATTATCCCTTTTGGAACTAAAATAAGTGTGTTTAGAGTCATTTTAATGGCTGAAAATGGTCGAAATAGAAGCTTCTGAGTGGGAGAAAAAGTCTGTAAAAATGGCAATTTTGGTCACATTGAGGCTTTAAAAAGTAGTTATTCAACATGAGGCACAATCCAAATTACATTTTGAATCTTTTTTTCTACAGTCCAAAAAATCAATTTTCTGATGAAAAACGATGACCCGTGACCTGTCGAACTTTCTCAAAATGGTCAGAAATGGTCATTTTTTAATGTTTAATTTTTTTAATGTAAATGACTATTGCATGTGAATTATCCCTTTTGGAAATAAAATAAGTGTGTTTAGAGTCATTTTAATGCCTGAAAATGGTCGAAATAGAAGCTTCTGAGTGGGAGAAAAACTCCCACTCAGAAGCTTCTATTTCGACCATTTTCAGGCATTAAAATGACTCTAAACACACTTATTTTAGTTCCAAAAGTGATAATTCACATGCAATAGTCATTTAGTTTAAAAAACAATAAACATTAAAAAATTACCATTTCTGATCATTTTTTGAAAGTTCGACAGGTCACGGGTCATCGTTTTTCATCAGAAAATTGATTTTTTGGACTGTAGAAAAAAAGATTCAAAATGTAATTTGGATTGTGCCTCATGTTGAATAACTACTTTTTAAAGCCTCAATGTGACCAAAATTGCCATTTTTACAGACTTTTTCTCATACACAGAAGCTTCTGTTTCCACCAATTTCAGGCATTAAAATGACTCTAACACACTTATTTTAGTTCCAAAAGGGATAATTCACATGCAATAGTCATTTACATTCAAAAAATTAAACATTAAAAAATTACCATTTCTGACCATTTTGAGAAAGTTCGACAGGTCACGGGTCATCGTATTTCATCAGAAAATTGATTTTTTGGACTGTAGAAAAAAAGATTCAAAATGTCATTTGGATTGTGCCTCATGTTGAATAACTACTTTTGAAAGCCTCAATGTGACCAAAATTGCCATTTTTACAACTTTTTCTCCTACTCAGAAGCTTCTATTTCGACCATTTTCAGCCATTAAAATGACTCTAAACACACTTATTTTAGTTCCAAAAGTGATAATTCACATGCAATAGTCATTTACTTTAAAAAACAATAAACTTTAAAAAATTACCATTTCTGATCATTTTTTGAAAGTTCGACAGGTCACGGGTCATCGTTTTTCATCAGAAAATTGATTTTTTGGACTGTAGAAAAAAAGATTCAAAATGTAATTTGGATTGTGCCTCATGTTGAATAACTACTTTTTAAAGCCTCAATGTGACCAAAATTGCCATTTTTACAACTTTTTCTCCTACTCAGAAGCTTCTATTTCGACGATGTTCAGGCATTAAAATGACTCTAAACACACTTATTTTATTTCCAAAAGGGATAATTCACATGCAATAGTCATTTACATTCAAAAAATAAAAGATAAAAAAATCACCATTTCTGACCATTTTGAGAAAGTTCGACAGGTCACGGGTCATCGTATTTCATCAGAAAATTGATTTTTTGGACTGTAGAAAAAAAGATTCAAAATGTCATTTGGATTGTGCCTCATGTTGAATAACTACTTTTGAAAGCCTCAATGTGACCAAAATTGCCATTTTTACATACTTTTTCTCCCACTCAGAAGCTTCTATTTCGACGATTTTCAGGCATTAAAATGACTCTAAACACACTTATTTTAGTTCCAAAAGTGATAATTCACATGCAATAGTCATTTACTTTAAAAAACAATAAACATTAAAAAACTTACCATTTCTGATCATTTTTTGAAAGTTCGACAGGTCACGGGTCATCGTTTTTCATCAGAAAATTGATTTTTTGGACTGTAGAAAAAAAGATTTAAAATGTCATTTGGATTGTGCCTCATGTTGAATAACTACTTTTTAAAGCCTCAATGTGACCAAAATTGCCAGTTTTACAGACTTTTTCTCCTACTCAGAAGCTTCTATTTCGACCATTTTCAGGCAATAAAATGATCTAAACACACTTATTTTAGTTCCAAAAGTGATAATTCACATGCAATAGTCATTTACTTTAAAAAAAAAAAAAGATTAAAAAATTACCATTTCTTACCATATTGAGAAAGTTCGACAGGTCATCGTATTTCATCAGAAAATTGATTTTTTGGACTGTAGAAAAAAGATTAAAAATGTCATTTGGATTGTGCCTCATGTTGAATAACTACTTTTTAAAGCCTCAATGTGACCAAAATTGCCATTTTTACAGACTTTTTCTCCTACTCAGAAGCTTCTATTTCGACCATTTTCAGCCATTAAAATGACTCTAAACACACTTATTTTAGTTCCAAAAGGGATAATTCACATGCAATAGTCATTTACTTTAAAAAAAATAAAAGATAAAAAAATTACCATTTCTGACCATTTTGAGAAAGTTCGACAGGTCACGGGTCATCGTATTTCATCAGAAAATTGATTTTTTGGACTGTAGAAAAAAAGATTCAAAATGTCATTTGGATTGTGCCTCATGTTGAATAACTACTTTTGAAAGCCTCAATGTGACCAAAATTGCCATTTTTACATACTTTTTCTCCCACTCAGAAGCTTCTATTTCGACCATTTTCAGGCATTAAAATGACTCTAAACACACTTATTTTAGTTCCAAAAGTGATAATTCACATGCAATAGTCATTTACTTTAAAAAACAATAAACATTAAAAAATTACCATTTCTGATCATTTTTTGAAAGTTCGACAGGTCACGGGTCATCGTTTTTCATCAGAAAATTGATTTTTTGGACTGTAGAAAAAAAGATTCAAAATGTAATTTGGATTGTGCCTCATGTTGAATAACTACTTTTTAAAGCCTCAATGTGACCAAAATTGCCATTTTTACAGACTTTTTCTCATACACAGAAGCTTCTGTTTCCACCAATTTCAGGCATTAAAATGACTCTAACACACTTATTTTAGTTCCAAAAGGGATAATTCACATGCAATAGTCATTTACATTCAAAAAATTAAACATTAAAAAATTACCATTTCTGACCATTTTGAGAAAGTTCGACAGGTCACGGGTCATCGTATTTCATCAGAAAATTGATTTTTTGGACTGTAGAAAAAAAGATTCAAAATGTCATTTGGATTGTGCCTCATGTTGAATAACTACTTTTGAAAGCCTCAATGTGACCAAAATTGCCATTTTTACAACTTTTTCTCCTACTCAGAAGCTTCTATTTCGACCATTTTCAGCCATTAAAATGACTCTAAACACACTTATTTTAGTTCCAAAAGTGATAATTCACATGCAATAGTCATTTACTTTAAAAAACAATAAACTTTAAAAAATTACCATTTCTGATCATTTTTTGAAAGTTCGACAGGTCACGGGTCATCGTTTTTCATCAGAAAATTGATTTTTTGGACTGTAGAAAAAAAGATTCAAAATGTAATTTGGATTGTGCCTCATGTTGAATAACTACTTTTTAAAGCCTCAATGTGACCAAAATTGCCATTTTTACAGACTTTTTCTCATACACAGAAGCTTCTGTTTCCACCAATTTCAGGCATTAAAATGACTCTAACACACTTATTTTAGTTCCAAAAGGGATAATTCACATGCAATAGTCATTTACATTCAAAAAATTAAACATTAAAAAATTACCATTTCTGACCATTTTGAGAAAGTTCGACAGGTCACGGGTCATCGTATTTCATCAGAAAATTGATTTTTTGGACTGTAGAAAAAAAGATTCAAAATGTCATTTGGATTGTGCCTCATGTTGAATAACTACTTTTGAAAGCCTCAATGTGACCAAAATTGCCATTTTTACATACTTTTTCTCCCACTCAGAAGCTTCTATTTCGACCATTTTCAGGCATTAAAATGACTCTAAACACACTTATTTTAGTTCCAAAAGTGATAATTCAAATGCAATAGTCATTTACTTTAAAAAACAATAAACATTAAAAAATTACCATTTCTGATCAGTTTTTGAAAGTTCGAATATGTCACGGGTCATCGTTTTTCATCGGAAAATTAATTTTTTGGACTGTAGAAAAAAAGATTCAAAATGTCATTTGGATTGTGCCTCATGTTGAATAACTACTTTTTAAAGCCTCAATGTGACCAAAATTGCCATTTTTACAGACTTTTCTCCTACTCAGAAGCTTCTATTTCGACCATTTCAGGCATTAAAATGACTCTAAACACACTTATTTTAGTTCCAAAAGTGATAATTCACATGCAATAGTCATTTACTTTAAAAAAAAGAAAAAGATTAAAAAATTACAATTTCTTACCATTTTGAGAAAGTTCGACAGGTCACGGGTCATCGTATTTCATCAGAAAATTGATTTTTTGGACTGTAGAAAAAAAGATTCAAAATGTCATTTGGATTGTGCCTCATGTTGAATAACTACTTTTTAAAGTCTCAATGTGACCAAAATTGCCATTTTTACAGACTTTTTCTCCTACTCAGAAGCTTCTATTTCGACGATTTTCAGGCATTAAAATGACTCTAAACACACTTATTTTATTTCCAAAAGGGATAATTCACATGCAATAGTCATTTACATTAAAAAAATTAAACATTAAAAAATGACCATTTCTGACCATTTTGAGAAAGTTCGACAGGTCACGGGCCATCGTTTTTCATCAGAAAATTGATTTTTTGGACTGTAGAAAAAAAGATTCAAAATGTAATTTGGATTGTGCCTCATGTTGAATAACTACTTTTTAAAGCCTCAATGTGACCAAAATTGCCATTTTTACAGACTTTTTCTCCCACTCAGAAGCTTCTATTTCGACCATTTTCAGCCATTAAAATGACTCTAAACACACTTATTTTAGTTCCAAAAGGGATAATTCACATGCAATAGTCATTTACTTTAAAAAAAATAAAAGATAAAAAAATTACCATTTCTGACCATTTTGAGAAAGTTCGACAGGTCACGGGTCATCGTATTTCATCAGAAAATTGATTTTTTGGACTGTAGAAAAAAAGATTCAAAATGTCATTTGGATTGTGCCTCATGTTGAATAACTACTTTTGAAAGCCTCAATGTGACCAAAATTGCCATTTTTACATACTTTTTCTCCCACTCAGAAGCTTCTATTTCGACCATTTTCAGGCATTAAAATGACTCTAAACACACTTATTTTAGTTCCAAAAGTGATAATTCACATGCAATAGTCATTTACTTTAAAAAACAATAAACATTAAAAAATTACCATTTCTGATCATTTTTTGAAAGTTCGACAGGTCACGGGTCATCGTTTTTCATCAGAAAATTGATTTTTTGGACTGTAGAAAAAAAGATTCAAAATGTAATTTGGATTGTGCCTCATGTTGAATAACTACTTTTTAAAGCCTCAATGTGACCAAAATTGCCATTTTTACAGACTTTTTCTCATACACAGAAGCTTCTGTTTCCACCAATTTCAGGCATTAAAATGACTCTAACACACTTATTTTAGTTCCAAAAGGGATAATTCACATGCAATAGTCATTTACATTCAAAAAATTAAACATTAAAAAATTACCATTTCTGACCATTTTGAGAAAGTTCGACAGGTCACGGGTCATCGTATTTCATCAGAAAATTGATTTTTTGGACTGTAGAAAAAAAGATTCAAAATGTCATTTGGATTGTGCCTCATGTTGAATAACTACTTTTGAAAGCCTCAATGTGACCAAAATTGCCATTTTTACAACTTTTTCTCCTACTCAGAAGCTTCTATTTCGACCATTTTCAGCCATTAAAATGACTCTAAACACACTTATTTTAGTTCCAAAAGTGATAATTCACATGCAATAGTCATTTACTTTAAAAAACAATAAACTTAAAAAAATTACCATTTCTGATCATTTTTTGAAAGTTCTACAGGTCACGGGTCATCGTTTTTCATCAGAAAATTGATTTTTTGGACTGTAGAAAAAAAGATTCAAAATGTAATTTGGATTGTGCCTCATGTTGAATAACTACTTTTTAAAGCCTCAATGTGACCAAAATTGCCATTTTTACAACTTTTTCTCCTACTCAGAAGCTTCTATTTCGACGATGTTCAGGCAATAAAATGACTCTAAACACACTTATTTTATTTCCAAAAGGGATAATTCACATGCAATAGTCATTTACATTCAAAAAATAAAAGATAAAAAAATCACCATTTCTGACCATTTTGAGAAAGTTCGACAGGTCACGGGTCATCGTATTTCATCAGAAAATTTATTTTTTGGACTGTAGAAAAAAAGATTCAAAATGTCATTTGGATTGTGCCTCATGTTGAATAACTACTTTTGAAAGCCTCAATGTGACCAAAATTGCCATTTTTACATACTTTTTCTCCCACTCAGAAGCTTCTATTTCGACGATTTTCAGGCATTAAAATGACTCTAAACACACTTATTTTAGTTCCAAAAGTGATAATTCACATGCAATAGTCATTTACTTTAAAAAACAATAAACATTAAAAAACTTACCATTTCTGATCATTTTTTGAAAGTTCGACAGGTCACGGGTCATCGTTTTTCATCAGAAAATTGATTTTTTGGACTGTAGAAAAAAAGATTTAAAATGTCATTTGGATTGTGCCTCATGTTGAATAACTACTTTTTAAAGCCTCAATGTGACCAAAATTGCCAGTTTTACAGACTTTTTCTCCTACTCAGAAGCTTCTATTTCGACCATTTTCAGGCAATAAAATGATCTAAACACACTTATTTTAGTTCCAAAAGTGATAATTCACATGCAATAGTCATTTACTTTAAAAAAAAAAAAAGATTAAAAAATTACCATTTCTTACCATATTGAGAAAGTTCGACAGGTCATCGTATTTCATCAGAAAATTGATTTTTTGGACTGTAGAAAAAAGATTAAAAATGTCATTTGGATTGTGCCTCATGTTGAATAACTACTTTTTAAAGCCTCAATGTGACCAAAATTGCCATTTTTACAGACTTTTTCTCCTACTCAGAAGCTTCTATTTCGACCATTTTCAGGCAATAAAATGATCTAAACACACTTATTTTAGTTCCAAAAGTGATAATTCACATGCAATAGTCATTTACTTTAAAAAAAAAAAAGATTAAAAAATTACCATTTCTTACCATATTGAGAAAGTTCGACAGGCCATCGTATTTCATCAGAAAATTGATTTTTTGGACTGTAGAAAAAAGATTAAAAATGTCATTTGGATTGTGCCTCATGTTGAATAACTAATTTTGAAAGCCTCAATGTGACCAAAATTGCCATTTTTACAGACTTTTTCTCCTACTGAGAAGCTTCTATTTCGACCATTTTCAGGCATTAAAATGACTCTAAACACACTTATTTTAGTTCCAAAAGGGATAATTCACATGCAATAGTCATTTACAGTCAAAAAATTAAACATTAAAAAATTACCATTTCTGACCATCTGCAGAAAGTTCAACAGGTCACGGGTCATCGTTTTTCATCAGAAAATTGATTTTTTGGACTGTAGAAATATTGATTCAAAATGTCATGTGGATAGGGCTTCATGTTGAATAACTACATTTTCAAGCCTCATTGTGACCAGAATTGTCATTTTTACAGACTTTTTCTCCTACTCAGAAGCTTCTATTTCGACCATTTTCAGCCATTAAAATGACTCTAAACACACTTATTTTAGTTCCAAAAGGGATAATTCACATGCAATAGTCATTTACTTTAAAAAAAATAAAAGATAAAAAAATTACCATTTCTGACCATTTTGAGAAAGTTCGACAGGTCACGGGTCATCGTATTTCATCAGAAAATTGATTTTTTGGACTGTAGAAAAAAAGATTCAAAATGTCATTTGGATTGTGCCTCATGTTGAATAACTACTTTTGAAAGCCTCAATGTGACCAAAATTGCCATTTTTACATACTTTTTCTCCCACTCAGAAGCTTCTATTTCGACCATTTTCAGGCATTAAAATGACTCTAAACACACTTATTTTAGTTCCAAAAGTGATAATTCACATGCAATAGTCATTTACTTTAAAAAACAATAAACATTAAAAAATTACCATTTCTGATCAGTTTTTGAAAGTTCGAATAGGTCACGGGTCATCGTTTTTCATCAGAAAATTAATTTTTTGGACTGTAGAAAAAAAGATTCAAAATGTCATTTGGATTGTGCCTCATGTTGAATAACTACTTTTTAAAGCCTCAATGTGACCAAAATTGCCATTTTTACAGACTTTTCTCCTACTCAGAAGCTTCTATTTCGACCATTTCAGGCATTAAAATGACTCTAAACACACTTATTTTAGTTCCAAAAGTGATAATTCACATGCAATAGTCATTTACTTTAAAAAAAAGAAAAAGATTAAAAAATTAGCATTTCTTACCATTTTGAGAAAGTTCGACAGGTCACGGGTCATCATATTTCATCAGAAAATTGATTTTTTGGACTGTAGAAAAAAAGATTCAAAATGTCATTTGGATTGTGCCTCATGTTGAATAACTACTTTTTAAAGCCTCAATGTGACCAAAATTGCCATTTTTACAGACTTTTTCTCCTACTCAGAAGCTTCTATTTCGACGATTTTCAGGCATTAAAATGACTCTAAACACACTTATTTTATTTCCAAAAGGGATAATTCACATGCAATAGTCATTTACATTCAAAAAATTAAACATTAAAAAATTACCATTTCTGACCATTTTGAGAAAGTTCGACAGGTCACGGGTCATCGTATTTCATCAGAAAATTGATTTTTTGGACTGTAGAAAAAAAGATTCAAAATGTCATTTGGATTGTGCCTCATGTTGAATAACTACTTTTGAAAGCCTCAATGTGACCAAAATTGCAATTTTAACATACTTTTTCTCCCACTCAGAAGCTTCTATTTCGACCATTTTCAGGCATTAAAATGACTCTAAACACACTTATTTTAGTTCCAAAAGTGATAATTCAAATGCAATAGTCATTTACTTTAAAAAACAATAAACATTAAAAAATTACCATTTCTGATCAGTTTTTGAAAGTTCGAATATGTCACGGGTCATCGTTTTTCATCGGAAAATTAATTTTTTGGACTGTAGAAAAAAAGATTCAAAATGTCATTTGGATTGTGCCTCATGTTGAATAACTACTTTTTAAAGCCTCAATGTGACCAAAATTGCCATTTTTACAGACTTTTCTCCTACTCAGAAGCTTCTATTTCGACCATTTCAGGCATTAAAATGACTCTAAACACACTTATTTTAGTTCCAAAAGTGATAATTCACATGCAATAGTCATTTACTTTAAAAAAAGAAAAAGATTAAAAAATTACCATTTCTTACCATTTTGAGAAAGTTCGACAGGTCACGGGTCATCGTATTTCATCAGAAAATTGATTTTTTGGACTGTAGAAAAAAAGATTCAAAATGTCATTTGGATTGTGCCTCATGTTGAATAACTACTTTTTAAAGTCTCAATGTGACCAAAATTGCCATTTTTACAGACTTTTTCTCCTACTCAGAAGCTTCTATTTCGACGATTTTCAGGCATTAAAATGACTCTAAACACACTTATTTTATTTCCAAAAGGGATAATTCACATGCAATAGTCATTTACATTAAAAAAATTAAACATTAAAAAATGACCATTTCTGACCATTTTGAGAAAGTTCGACAGGTCACGGGTCATCGTTTTTCATCAGAAAATTGATTTTTTGGACTGTAGAAAAAAAGATTCAAAATGTAATTTGGATTGTGCCTCATGTTGAATAACTACTTTTTAAAGCCTCAATGTGACCAAAATTGCCATTTTTACAGACTTTTTCTCCCACTCAGAAGCTTCTATTTCGACCATTTTCAGCCATTAAAATGACTCTAAACACACTTATTTTAGTTCCAAAAGGGATAATTCACATGCAATAGTCATTTACTTTAAAAAAAATAAAAGATAAAAAAATTACCATTTCTGACCATTTTGAGAAAGTTCAACAGGTCACGGGTCATCGTATTTCATCAGAAAATTGATTTTTTGGACTGTAGAAAAAAAGATTCAAAATGTCATTTGGATTGTGCCTCATGTTGAATAACTACTTTTGAAAGCCTCAATGTGACCAAAATTGCCATTTTTATATACTTTTTCTCCCACTCAGAAGCTTCTATTTCGACCATTTTCAGGCATTAAAATGACTCTAAACACACTTATTTTAGTTCCAAAAGTGATAATTCACATGCAATAGTCATTTACTTTAAAAAACAATAAACATTAAAAAATTACCATTTCTGATCATTTTTTGAAAGTTCGACAGGTCACGGGTCATCGTTTTTCATCAGAAAATTGATTTTTTGGACTGTAGAAAAAAAGATTCAAAATGTAATTTGGATTGTGCCTCATGTTGAATAACTACTTTTTAAAGCCTCAATGTGACCAAAATTGCTATTTTTACAGACTTTTTCTCATACACAGAAGCTTCTGTTTCCACCAATTTCAGGCATTAAAATGACTCTAACACACTTATTTTAGTTCCAAAAGGGATAATTCACATGCAATAGTCATTTACATTCAAAAAATTAAACATTAAAAAATTACCATTTCTGACCATTTTGAGAAAGTTCGACAGGTCACGGGTCATCGTATTTCATCAGAAAATTGATTTTTTGGACTGTAGAAAAAAAGATTCAAAATGTCATTTGGATTGTGCCTCATGTTGAATAACTACTTTTGAAAGCCTCAATGTGACCAAAATTGCCATTTTTACAACTTTTTCTCCTACTCAGAAGCTTCTATTTCGACCATTTTCAGCCATTAAAATGACTCTAAACACACTTATTTTAGTTCCAAAAGTGATAATTCACATGCAATAGTCATTTACTTTAAAAAACAATAAACATTAAAAAATTACCATTTCTGATCATTTTTTGAAAGTTCGACAGGTCACGGGTCATCGTTTTTCATCAGAAAATTGATTTTTTGGACTGTAGAAAAAAAGATTCAAAATGTAATTTGGATTGTGCCTCATGTTGAATAACTACTTTTTAAAGCCTCAATGTGACCAAAATTGCCATTTTTACAACTTTTTCTCCTACTCAGAAGCTTCTATTTCGACGATGTTCAGGCATTAAAATGACTCTAAACACACTTATTTTATTTCCAAAAGGGATAATTCACATGCAATAGTCATTTACATTCAAAAAATAAAAGATAAAAAAATCACCATTTCTGACCATTTTGAGAAAGTTCGACAGGTCACGGGTCATCGTATTTCATCAGAAAATTGATTTTTTGGACTGTAGAAAAAAAGATTCAAAATGTCATTTGGATTGTGCCTCATGTTGAATAACTACTTTTGAAAGCCTCAATGTGACCAAAATTGCCATTTTTACATACTTTTTCTCCCACTCAGAAGCTTCTATTTCGACGATTTTCAGGCATTAAAATGACTCTAAACACACTTATTTTAGTTCCAAAAGTGATAATTCACATGCAATAGTCATTTACTTTAAAAAACAATAAACATTAAAAAATTACCATTTCTGATCATTTTTTGAAAGTTCGACAGGTCACGGGTCATCGTTTTTCATCAGAAAATTGATTTTTTGGACTGTAGAAAAAAAGATTCAAAATGTAATTTGGATTGTGCCTCATGTTGAATAACTACTTTTTAAAGCCTCAATGTGACCAAAATTGCCATTTTTACAACTTTTTCTCCTACTCAGAAGCTTCTATTTCGACCATTTTCAGCCATTAAAATGACTCTAAACACACTTATTTTAGTTCCAAAAGTGATAATTCACATGCAATAGTCATTTACTTTAAAAAACAATAAACATTAAAAAATTACCATTTCTGATCATTTTTTGAAAGTTCGACAGGTCACGGGTCATCGTTTTTCATCAGAAAATTGATTTTTTGGACTGTAGAAAAAAAGATTCAAAATGTAATTTGGATTGTGCCTCATGTTGAATAACTACTTTTTAAAGCCTCAATGTGACCAAAATTGCCATTTTTACAACTTTTTCTCCTACTCAGAAGCTTCTATTTCGACGATGTTCAGGCATTAAAATGACTCTAAACACACTTATTTTATTTCCAAAAGGGATAATTCACATGCAATAGTCATTTACATTCAAAAAATAAAAGATAAAAAAATCACCATTTCTGACCATTTTGAGAAAGTTCGACAGGTCACGGGTCATCGTATTTCATCAGAAAATTGATTTTTTGGACTGTAGAAAAAAAGATTCAAAATGTCATTTGGATTGTGCCTCATGTTGAATAACTACTTTTTAAAGCCTCAATGTGACCAAAATTGCCATTTTTACAGACTTTTCTCCTACTCAGAAGCTTCTATTTCGACCATTTCAGGCATTAAAATGACTCTATACACACTTATTTTAGTTCCAAAAGTGATAATTCACATGCAATAGTCATTTACTTTAAAAAAAAGAAAAAGATTAAAAAATTAGCATTTCTTACCATTTTGAGAAAGTTCGACAGGTCACGGGTCATCATATTTCATCAGAAAATTGATTTTTTGGACTGTAGAAAAAAAGATTCAAAATGTCATTTGGATTGTGCCTCATGTTGAATAACTACTTTTTAAAGCCTCAATGTGACCAAAATTGCCATTTTTACAGACTTTTTCTCCTACTCAGAAGCTTCTATTTCGACGATTTTCAGGCATTAAAATGACTCTAAACACACTTATTTTATTTCCAAAAGGGATAATTCACATGCAATTGTCATTTACATTCAAAAAATTAAACATTAAAAAATTACCATTTCTGACCATTTTGAGAAAGTTCGACAGGTCACGGGTCATCGTATTTCATCAGAAAATTGATTCTTTGGACTGTAGAAAAAAAGATTCAAAATGTCATTTGGATTGTGCCTCATGTTGAATAACTACTTTTGAAAGCCTCAATGTGACCAAAATTGCCATTTTTACAGACTTTTTCTCCTACTCAGAAGCTTCTATTTCGACGATTTTCAGGCATTAAAATGACTCTAAACACACTTATTTTATTTCCAAAAGGGATAATTCACATGCAATAGTCATTTACATTCAAAATATTAAACATTAAAAAATTACCATTTCTGACCATTTTGAGAAAGTTCGACAGGTCACGGGTCATCGTATTTCATCAGAAAATTGATTTTTTGGACTGTAGAAAAAAAGATTCAAAATGTCATTTGGATTGTGCCTCATGTTGAATAACTACTTTTGAAAGCCTCAATGTGACCAAAATTGCAATTTTAACATACTTTTTCTCCCACTCAGAAGCTTCTATTTCGACCATTTTCAGGCATTAAAATGACTCTAAACACACTTATTTTAGTTCCAAAAGTGATAATTCAAATGCAATAGTCATTTACTTTAAAAAACAATAAACATTAAAAAATTACCATTTCTGATCAGTTTTTGAAAGTTCGAATATGTCACGGGTCATCGTTTTTCATCGGAAAATTAATTTTTTGGACTGTAGAAAAAAAGATTCAAAATGTCATTTGGATTGTGCCTCATGTTGAATAACTACTTTTTAAAGCCTCAATGTGACCAAAATTGCCATTTTTACAGACTTTTCTCCTACTCAGAAGCTTCTATTTCGACCATTTCAGGCATTAAAATGACTCTAAACACACTTATTTTAGTTCCAAAAGTGATAATTCACATGCAATAGTCATTTACTTTAAAAAAAGAAAAAGATTAAAAAATTACCATTTCTTACCATTTTGAGAAAGTTCGACAGGTCACGGGTCATCGTATTTCATCAGAAAATTGATTTTTTGGACTGTAGAAAAAAAGATTCAAAATGTCATTTGGATTGTGCCTCATGTTGAATAACTACTTTTTAAAGTCTCAATGTGACCAAAATTGCCATTTTTACAGACTTTTTCTCCTACTCAGAAGCTTCTATTTCGACGATTTTCAGGCATTAAAATGACTCTAAACACACTTATTTTATTTCCAAAAGGGATAATTCACATGCAATAGTCATTTACATTAAAAAAATTAAACATTAAAAAATGACCATTTCTGACCATTTTGAGAAAGTTCGACAGGTCACGGGTCATCGTTTTTCATCAGAAAATTGATTTTTTGGACTGTAGAAAAAAAGATTCAAAATGTAATTTGGATTGTGCCTCATGTTGAATAACTACTTTTGAAAGCCTCAATGTGACCAAAATTGCAATTTTAACATACTTTTTCTCCCACTCAGAAGCTTCTATTTCGACCATTTTCAGCCATTAAAATGACTCTAAACACACTTATTTTAGTTCCAAAAGTGATAATTCAAATGCAATAGTCATTTACTTTAAAAAACAATAAACATTAAAAAATTACCATTTCTGATCAGTTTTTGAAAGTTCGAATATGTCACGGGTCATCGTTTTTCATCGGAAAATTAATTTTTTGGACTGTAGAAAAAAAGATTCAAAATGTCATTTGGATTGTGCCTCATGTTGAATAACTACTTTTTAAAGCCTCAATGTGACCAAAATTGCCATTTTTACAGACTTTTCTCCTACTCAGAAGCTTCTATTTCGACCATTTCAGGCATTAAAATGACTCTAAACACACTTATTTTAGTTCCAAAAGTGATAATTCACATGCAATAGTCATTTACTTTAAAAAAAGAAAAAGATTAAAAAATTACCATTTCTTACCATTTTGAGAAAGTTCGACAGGTCACGGGTCATCGTATTTCATCAGAAAATTGATTTTTTGGACTGTAGAAAAAAAGATTCAAAATGTCATTTGGATTGTGCCTCATGTTGAATAACTACTTTTTAAAGTCTCAATGTGACCAAAATTGCCATTTTTACAGACTTTTTCTCCTACTCAGAAGCTTCTATTTCGACGATTTTCAGGCATTAAAATGACTCTAAACACACTTATTTTATTTCCAAAAGGGATAATTCACATGCAATAGTCATTTACATTAAAAAAATTAAACATTAAAAAATGACCATTTCTGACCATTTTGAGAAAGTTCGACAGGTCACGGGTCATCGTTTTTCATCAGAAAATTGATTTTTTGGACTGTAGAAAAAAAGATTCAAAATGTAATTTGGATTGTGCCTCATGTTGAATAACTACTTTTTAAAGCCTCAATGTGACCAAAATTGCCATTTTTACAGACTTTTTCTCCCACTCAGAAGCTTCTATTTCGACCATTTTCAGCCATTAAAATGACTCTAAACACACTTATTTTAGTTCCAAAAGGGATAATTCACATGCAATAGTCATTTACTTTAAAAAAAATAAAAGATAAAAAAATTACCATTTCTGACCATTTTGAGAAAGTTCAACAGGTCACGGGTCATCGTATTTCATCAGAAAATTGATTTTTTGGACTGTAGAAAAAAAGATTCAAAATGTCATTTGGATTGTGCCTCATGTTGAATAACTACTTTTGAAAGCCTCAATGTGACCAAAATTGCCATTTTTACATACTTTTTCTCCCACTCAGAAGCTTCTATTTCGACCATTTTCAGGCATTAAAATGACTCTAAACACACTTATTTTAGTTCCAAAAGTGATAATTCACATGCAATAGTCATTTACTTTAAAAAACAATAAACATTAAAAAATTACCATTTCTGATCATTTTTTGAAAGTTCGACAGGTCACGGGTCATCGTTTTTCATCAGAAAATTGATTTTTTGGACTGTAGAAAAAAAGATTCAAAATGTAATTTGGATTGTGCCTCATGTTGAATAACTACTTTTTAAAGCCTCAATGTGACCAAAATTGCCATTTTTACAACTTTTTCTCCTACTCAGAAGCTTCTATTTCGACGATGTTCAGGCATTAAAATGACTCTAAACACACTTATTTTATTTCCAAAAGGGATAATTCACATGCAATAGTCATTTACATTCAAAAAATAAAAGATAAAAAAATCACCATTTCTGACCATTTTGAGAAAGTTCGACAGGTCACGGGTCATCGTATTTCATCAGAAAATTGATTTTTTGGACTGTAGAAAAAAAGATTCAAAATGTCATTTGGATTGTGCCTCATGTTGAATAACTACTTTTGAAAGCCTCAATGTGACCAAAATTGCCATTTTTACATACTTTTTCTCCCACTCAGAAGCTTCTATTTCGACGATTTTCAGGCATTAAAATGACTCTAAACACACTTATTTTAGTTCCAAAAGTGATAATTCACATGCAATAGTCATTTACTTTAAAAAACAATAAACATTAAAAAATTACCATTTCTGATCATTTTTTGAAAGTTCGACAGGTCACGGGTCATCGTTTTTCATCAGAAAATTGATTTTTTGGACTGTAGAAAAAAAGATTCAAAATGTAATTTGGATTGTGCCTCATGTTGAATAACTACTTTTTAAAGCCTCAATGTGACCAAAATTGCCATTTTTACAACTTTTTCTCCTACTCAGAAGCTTCTATTTCGACCATTTTCAGCCATTAAAATGACTCTAAACACACTTATTTTAGTTCCAAAAGTGATAATTCACATGCAATAGTCATTTACTTTAAAAAACAATAAACATTAAAAAATTACCATTTCTGATCATTTTTTGAAAGTTCGACAGGTCACGGGTCATCGTTTTTCATCAGAAAATTGATTTTTTGGACTGTAGAAAAAAAGATTCAAAATGTAATTTGGATTGTGCCTCATGTTGAATAACTACTTTTTAAAGCCTCAATGTGACCAAAATTGCCATTTTTACAACTTTTTCTCCTACTCAGAAGCTTCTATTTCGACGATGTTCAGGCATTAAAATGACTCTAAACACACTTATTTTATTTCCAAAAGGGATAATTCACATGCAATAGTCATTTACATTCAAAAAATAAAAGATAAAAAAATCACCATTTCTGACCATTTTGAGAAAGTTCGACAGGTCACGGGTCATCGTATTTCATCAGAAAATTGATTTTTTGGACTGTAGAAAAAAAGATTCAAAATGTCATTTGGATTGTGCCTCATGTTGAATAACTACTTTTGAAAGCCTCAATGTGACCAAAATTGCCATTTTTACATACTTTTTCTCCCACTCAGAAGCTTCTATTTCGACGATTTTCAGGCATTAAAATGACTCTAAACACACTTATTTTAGTTCCAAAAGTGATAATTCACATGCAATAGTCATTTACTTTAAAAAACAATAAACATTAAAAAATTACCATTTCTGATCATTTTTTGAAAGTTCGACAGGTCACGGGTCATCGTTTTTCATCAGAAAATTGATTTTTTGGACTGTAGAAAAAAAGATTCAAAATGTAATTTGGATTGTGCCTCATGTTGAATAACTACTTTTTAAAGCCTCAATGTGACCAAAATTGCCATTTTTACAACTTTTTCTCCTACTCAGAAGCTTCTATTTCGACCATTTTCAGCCATTAAAATGACTCTAAACACACTTATTTTAGTTCCAAAAGGGATAATTCACATGCAATAGTCATTTACTTTAAAAAAAAAAAAAAGATAAAAAAATTACCATTTCTGACCATTTTGAGAAAGTTCGACAGATCACGGGTCATCGTTTTTCATCAGAAAATTTATTTTTTGGACTGTAGAAAAAAGATTCAAAATGTCATTTGGATTGTGCCTCATGTTGAATAACTACTTTTGAAAGCCTCAATGTGACCAAAATTGCCATTTTTACATACTTTTTCTCCCACTCAGAAGCTTCTATTTCGACCATTTTCAGGCATTAAAATGACTCTAAACACACTTATTTTAGTTCCAAAAGTGATAATTCACATGCAATAGTCATTTACTTTAAAAAACAATAAACATTAAAAAACTTACCATTTCTGATCATTTTTTGAAAGTTCGACAGGTCACGGGTCATCGTTTTTCATCAGAAAATTGATTTTTTGGACTGTAGAAAAAAAGATTTAAAATGTCATTTGGATTGTGCCTCATGTTGAATAACTACTTTTTAAAGCCTCAATGTGACCAAAATTGCCATTTTTACAGACTTTTTCTCCTACTCAGAAGCTTCTATTTCGACCATTTTCAGGCAATAAAATGATCTAAACACACTTATTTTAGTTCCAAAAGTGATAATTCACATGCAATAGTCATTTACTTTAAAAAAAATAAAAGATAAAAAAATTACCATTTCTGACCATTTTGAGAAAGTTCGACAGGTCACGGGTCATCGTATTTCATCAGAAAATTGATTTTTTGGACTGTAGAAAAAAAGATTTAAAATGTCATTTGGATTGTGCCTCATGTTGAATAACTAATTTTGAAAGCCTCAATGTGACCAAAATTGCCATTTTTACAGACTTTTTCTCCTACTGAGAAGCTTCTATTTCGACCATTTTCAGGCATTAAAATGACTCTAAACACACTTATTTTAGTTCCAAAAGGGATAATTCACATGCAATAGTCATTTACAGTCAAAAAATAAAACATTAAAAAATTACCATTTCTGACCATCTGCAGAAAGTTCAACAGGTCACGGGTCATTTTTTTTCATCAGAAAATTGATTTTTTGGACTGTAGAAATATTGATTCAAAATGTCATGTGGATAGGGCTTCATGTTGAATAACTACATTTTCAAGCCTCATTGTGACCAGAATTGTCATTTTTACAGACTTTTTCTCCTACTCAGAAGCTTCTATTTCGACCAATGACTCTAAACACACTTATTTTAGTTCCAAAGGGGATAATTCACATGCAATAGTCATTTACTTTAAAAAAAATAAAAGATAAAAAAATTACCATTTCTGACCATTTTGAGAAAGTTCGACAGGTCACGGGTCATCGTATTTCATCAGAAAATGGATTTTTTGGACTGTAGAAAAAAAGATTCAAAATGTCATTTGGATTGTGCCTCATGTTGAATAACTACTTTTGAAAGCCTCAATGTGACCAAAATTGCCATTTTTACATACTTTTTCTCCCACTCAGAAGCTTCTATTTCGACCATTTTCAAGCATTAAAATGACTCTAAACACACTTATTTTAGTTCCAAAAGTGATAATTCACATGCAATAGTCATTTACTTTAAAAAACAATAAACATTAAAAAATTACCATTTCTGATCAGTTTTTGAAAGTTCGAATAGGTCACGGGTCATCGTTTTTCATCAGAAAATTAATTTTTTGGACTGTAGAAAAAAAGATTCAAAATGTCATTTGGATTGTGCCTCATGTTGAATAACTACTTTTTAAAGCCTCAATGTGACCAAAATTGCCATTTTTACAGACTTTTCTCCTACTCAGAAGCTTCTATTTCGACCATTTCAGGCATTAAAATGACTCTATACACACTTATTTTAGTTCCAAAAGTGATAATTCACATGCAATAGTCATTTACTTTAAAAAAAAGAAAAAGATTAAAAAATTAGCATTTCTTACCATTTTGAGAAAGTTCGACAGGTCACGGGTCATCATATTTCATCAGAAAATTGATTTTTTGGACTGTAGAAAAAAAGATTCAAAATGTCATTTGGATTGTGCCTCATGTTGAATAACTACTTTTTAAAGCCTCAATGTGACCAAAATTGCCATTTTTACAGACTTTTTCTCCTACTCAGAAGCTTCTATTTCGACGATTTTCAGGCATTAAAATGACTCTAAACACACTTATTTTATTTCCAAAAGGGATAATTCACATGCAATTGTCATTTACATTCAAAAAATTAAACATTAAAAAATTACCATTTCTGACCATTTTGAGAAAGTTCGACAGGTCACGGGTCATCGTATTTCATCAGAAAATTGATTCTTTGGACTGTAGAAAAAAAGATTCAAAATGTCATTTGGATTGTGCCTCATGTTGAATAACTACTTTTGAAAGCCTCAATGTGACCAAAATTGCCATTTTTACAGACTTTTTCTCCTACTCAGAAGCTTCTATTTCGACGATTTTCAGGCATTAAAATGACTCTAAACACACTTATTTTATTTCCAAAAGGGATAATTCACATGCAATAGTCATTTACATTCAAAATATTAAACATTAAAAAATTACCATTTCTGACCATTTTGAGAAAGTTCGACAGGTCACGGGTCATCGTATTTCATCAGAAAATTGATTTTTTGGACTGTAGAAAAAAAGATTCAAAATGTCATTTGGATTGTGCCTCATGTTGAATAACTACTTTTGAAAGCCTCAATGTGACCAAAATTGCAATTTTAACATACTTTTTCTCCCACTCAGAAGCTTCTATTTCGACCATTTTCAGGCATTAAAATGACTCTAAACACACTTATTTTAGTTCCAAAAGTGATAATTCAAATGCAATAGTCATTTACTTTAAAAAACAATAAACATTAAAAAATTACCATTTCTGATCAGTTTTTGAAAGTTCGAATATGTCACGGGTCATCGTTTTTCATCGGAAAATTAATTTTTTGGACTGTAGAAAAAAAGATTCAAAATGTCATTTGGATTGTGCCTCATGTTGAATAACTACTTTTTAAAGCCTCAATGTGACCAAAATTGCCATTTTTACAGACTTTTCTCCTACTCAGAAGCTTCTATTTCGACCATTTCAGGCATTAAAATGACTCTAAACACACTTATTTTAGTTCCAAAAGTGATAATTCACATGCAATAGTCATTTACTTTAAAAAAAGAAAAAGATTAAAAAATTACCATTTCTTACCATTTTGAGAAAGTTCGACAGGTCACGGGTCATCGTATTTCATCAGAAAATTGATTTTTTGGACTGTAGAAAAAAAGATTCAAAATGTCATTTGGATTGTGCCTCATGTTGAATAACTACTTTTTAAAGTCTCAATGTGACCAAAATTGCCATTTTTACAGACTTTTTCTCCTACTCAGAAGCTTCTATTTCGACGATTTTCAGGCATTAAAATGACTCTAAACACACTTATTTTATTTCCAAAAGGGATAATTCACATGCAATAGTCATTTACATTAAAAAAATTAAACATTAAAAAATGACCATTTCTGACCATTTTGAGAAAGTTCGACAGGTCACGGGTCATCGTTTTTCATCAGAAAATTGATTTTTTGGACTGTAGAAAAAAAGATTCAAAATGTAATTTGGATTGTGCCTCATGTTGAATAACTACTTTTGAAAGCCTCAATGTGACCAAAATTGCAATTTTAACATACTTTTTCTCCCACTCAGAAGCTTCTATTTCGACCATTTTCAGCCATTAAAATGACTCTAAACACACTTATTTTAGTTCCAAAAGTGATAATTCAAATGCAATAGTCATTTACTTTAAAAAACAATAAACATTAAAAAATTACCATTTCTGATCAGTTTTTGAAAGTTCGAATATGTCACGGGTCATCGTTTTTCATCGGAAAATTAATTTTTTGGACTGTAGAAAAAAAGATTCAAAATGTCATTTGGATTGTGCCTCATGTTGAATAACTACTTTTTAAAGCCTCAATGTGACCAAAATTGCCATTTTTACAGACTTTTCTCCTACTCAGAAGCTTCTATTTCGACCATTTCAGGCATTAAAATGACTCTAAACACACTTATTTTAGTTCCAAAAGTGATAATTCACATGCAATAGTCATTTACTTTAAAAAAAGAAAAAGATTAAAAAATTACCATTTCTTACCATTTTGAGAAAGTTCGACAGGTCACGGGTCATCGTATTTCATCAGAAAATTGATTTTTTGGACTGTAGAAAAAAAGATTCAAAATGTCATTTGGATTGTGCCTCATGTTGAATAACTACTTTTTAAAGTCTCAATGTGACCAAAATTGCCATTTTTACAGACTTTTTCTCCTACTCAGAAGCTTCTATTTCGACGATTTTCAGGCATTAAAATGACTCTAAACACACTTATTTTATTTCCAAAAGGGATAATTCACATGCAATAGTCATTTACATTAAAAAAATTAAACATTAAAAAATGACCATTTCTGACCATTTTGAGAAAGTTCGACAGGTCACGGGTCATCGTTTTTCATCAGAAAATTGATTTTTTGGACTGTAGAAAAAAAGATTCAAAATGTAATTTGGATTGTGCCTCATGTTGAATAACTACTTTTTAAAGCCTCAATGTGACCAAAATTGCCATTTTTACAGACTTTTTCTCCCACTCAGAAGCTTCTATTTCGACCATTTTCAGCCATTAAAATGACTCTAAACACACTTATTTTAGTTCCAAAAGGGATAATTCACATGCAATAGTCATTTACTTTAAAAAAAATAAAAGATAAAAAAATTACCATTTCTGACCATTTTGAGAAAGTTCAACAGGTCACGGGTCATCGTATTTCATCAGAAAATTGATTTTTTGGACTGTAGAAAAAAAGATTCAAAATGTCATTTGGATTGTGCCTCATGTTGAATAACTACTTTTGAAAGCCTCAATGTGACCAAAATTGCCATTTTTACATACTTTTTCTCCCACTCAGAAGCTTCTATTTCGACCATTTTCAGGCATTAAAATGACTCTAAACACACTTATTTTAGTTCCAAAAGTGATAATTCACATGCAATAGTCATTTACTTTAAAAAACAATAAACATTAAAAAATTACCATTTCTGATCATTTTTTGAAAGTTCGACAGGTCACGGGTCATCGTTTTTCATCAGAAAATTGATTTTTTGGACTGTAGAAAAAAAGATTCAAAATGTAATTTGGATTGTGCCTCATGTTGAATAACTACTTTTTAAAGCCTCAATGTGACCAAAATTGCTATTTTTACAGACTTTTTCTCATACACAGAAGCTTCTGTTTCCACCAATTTCAGGCATTAAAATGACTCTAACACACTTATTTTAGTTCCAAAAGGGATAATTCACATGCAATAGTCATTTACATTCAAAAAATTAAACATTAAAAAATTACCATTTCTGACCATTTTGAGAAAGTTCGACAGGTCACGGGTCATCGTATTTCATCAGAAAATTGATTTTTTGGACTGTAGAAAAAAAGATTCAAAATGTCATTTGGATTGTGCCTCATGTTGAATAACTACTTTTGAAAGCCTCAATGTGACCAAAATTGCCATTTTTACAACTTTTTCTCCTACTCAGAAGCTTCTATTTCGACCATTTTCAGCCATTAAAATGACTCTAAACACACTTATTTTAGTTCCAAAAGTGATAATTCACATGCAATAGTCATTTACTTTAAAAAACAATAAACATTAAAAAATTACCATTTCTGATCATTTTTTGAAAGTTCGACAGGTCACGGGTCATCGTTTTTCATCAGAAAATTGATTTTTTGGACTGTAGAAAAAAAGATTCAAAATGTAATTTGGATTGTGCCTCATGTTGAATAACTACTTTTTAAAGCCTCAATGTGACCAAAATTGCCATTTTTACAACTTTTTCTCCTACTCAGAAGCTTCTATTTCGACGATGTTCAGGCATTAAAATGACTCTAAACACACTTATTTTATTTCCAAAAGGGATAATTCACATGCAATAGTCATTTACATTCAAAAAATAAAAGATAAAAAAATCACCATTTCTGACCATTTTGAGAAAGTTCGACAGGTCACGGGTCATCGTATTTCATCAGAAAATTGATTTTTTGGACTGTAGAAAAAAAGATTCAAAATGTCATTTGGATTGTGCCTCATGTTGAATAACTACTTTTGAAAGCCTCAATGTGACCAAAATTGCCATTTTTACATACTTTTTCTCCCACTCAGAAGCTTCTATTTCGACGATTTTCAGGCATTAAAATGACTCTAAACACACTTATTTTAGTTCCAAAAGTGATAATTCACATGCAATAGTCATTTACTTTAAAAAACAATAAACATTAAAAAATTACCATTTCTGATCATTTTTTGAAAGTTCGACAGGTCACGGGTCATCGTTTTTCATCAGAAAATTGATTTTTTGGACTGTAGAAAAAAAGATTCAAAATGTAATTTGGATTGTGCCTCATGTTGAATAACTACTTTTTAAAGCCTCAATGTGACCAAAATTGCCATTTTTACAACTTTTTCTCCTACTCAGAAGCTTCTATTTCGACCATTTTCAGCCATTAAAATGACTCTAAACACACTTATTTTAGTTCCAAAAGTGATAATTCACATGCAATAGTCATTTACTTTAAAAAACAATAAACATTAAAAAATTACCATTTCTGATCATTTTTTGAAAGTTCGACAGGTCACGGGTCATCGTTTTTCATCAGAAAATTGATTTTTTGGACTGTAGAAAAAAAGATTCAAAATGTAATTTGGATTGTGCCTCATGTTGAATAACTACTTTTTAAAGCCTCAATGTGACCAAAATTGCCATTTTTACAACTTTTTCTCCTACTCAGAAGCTTCTATTTCGACGATGTTCAGGCATTAAAATGACTCTAAACACACTTATTTTATTTCCAAAAGGGATAATTCACATGCAATAGTCATTTACATTCAAAAAATAAAAGATAAAAAAATCACCATTTCTGACCATTTTGAGAAAGTTCGACAGGTCACGGGTCATCGTATTTCATCAGAAAATTGATTTTTTGGACTGTAGAAAAAAAGATTCAAAATGTCATTTGGATTGTGCCTCATGTTGAATAACTACTTTTGAAAGCCTCAATGTGACCAAAATTGCCATTTTTACATACTTTTTCTCCCACTCAGAAGCTTCTATTTCGACGATTTTCAGGCATTAAAATGACTCTAAACACACTTATTTTAGTTCCAAAAGTGATAATTCACATGCAATAGTCATTTACTTTAAAAAACAATAAACATTAAAAAATTACCATTTCTGATCATTTTTTGAAAGTTCGACAGGTCACGGGTCATCGTTTTTCATCAGAAAATTGATTTTTTGGACTGTAGAAAAAAAGATTCAAAATGTAATTTGGATTGTGCCTCATGTTGAATAACTACTTTTTAAAGCGTCAATGTGACCAAAATTGCCATTTTTACAACTTTTTCTCCTACTCAGAAGCTTCTATTTCGACCATTTTCAGCCATTAAAATGACTCTAAACACACTTATTTTAGTTCCAAAAGGGATAATTCACATGCAATAGTCATTTACTTTAAAAAAAAAAAAAGATAAAAAAATTACCATTTCTGACCATTTTGAGAAAGTTCGACAGATCACGGGTCATCGTTTTTCATCAGAAAATTTATTTTTTGGACTGTAGAAAAAAGATTCAAAATGTCATTTGGATTGTGCCTCATGTTGAATAACTACTTTTGAAAGCCTCAATGTGACCAAAATTGCCATTTTTACATACTTTTTCTCCCACTCAGAAGCTTCTATTTCGACCATTTTCAGGCATTAAAATGACTCTAAACACACTTATTTTAGTTCCAAAAGTGATAATTCACATGCAATAGTCATTTACTTTAAAAAACAATAAACATTAAAAAACTTACCATTTCTGATCATTTTTTGAAAGTTCGACAGGTCACGGGTCATCGTTTTTCATCAGAAAATTGATTTTTTGGACTGTAGAAAAAAAGATTTAAAATGTCATTTGGATTGTGCCTCATGTTGAATAACTACTTTTTAAAGCCTCAATGTGACCAAAATTGCCATTTTTACAGACTTTTTCTCCTACTCAGAAGCTTCTATTTCGACCATTTTCAGGCAATAAAATGATCTAAACACACTTATTTTAGTTCCAAAAGTGATAATTCACATGCAATAGTCATTTACTTTAAAAAAAATAAAAGATAAAAAAATTACCATTTCTGACCATTTTGAGAAAGTTCGACAGGTCACGGGTCATCGTATTTCATCAGAAAATTGATTTTTTGGACTGTAGAAAAAAAGATTTAAAATATCATTTGGATTGTGCCTCATGTTGAATAACTAATTTTGAAAGCCTCAATGTGACCAAAATTGCCATTTTTACAGACTTTTTCTCCTACTGAGAAGCTTCTATTTCGACCATTTTCAGGCATTAAAATGACTCTAAACACACTTATTTTAGTTCCAAAAGGGATAATTCACATGCAATAGTCATTTACAGTCAAAAAATAAAACATTAAAAAATTACCATTTCTGACCATCTGCAGAAAGTTCAACAGGTCACGGGTCATTTTTTTTCATCAGAAAATTGATTTTTTGGACTGTAGAAATATTGATTCAAAATGTCATGTGGATAGGGCTTCATGTTGAATAACTACATTTTCAAGCCTCATTGTGACCAGAATTGTCATTTTTACAGACTTTTTCTCCTACTCAGAAGCTTCTATTTCGACCAATGACTCTAAACACACTTATTTTAGTTCCAAAGGGGATAATTCACATGCAATAGTCATTTACTTTAAAAAAAATAAAAGATAAAAAAATTACCATTTCTGACCATTTTGAGAAAGTTCGACAGGTCACGGGTCATCGTATTTCATCAGAAAATGGATTTTTTGGACTGTAGAAAAAAAGATTCAAAATGTCATTTGGATTGTGCCTCATGTTGAATAACTACTTTTGAAAGCCTCAATGTGACCAAAATTGCCATTTTTACATACTTTTTCTCCCACTCAGAAGCTTCTATTTCGACCATTTTCAAGCATTAAAATGACTCTAAACACACTTATTTTAGTTCCAAAAGTGATAATTCACATGCAATAGTCATTTACTTTAAAAAACAATAAACATTAAAAAATTACCATTTCTGATCAGTTTTTGAAAGTTCGAATAGGTCACGGGTCATCGTTTTTCATCAGAAAATTAATTTTTTGGACTGTAGAAAAAAAGATTCAAAATGTCATTTGGATTGTGCCTCATGTTGAATAACTACTTTTTAAAGCCTCAATGTGACCAAAATTGCCATTTTTACAGACTTTTCTCCTACTCAGAAGCTTCTATTTCGACCATTTCAGGCATTAAAATGACTCTATACACACTTATTTTAGTTCCAAAAGTGATAATTCACATGCAATAGTCATTTACTTTAAAAAAAAGAAAAAGATTAAAAAATTAGCATTTCTTACCATTTTGAGAAAGTTCGACAGGTCACGGGTCATCATATTTCATCAGAAAATTGATTTTTTGGACTGTAGAAAAAAAGATTCAAAATGTCATTTGGATTGTGCCTCATGTTGAATAACTACTTTTTAAAGCCTCAATGTGACCAAAATTGCCATTTTTACAGACTTTTTCTCCTACTCAGAAGCTTCTATTTCGACGATTTTCAGGCATTAAAATGACTCTAAACACACTTATTTTATTTCCAAAAGGGATAATTCACATGCAATTGTCATTTACATTCAAAAAATTAAACATTAAAAAATTACCATTTCTGACCATTTTGAGAAAGTTCGACAGGTCACGGGTCATCGTATTTCATCAGAAAATTGATTCTTTGGACTGTAGAAAAAAAGATTCAAAATGTCATTTGGATTGTGCCTCATGTTGAATAACTACTTTTGAAAGCCTCAATGTGACCAAAATTGCCATTTTTACAGACTTTTTCTCCTACTCAGAAGCTTCTATTTCGATCATTTTCAGGCAATAAAATGATCTAAACACACTTATTTTAGTTCCAAAAGTGATAATTCACATGCAATAGTCATTTACTTTAAAAAACAATAAACATTAAAAAACTTACCATTTCTGATCATCTTTTGAAAGTTCGACAGGTCACGGGTCATCGTTTTTCATCAGAAAATTGATTTTTTGGACTGTAGAAAAAAAGATTTAAAATGTCATTTGGATTGTGCCTCATGTTGAATAACTACTTTTTAAAGCCTCAATGTGACCAAAATTGCCATTTTTACAGACTTTTTCTCCTACTCAGAAGCTTCTATTTCGACCATTTTCAGGCAATAAAATGATCTAAACACACTTATTTTAGTTCCAAAAGTGATAATTCACATGCAATAGTCATTTACTTTAAAAAAAAAAAAAAGATTAAAAAATTACCATTTCTTACCATATTGAGAAAGTTCGACAGGTCATCGTATTTCATCAGAAAATTGATTTTTTGGACTGTAGAAAAAAGATTAAAAATGTCATTTGGATTGTGCCTCATGTTGAATAACTAATTTTGAAAGCCTCAATGTGACCAAAATTGCCATTTTTACAGACTTTTTCTCCTACTGAGAAGCTTCTATTTCGACCATTTTCAGGCATTAAAATGACTCTAAACACACTTATTTTAGTTCCAAAAGGGATAATTCACATGCAATAGTCATTTACAGTCAAAAAATTAAACATTAAAAAATTACCATTTCTGACCATCTGCAGAAAGTTCAACAGGTCACGGGTCATCGTTTTTCATCAGAAAATTCATTTTTTGGACTGTAGAAATATTGATTCAAAATGTCATGTGGATAGGGCTTCATGTTGAATAACTACATTTTCAAGCCTCATTGTGACCAGAATTGTCATTTTTACAGACTTTTTCTCCTACTCAGAAGCTTCTATTTCGACCATTTTCAGCCATTAAAATGACTCTAAACACACTTATTTTAGTTCCAAAAGGGATAATTCACATGCAATAGTCATTTACTTTAAAAAAAATAAAAGATAAAAAAATTACCATTTCTGACCATTTTGAGAAAGTTCGACAGGTCACGGGTCATCGTATTTCATCAGAAAATTGATTTTTTGGACTGTAGAAAAAAAGATTCAAAATGTCATTTGGATTGTGCCTCATGTTGAATAACTACTTTTGAAAGCCTCAATGTGACCAAAATTGCCATTTTTACATACTTTTTCTCCCACTCAGAAGCTTCTATTTCGACGATTTTCAGGCATTAAAATGACTCTAAACACACTTATTTTAGTTCCAAAAGTGATAATTCACATGCAATAGTCATTTACTTTAAAAAACAATAAACATTAAAAAACTTACCATTTCTGATCATTTTTTGAAAGTTCGACAGGTCACGGGTCATCGTTTTTCATCAGAAAATTGATTTTTTGGACTGTAGAAAAAAAGATTTAAAATGTCATTTGGATTGTGCCTCATGTTGAATAACTACTTTTTAAAGCCTCAATGTGACCAAAATTGCCATTTTTACAGACTTTTTCTCCTACTCAGAAGCTTCTATTTCGACCATTTTCAGGCAATAAAATGATCTAAACACACTTATTTTAGTTCCAAAAGTGATAATTCACATGCAATAGTCATTTACTTTAAAAAAAAAAAAAGATTAAAAAATTACCATTTCTTACCATATTGAGAAAGTTCGACAGGTCATCGTATTTCATCAGAAAATTGATTTTTTGGACTGTAGAAAAAAGATTAAAAATGTCATTTGGATTGTGCCTCATGTTGAATAACTACTTTTTAAAGCCTCAATGTGACCAAAATTGCCATTTTTACAGACTTTTTCTCCTACTCAGAAGCTTCTATTTCGACCATTTTCAGGCAATAAAATGATCTAAACACACTTATTTTAGTTCCAAAAGTGATAATTCACATGCAATAGTCATTTACTTTAAAAAAAAAAAAAAGATTAAAAAATTACCATTTCTTACCATATTGAGAAAGTTCGACAGGCCATCGTATTTCATCAGAAAATTGATTTTTTGGACTGTAGAAAAAAGATTAAAAATGTCATTTGGATTGTGCCTCATGTTGAATAACTAATTTTGAAAGCCTCAATGTGACCAAAATTGCCATTTTTACAGACTTTTTCTCCTACTGAGAAGCTTCTATTTCGACCATTTTCAGGCATTAAAATGACTCTAAACACACTTATTTTAGTTCCAAAAGGGATAATTCACATGCAATAGTCATTTACAGTCAAAAAATTAAACATTAAAAAATTACCATTTCTGACCATCTGCAGAAAGTTCAACAGGTCACGGGTCATCGTTTTTCATCAGAAAATTGATTTTTTGGACTGTAGAAATATTGATTCAAAATGTCATGTGGATAGGGCTTCATGTTGAATAACTACATTTTCAAGCCTCATTGTGACTAGAATTGTCATTTTTACAGACTTTTTCTCCTACTCAGAAGCTTCTATTTCGACCATTTTCAGCCATTAAAATGACTCTAAACACACTTATTTTAGTTCCAAAAGGGATAATTCACATGCAATAGTCATTTACTTTAAAAAAAATAAAAGATAAAAAAATTACCATTTCTGACCATTTTGAGAAAGTTCGACAGGTCACGGGTCATCGTATTTCATCAGAAAATTGATTTTTTGGACTGTAGAAAAAAAGATTCAAAATGTCATTTGGATTGTGCCTCATGTTGAATAACTACTTTTGAAAGCCTCAATGTGACCAAAATTGCCATTTTTACATACTTTTTCTCCCACTCAGAAGCTTCTATTTCGACCATTTTCAGGCATTAAAATGACTCTAAACACACTTATTTTAGTTCCAAAAGTGATAATTCACATGCAATAGTCATTTACTTTAAAAAACAATAAACATTAAAAAATTACCATTTCTGATCAGTTTTTGAAAGTTCGAATAGGTCACGGGTCATCGTTTTTCATCAGAAAATTAATTTTTTGGACTGTAGAAAAAAAGATTCAAAATGTCATTTGGATTGTGCCTCATGTTGAATAACTACTTTTTAAAGCCTCAATGTGACCAAAATTGCCATTTTTACAGACTTTTCTCCTACTCAGAAGCTTCTATTTCGACCATTTCAGGCATTAAAATGACTCTAAACACACTTATTTTAGTTCCAAAAGTGATAATTCACATGCAATAGTCATTTACTTTAAAAAAAAGAAAAAGATTAAAAAATTAGCATTTCTTACCATTTTGAGAAAGTTCGACAGGTCACGGGTCATCATATTTCATCAGAAAATTGATTTTTTGGACTGTAGAAAAAAAGATTCAAAATGTCATTTGGATTGTGCCTCATGTTGAATAACTACTTTTTAAAGCCTCAATGTGACCAAAATTGCCATTTTTACAGACTTTTTCTCCTACTCAGAAGCTTCTATTTCGACGATTTTCAGGCATTAAAATGACTCTAAACACACTTATTTTATTTCCAAAAGGGATAATTCACATGCAATAGTCATTTACATTCAAAAAATTAAACATTAAAAAATTACCATTTCTGACCATTTTGAGAAAGTTCGACAGGTCACGGGACATCGTATTTCATCAGAAAATTGATTTTTTGGACTGTAGAAAAAAAGATTCAAAATGTCATTTGGATTGTGCCTCATGTTGAATAACTACTTTTGAAAGACTCAATGTGACCAAAATTGCAATTTTAACATACTTTTTCTCCCACTCAGAAGCTTCTATTTCGACCATTTTCAGGCATTAAAATGACTCTAAACACACTTATTTTAGTTCCAAAAGTGATAATTCAAATGCAATAGTCATTTACTTTAAAAAACAATAAACATTAAAAAATTACCATTTCTGATCAGTTTTTGAAAGTTCGAATATGTCACGGGTCATCGTTTTTCATCGGAAAATTAATTTTTTGGACTGTAGAAAAAAAGATTCAAAATGTCATTTGGATTGTGCCTCATGTTGAATAACTACTTTTTAAAGCCTCAATGTGACCAAAATTGCCATTTTTACAGACTTTTCTCCTACTCAGAAGCTTCTATTTCGACCATTTCAGGCATTAAAATGACTCTAAACACACTTATTTTAGTTCCAAAAGTGATAATTCACATGCAATAGTCATTTACTTTAAAAAAAAGAAAAAGATTAAAAAATTACCATTTCTTACCATATTGAGAAAGTTCGACAGGTCATCGTATTTCATCAGAAAATTGATTTTTTGGACTGTAGAAAAAAGATTAAAAATGTCATTTGGATTGTGCCTCATGTTGAATAACTACTTTTTAAAGCCTCAATGTGACCAAAATTGCCATTTTTACAGACTTTTTCTCCTACTCAGAAGCTTCTATTTCGACCATTTTCAGGCAATTAAATGATCTAAACACACTTATTTTAGTTCCAAAAGTGATAATTCACATGCAATAGTCATTTACTTTAAAAAAAAAAAAAGATTAAAAAATTACCATTTCTTACCATATTGAGAAAGTTCGACAGGCCATCGTATTTCATCAGAAAATTGATTTTTTGGACTGTAGAAAAAAGATTAAAAATGTCATTTGGATTGTGCCTCATGTTGAATAACTAATTTTGAAAGCCTCAATGTGACCAAAATTGCCATTTTTACAGACTTTTTCTCCTACTGAGAAGCTTCTATTTCGACCATTTTCAGGCATTAAAATGACTCTAAACACACTTATTTTAGTTCCAAAAGGGATAATTCACATGCAATAGTCATTTACAGTCAAAAAATTAAACATTAAAAAATTACCATTTCTGACCATCTGCAGAAAGTTCAACAGGTCACGGGTCATCGTTTTTCATCAGAAAATTGATTTTTTGGACTGTAGAAATATTGATTCAAAATGTCATGTGGATAGGGCTTCATGTTGAATAACTACATTTTCAAGCCTCATTGTGACTAGAATTGTCATTTTTACAGACTTTTTCTCCTACTCAGAAGCTTCTATTTCGACCATTTTCAGCCATTAAAATGACTCTAAACACACTTATTTTAGTTCCAAAAGGGATAATTCACATGCAATAGTCATTTACTTTAAAAAAAATAAAAGATAAAAAAATTACCATTTCTGACCATTTTGAGAAAGTTCGACAGGTCACGGGTCATCGTATTTCATCAGAAAATTGATTTTTTGGACTGTAGAAAAAAAGATTCAAAATGTCGTTTGGATTGTGCCTCATGTTGAATAACTACTTTTGAAAGCCTCAATGTGACCAAAATTGCCATTTTTACATACTTTTTCTCCCTCTCAGAAGCTTCTATTTCGACCATTTTCAGGCATTAAAATGACTCTAAACACACTTATTTTAGTTCCAAAAGTGATAATTCACATGCAATAGTCATTTACTTTAAAAAACAATAAACATTAAAAAATTACCATTTCTGATCAGTTTTTGAAAGTTCGAATAGGTCACGGGTCATCGTTTTTCATCAGAAAATTAATTTTTTGGACTGTAGAAAAAAAGATTCAAAATGTCATTTGGATTGTGCCTCATGTTGAATAACTACTTTTTAAAGCCTCAATGTGACCAAAATTGCCATTTTTACAGACTTTTCTCCTACTCAGAAGCTTCTATTTCGACCATTTCAGGCATTAAAATGACTCTAAACACACTTATTTTAGTTCCAAAAGTGATAATTCACATGCAATAGTCATTTACTTTAAAAAAAAGAAAAAGATTAAAAAATTAGCATTTCTTACCATTTTGAGAAAGTTCGACAGGTCACGGGTCATCATATTTCATCAGAAAATTGATTTTTTGGACTGTAGAAAAAAAGATTCAAAATGTCATTTGGATTGTGCCTCATGTTGAATAACTACTTTTTAAAGCCTCAATGTGACCAAAATTGCCATTTTTACAGACTTTTTCTCCTACTCAGAAGCTTCTATTTCGACGATTTTCAGGCATTAAAATGACTCTAAACACACTTATTTTATTTCCAAAAGGGATAATTCACATGCAATAGTCATTTACATTCAAAAAATTAAACATTAAAAAATTACCATTTCTGACCATTTTGAGAAAGTTCGACAGGTCACGGGACATCGTATTTCATCAGAAAATTGATTTTTTGGACTGTAGAAAAAAAGATTCAAAATGTCATTTGGATTGTGCCTCATGTTGAATAACTACTTTTGAAAGCCTCAATGTGACCAAAATTGCAATTTTAACATACTTTTTCTCCCACTCAGAAGCTTCTATTTCGACCATTTTCAGGCATTAAAATGACTCTAAACACACTTATTTTAGTTCCAAAAGTGATAATTCAAATGCAATAGTCATTTACTTTAAAAAACAATAAACATTAAAAAATTACCATTTCTGATCAGTTTTTGAAAGTTCGAATATGTCACGGGTCATCGTTTTTCATCGGAAAATTAATTTTTTGGACTGTAGAAAAAAAGATTCAAAATGTCATTTGGATTGTGCCTCATGTTGAATAACTACTTTTTAAAGCCTCAATGTGACCAAAATTGCCATTTTTACAGACTTTTCTCCTACTCAGAAGCTTCTATTTCGACCATTTCAGGCATTAAAATGACTCTAAACACACTTATTTTAGTTCCAAAAGTGATAATTCACATGCAATAGTCATTTACTTTAAAAAAAAGAAAAAGATTAAAAAATTACCATTTCTTACCATTTTGAGAAAGTTCGACAGGTCACGGGTCATCGTATTTCATCAGAAAATTGATTTTTTGGACTGTAGAAAAAAAGATTCAAAATGTCATTTGGATTGTGCCTCATGTTGAATAACTACTTTTTAAAGTCTCAATGTGACCAAAATTGCCATTTTTACAGACTTTTTCTCCTACTCAGAAGCTTCTATTTCGACGATTTTCAGGCATTAAAATGACTCTAAACACACTTATTTTATTTCCAAAAGGGATAATTCACATGCAATAGTCATTTACATTAAAAAAATTAAACATTAAAAAATGACCATTTCTGACCATTTTGAGAAAGTTCGACAGGTCACGGGTCATCGTTTTTCATCAGAAAATTGATTTTTTGGACTGTAGAAAAAAAGATTCAAAATGTAATTTGGATTGTGCCTCATGTTGAATAACTACTTTTTAAAGCCTCAATGTGACCAAAATTGCCATTTTTACAGACTTTTTCTCCCACTCAGAAGCTTCTATTTCGACCATTTTCAGCCATTAAAATGACTCTAAACACACTTATTTTAGTTCCAAAAGGGATAATTCACATGCAATAGTCATTTACTTTAAAAAAAATAAAAGATAAAAAAATTACCATTTCTGACCATTTTGAGAAAGTTCGACAGGTCACGGGTCATCGTATTTCATCAGAAAATTGATTTTTTGGACTGTAGAAAAAAAGATTCAAAATGTCATTTGGATTGTGCCTCATGTTGAATAACTACTTTTGAAAGCCTCAATGTGACCAAAATTGCCATTTTTACATACTTTTTCTCCCACTCAGAAGCTTCTATTTCGACCATTTTCAGGCATTAAAATGACTCTAAACACACTTATTTTAGTTCCAAAAGTGATAATTCACATGCAATAGTCATTTACTTTAAAAAACAATAAACATTAAAAAATTACCATTTCTGATCATTTTTTGAAAGTTCGACAGGTCACGGGTCATCGTTTTTCATCAGAAAATTGATTTTTGGGACTGTAGAAAAAAAGATTCAAAATGTAATTTGGATTGTGCCTCATGTTGAATAACTACTTTTTAAAGCCTCAATGTGACCAAAATTGCCATTTTTACAGACTTTTTCTCATACACAGAAGCTTCTGTTTCCACCAATTTCAGGCATTAAAATGACTCTAACACACTTATTTTAGTTCCAAAAGGGATAATTCACATGCAATAGTCATTTACATTCAAAAAATTAAACATTAAAAAATTACCATTTCTGACCATTTTGAGAAAGTTCGACAGGTCACGGGTCATCGTATTTCATCAGAAAATTGATTTTTTGGACTGTAGAAAAAAAGATTCAAAATGTCATTTGGATTGTGCCTCATGTTGAATAACTACTTTTGAAAGCCTCAATGTGACCAAAATTGCCATTTTTACATACTTTTTCTCCCACTCAGAAGCTTCTATTTCGACGATTTTCAGGCATTAAAATGACTCTAAACACACTTATTTTAGTTCCAAAAGTGATAATTCACATGCAATAGTCATTTACTTTAAAAAACAATAAACATTAAAAAATTACCATTTCTGATCATTTTTTGAAAGTTCGACAGGTCACGGGTCATCGTTTTTCATCAGAAAATTGATTTTTTGGACTTTAGAAAAAAAGATTCAAAATGTAATTTGGATTGTGCCTCATGTTGAATAACTACTTTTTAAAGCCTCAATGTGACCAAAATTGCCATTTTTACAACTTTTTCTCCTACTCAGAAGCTTCTATTTCGACCATTTTCAGCCATTAAAATGACTCTAAACACACTTATTTTAGTTCCAAAAGGGATAATTCACATGCAATAGTCATTTACTTTAAAAAAAAAAAAAGATAAAAAAATTACCATTTCTGACCATTTTGAGAAAGTTCGACAGATCACGGGTCATCGTTTTTCATCAGAAAATTTATTTTTTGGACTGTAGAAAAAAGATTCAAAATGTCATTTGGATTGTGCCTCATGTTGAATAACTACTTTTGAAAGCCTCAATGTGACCAAAATTGCCATTTTTACATACTTTTTCTCCCACTCAGAAGCTTCTATTTCGACCATTTTCAGGCATTAAAATGACTCTAAACACACTTATTTTAGTTCCAAAAGTGATAATTCACATGCAATAGTCATTTACTTTAAAAAACAATAAACATTAAAAAACTTACCATTTCTGATCATTTTTTGAAAGTTCGACAGGTCACGGGTCATCGTTTTTCATCAGAAAATTGATTTTTTGGACTGTAGAAAAAAAGATTTAAAATGTCATTTGGATTGTGCCTCATGTTGAATAACTACTTTTTAAAGCCTCAATGTGACCAAAATTGCCATTTTTACAGACTTTTTCTCCTACTCAGAAGCTTCTATTTCGACCATTTTCAGGCAATAAAATGATTTAAACACACTTATTTTAATTCCAAAAGTGATAATTCACATGCAATAGTCATTTACTTTAAAAAAAATAAAAGATAAAAAAATTACCATTTCTGACCATTTTGAGAAAGTTCGACAGGTCACGGGTCATCGTATTTCATCAGAAAATTGATTTTTTGGACTGTAGAAAAAAAGATTCAAAATGTCATTTGGATTGTGCCTCATGTTGAATAACTAATTTTGAAAGCCTCAATGTGACCAAAATTGCCATTTTTACAGACTTTTTCTCCTACTGAGAAGCTTCTATTTTGACCATTTTCAGGCATTAAAATGACTCTAAACACACTTATTTTAGTTCCAAAAGGGATAATTCACATGCAATAGTCATTTACAGTCAAAAAATAAAACATTAAAAAATTACCATTTCTGACCATCTGCAGAAAGTTCAACAGGTCACGGGTCATTTTTTTTCATCAGAAAATTGATTTTTTGGACTGTAGAAATATTGATTCAAAATGTCATGTGGATAGGGCTTCATGTTGAATAACTACATTTTCAAGCCTCATTGTGACCAGAATTGTCATTTTTACAGACTTTTTCTCCTACTCAGAAGCTTCTATTTCGACCAATGACTCTAAACACACTTATTTTAGTTCCAAAGGGGATAATTCACATGCAATAGTCATTTACTTTAAAAAAAATAAAAGATAAAAAAATTACCATTTCTGACTATTTTGAGAAAGTTCGACAGGTCACGGGTCATCGTATTTCATCAGAAAATGGATTTTTTGGACTGTAGAAAAAAAGATTCAAAATGTCATTTGGATTGTGCCTCATGTTGAATAACTACTTTTGAAAGCCTCAATGTGACCAAAATTGCCATTTTTACATACTTTTTCTCCCACTCAGAAGCTTCTATTTCGACCATTTTCAAGCATTAAAATGACTCTAAACACACTTATTTTAGTTCCAAAAGTGATAATTCACATGCAATAGTCATTTACTTTAAAAAACAATAAACATTAAAAAATTACCATTTCTGATCAGTTTTTGAAAGTTCGAATAGGTCACGGGTCATCGTTTTTCATCAGAAAATTAATTTTTTGGACTGTAGAAAAAAAGATTCAAAATGTCATTTGGATTGTGCCTCATGTTGAATAACTACTTTTTAAAGCCTCAATGTGACCAAAATTGCCATTTTTACAGACTTTTCTCCTACTCAGAAGCTTCTATTTCGACCATTTCAGGCATTAAAATGACTCTATACACACTTATTTTAGTTCCAAAAGTGATAATTCACATGCAATAGTCATTTACTTTAAAAAAAAGAAAAAGATTAAAAAATTAGCATTTCTTACCATTTTGAGAAAGTTCGACAGGTCACGGGTCATCATATTTCATCAGAAAATTGATTTTTTGGACTGTAGAAAAAAAGATTCAAAATGTCATTTGGATTGTGCCTCATGTTGAATAACTACTTTTTAAAGCCTCAATGTGACCAAAATTGCCATTTTTACAGACTTTTTCTCCTACTCAGAAGCTTCTATTTCGACGATTTTCAGGCATTAAAATGACTCTAAACACACTTATTTTATTTCCAAAAGGGATAATTCACATGCAATAGTCATTTACATTCAAAAAATTAAACATTAAAAAATTACCATTTCTGACCATTTTGAGAAAGTTCGACAGGTCACGGGTCATCGTATTTCATCAGAAAATTGATTCTTTGGACTGTAGAAAAAAAGATTCAAAATGTCATTTGGATTGTGCCTCATGTTGAATAACTACTTTTGAAAGCCTCAATGTGACCAAAATTGCCATTTTTACAGACTTTTTCTCCTACTCAGAAGCTTCTATTTCGACCATTTTCAGGCAATAAAATGATCTAAACACACTTATTTTAGTTCCAAAAGTGATAATTCACATGCAATAGTCATTTACTTTAAAAAAAAAAAAAGATTAAAAAATTACCATTTCTTACCATATTGAGAAAGTTCGACAGGTCATCGTATTTCATCAGAAAATTGATTTTTTGGACTGTAGAAAAAAGATTAAAAATGTCATTTGGATTGTGCCTCATGTTGAATAACTAATTTTGAAAGCCTCAATGTGACCAAAATTGCCATTTTTACAGACTTTTTCTCCTACTGAGAAGCTTCTATTTCGACCATTTTCAGGCATTAAAATGACTCTAAACACACTTATTTTAGTTCCAAAAGGGATAATTCACATGCAATAGTCATTTACAGTCAAAAAATTAAACATTAAAAAATTACCATTTCTGACCATCTGCAGAAAGTTCAACAGGTCACGGGTCATCGTTTTTCATCAGAAAATTGATTTTTTGGACTGTAGAAATATTGATTCAAAATGTCATGTGGATAGGGCTTCATGTTGAATAACTACATTTTCAAGCCTCATTGTGACCAGAATTGTCATTTTTACAGACTTTTTCTCCTACTCAGAAGCTTCTATTTCGACCATTTTCAGCCATTAAAATGACTCTAAACACACTTATTTTAGTTCCAAAAGGGATAATTCACATGCAATAGTCATTTACTTTAAAAAAAATAAAAGATAAAAAAATTACCATTTCTGACCATTTTGAGAAAGTTCGACAGGTCACGGGTCATCGTATTTCATCAGAAAATTGATTTTTTGGACTGTAGAAAAAAAGATTCAAAATGTCATTTGGATTGTGCCTCATGTTGAATAACTACTTTTTAAAGCCTCAATGTGACCAAAATTGCCATTTTTACAGACTTTTCTCCTACTCAGAAGCTTCTATTTCGACCATTTCAGGAATTAAAATGACTCTAAACACACTTATTTTAGTTCCAAAAGTGATAATTCACATGCAATAGTCATTTACAGTCAAAAAATTAAACATTAAAAAATTACCATTTCTGACCATCTGCAGAAAGTTCAACAGGTCACGGGTCATCGTTTTTCATCAGAAAATTGATTTTTTGGGACTGTAGAAGAATTGATTCAAAATGTCATTTGGATTGTGCCTCATGTTGAATAACTACATTTTCAAGCCTCATTGTGACCAGAATTGTCATTTTTACAGACTTTTTCTCCTACTCAGAAGCCTCTATTTCAACCAATTTCAGGCATTAAAATGACTCTAAACACACTTATTTTAGTTCCAAAAGGGATAATTCACATGCAATAGTCATTTACAGTCAAAAAATTAAACATTAAAAAATTACCATTTCTGACCATCTGCAGAAAGTTCAACAGGTCACGGGTCATCGTTTTTCATCAGAAAATTGATTTTTTGGGACTGTAGAAGAATTGATTCAAAATGTCATTTGGATTGTGCCTCATGTTGAATAACTACATTTTCAAGCCTCATTGTGACCAGAATTTGCAATTTACAGACTTTTTCTCCAACTCAGAAGCTTCTATTTCAACCATTTTCAGGCATTACAATTACTCTAAACACACTTATTTTAGTTCCAAAAGTGATAATTCACATGCAATAGTCATTTACTTTAAAAAACAATTTTAAAAAATTACCATTTCTGATCATTTTTTGAAAGTTCGACAGGTCACGGGTCATCGTTTTTCATCAGAAAATTGATTTTTTGGACTGTAGAAAAAAAGATTCAAAATGTAATTTGGATTGTGCCTCATGTTGAATAACTACTTTTTAAAGCCTCAATGTGACCAAAATTGCCATTTTTACAGACTTTTTCTCCTACTCAGAAGCTTCTATTTCGACCATTTTCAGCCATTAAAATGACTCTAAACACACTTATTTTAGTTCCAAAAGTGATAATTCACATGCAATAGTCATTTACAGTCAAAAAAGTTAAACATTAAAAAATTACCATTTACGACCATCTGGAGAAAGTTCGACAGGTCACGGGTCATCGTTTTTCATCAGAAAATTGATTTTTTGGGACTGTAGAAGAATTGATTCAAAATGTCATGTGGATAGGGCTTCATGTTGAATAACTACATTTTCAAGCTTCATTGTGACTAGAATTGTCATTTTTACAGACTTTTTCTCCTACTCAGAAGCTTCTATTTCGACCATTTTCAGCCATTAAAATGACTCTAAACACACTTATTTTAGTTCCAAAAGGGATAATTCACATGCAATAGTCATTTACTTTAAAAAAAATAAAAGATAAAAAAATTACCATTTCTGACCATTTTGAGAAAGTTCGACAGGTCACGGGTCATCGTATTTCATCAGAAAATTGATTTTTTGGACTGTAGAAAAAAAGATTCAAAATGTCATTTGGATTGTGCCTCATGTTGAATAACTACTTTTGAAAGCCTCAATATGACCAAAATTGCCATTTTTATATTCTTTTTCTCCCACTCAGAAGCTTCTATTTCGACCATTTGCAGGCATTAAAATGACTCTAAACACACTTATTTTAGTTCCAAAAGTGATAATTCACATGCAATAGTCATTTACTTTAAAAAAACAAAAAGATTTAAAAATTACCATTTCTTACCATATTGAGAAAGTTCGACAGGTCATCGTATTTCATCAGAAAATTGATTTTTTGGACTGTAGAAAAAAAGATTCAAAATGTCATTTGGATTGTGCCTCATGTTGAATAACTAATTTTGAAAGCCTCAATGTGACCAAAATTGCCATTTTTACATACTTTTTCTCCTACTGAGAAGCTTCTATTTCGACCATTTTCAGGCATTAAAATTACTCTAAACACACTTATTTTAGTTCCAAAAGTGATAATTCACATGCAATAGTCATTTACAGTCAAAAAATTAAACATTAAAAAATTACCATTTCTGACCATCTGCAGAAAGTTCAACAGGTCACGGGTCATCGTTTTTCATCAGAAAATTGATTTTTTGGACTGTAGAAATATTGATTCAAAATGTCATTTGGATTGGGCTTCATGTTGAATAACTACATTTTCAAGCCTCATTGTGACCAGAATTGTCATTTTTACAGACTTTTTCTCCTACTCAGAAGCCTCTATTTCAACCAATTTCAGGCATTAAAATGACTCTAAACACACTTATTTTAGTTCCAAAAGGGACAATTCACATGCAATAGTCATTTACAGTCAAAAAATTAAACATTAAAAAATTACCATTTCTGACCATCTGCAGAAAGTTCAACAGGTCACGGGTCATCGTTTTTCATCAGAAAATTGATTTTTTGGGACTGTAGAAGAATTGATTCAAAATGTCATTTGGATTGTGCCTCATGTTGAATAACTACATTTTCAAGCCTCATTGTGACCAGAATTTGCAATTTACAGACTTTTTCTCCAACTCAGAAGCTTCTATTTCAACCATTTTCAGGCATTACAATGACTCTAAACACACTTATTTTAGTTCCAAAAGTGATAGTTCACATGCAATAGTCATTTACTTTAAAAAACAATTTAAAAAAATTACCATTTCTGATCATTTTTTGAAAGTTCGACAGGTCACGGGTCATCGTTTTTCATCAGAAAATACATTTTTTGTACTGTAGAAAAAAAGATTCAAAATGTAATTTGGATTGTGCCTCATGTTGAATAACTACTTTTTAAAGCCTCAATGTGACCAAAATTGCCATTTTTACAGACTTTTTCTCCCACTCAGAAGCTTATATTTCGACCATTTTCAGCCATTAAAATGACTCTAAACACACTTATTTTAGTTCCAAAAGGGATAATTCACATGCAATAGTCATTTACTTTAAAAAAAATAAAAGATAAAAAAATTACCATTTCTGACCATTTTGAGAAAGTTCGACAGGTCACGGGTCATCGTATTTCGTCAGAAAATTGATTTTTTGGACTGTAGAAAAAAAGATTCAAAATGTCATTTGGATTGTGCCTCATGTTGAATAACTACTTTTGAAAGCCTCAATGTGACCAAAATTGCCATTTTTACATACTTTTTCTCCCACTCAGAAGCTTCTATTTCGACCATTTTCAGGCATTAAAATGACTCTAAACACACCTATTTTAGTTCCAAAAGTGATAATTCACATGCAATAGTCATTTACTTTAAAAAACAATAAACATTAAAAAATTACCATTTCTGATCATTTTTTGAAAGTTCGACAGGTCACGGGTCATCGTTTTTCATCAGAAAATTGATTTTTTGGACTGTAGAAAAAAAGATTCAAAATGTAATTTGGATTGTGCCTCATGTTGAATAACTACTTTTTAAAGCCTCAATGTGACCAAAATTGCCATTTTTACAGACTTTTTCTCCTACTCAGAAGCTTCTATTTCGACCATTTTCAGCCATTAAAATGACTCTAAACACACTTATTTTAGTTCCAAAAGGGATAATTCACATGCAATAGTCATTTACTTTAAAAAAAATAAAAGATAAAAAAATTACCATTTCTGACCATTTTGAGAAAGTTCGACAGGTCACGGGTCATCGTATTTCATCAGAAAATTGATTTTTTGGACTGTAGAAAAAAAGATTCAAAATGTCATTTGGATTGTGCCTCATGTTGAATAACTACTTTTGAAAGCCTCAATATGACCAAAATTGCCATTTTTATATACTTTTTCTCCCACTCAGAAGCTTCTATTTCGACCATTTTCAGGCATTAAAATGACTCTAAACACACTTATTTTAGTTCCAAAAGTGATAATTCACATGCAATAGTCATTTACTTTAAAAAAACAAAAAGATTTAAAAATTACCATTTCTTACCATATTGAGAAAGTTCGACAGGTCATCGTATTTCATCAGAAAATTGATTTTTTGGACTGTAGAAAAAAAGATTCAAAATGTCATTTGGATTGTGCCTCATGTTGAATAACTAATTTTGAAAGCCTCAATGTGACCAAAATTGCCATTTTTACATACTTTTTCTCCTACTGAGAAGCTTCTATTTCGACCATTTTCAGGCATTAAAATTACTCTAAACACACTTATTTTAGTTCCAAAAGTGATAATTCACATGCAATAGTCATTTACAGTCAAAAAATTAAACATTAAAAAATTACCATTTCTTACCATTTTGAGAAAGTTCGACAGGTCACGGGTCATCGTATTTCATCAGAAAATTGATTTTTTGGACTGTAGAAAAAAAGATTTAAAATGTCATTTGGATTGTGCCTCATGTTGAATAACTACTTTTTAAAGCCTCAATGTGACCAAAATTGACATTTTTACATAATTTGTCTCCTACTCAGAAGCTTCTATTTCGACCATTTTCAGGCATTAAAATGACTCTAAACACACTTATTTTAGTTCCAAAAGTGATAATTCACATGCAATAGTCATTTACTTTAAAAAAAATATAAATATTAAACAATTTAAATTTCTGACCATTTTGAGAAAGTTCGACAGGTCACGGGTCATCGTTTTTCATCAGAAAATTGATTTTTTGGACTGTAGAAAAAAAGATTCAAAATGTAATTTGGATTGTGCCTCATGTTGAATAACTACTTTTTAAAGCCTCAATGTGACCAAAATTGCCATTTTTACATACTTTCTCTCCCACTCAGAAGCTTCTATTTCGACCATTTTCAGGCATTAAAATGACTCTAAAAACACTTATTTTAGTTCCAAAAGTGATAATTCACATGCAATAGTCATTTACTTTAAAAAACAATAAACATTAAAAAATTACCATTTCTGATCAGTTTTTGAAAGTTCGACAGGTCACGGGTCATCATATTTCATCAGAAAATTGATTTTTTGGACTGTAGAAAAAAAGATTCAAAATGTCATTTGGATTGTGCCTCATGTTGAATAACTACTTTTTAAAGCCTCAATGTGACCAAAATTGCCATTTTTACAGACTTTTCTCCTACTCAGAAGCTTCTATTTCGACCATTTCAGGCATTAAAATGACTCTAAACACACTTATTTTAGTTCCAAAAGTGATAATTCACATGCAATAGTCATTTACTTTAAAAAAAAGAAAAAGATTAAAAAATTAGCATTTCTTACCATTTTGAGAAAGTTCGACAGGTCACGGGTCATCATATTTCATCAGAAAATTGATTTTTTGGACTGTAGAAAAAAAGATTCAAAATGTCATTTGGATTGTGCCTCATGTTGAATAACTACTTTTTAAAGCCTCAATGTGACCAAAATTGCCATTTTTACAGACTTTTTCTCCTACTCAGAAGCTTCTATTTCGACGATTTTCAGGCATTAAAATGACTCTAAACACACTTATTTTATTTCCAAAAGGGATAATTCACATGCAATAGTCATTTACATTCAAAAAATTAAACATTAAAAAATTACCATTTCTGACCATTTTGAGAAAGTTCGACAGGTCACGGGTCATCGTATTTCATCAGAAAATTGATTTTTTGGACTGTAGAAAAAAAGATTCAAAATGTCATTTGGATTGTGCCTCATGTTGAATAACTACTTTTGAAAGCCTCAATGTGACCAAAATTGCAATTTTAACATACTTTTTCTCCCACTCAGAAGCTTCTATTTCGACCATTTTCAGGCATTAAAATGACTCTAAAAACACTTATTTTAGTTCCAAAAGTGATAATTCACATGCAATAGTCATTTACTTTAAAAAACAATAAACATTAAAAAATTACCATTTCTGATCAGTTTTTGAAAGTTCGACAGGTCACGGGTCATCATATTTCATCAGAAAATTGATTTTTTGGACTGTAGAAAAAAAGATTCAAAATGTCATTTGGATTGTGCCTCATGTTGAATAACTACTTTTTAAAGCCTCAATGTGACCAAAATTGCCATTTTTACAGACTTTTTCTCCTACTCAGAAGCTTCTATTTCGACGATTTTCAGGCATTAAAATGACTCTAAACACACTTATTTTATTTCCAAAAGGGATAATTCACATGCAATAGTCATTTACATTAAAAAAATTAAACATTAAAAAATTACCATTTCTGACCATTTTGAGAAAGTTCGACAGGTCACGGGTCATCGTATTTCATCAGAAAATTGATTTTTTGGACTGTAGAAAAAAAGATTCAAAATGTCATTTGGATTGTGCCTCATGTTGAATAACTACTTTTGAAAGCCTCAATGTGACCAAAATTGCAATTTTAACATACTTTTTCTCCCACTCAGAAGCTTCTATTTCGACCATTTTCAGGCATTAAAATGACTCTAAAAACACTTATTTTAGTTCCAAAAGTGATAATTCACATGCAATAGTCATTTACTTTAAAAAACAATAAACATTAAAAAATTACCATTTCTGATCAGTTTTTGAAAGTTCGACAGGTCACGGGTCATCATATTTCATCAGAAAATTGATTTTTTGGACTGTAGAAAAAAAGATTCAAAATGTCATTTGGATTGTGCCTCATGTTGAATAACTACTTTTTAAAGCCTCAATGTGACCAAAATTGCCATTTTTACAGACTTTTTCTCCTACTCAGAAGCTTCTATTTCGACGATTTTCAGGCATTAAAATGACTCTAAACACACTTATTTTATTTCCAAAAGGGATAATTCACATGCAATAGTCATTTACATTCAAAAAATTAAACATTAAAAAATTACCATTTCTGACCATTTTGAGAAAGTTCGACAGGTCACGGGTCATCGTATTTCATCAGAAAATTGATTTTTTGGACTGTAGAAAAAAAGATTCAAAATGTCATTTGGATTGTGCCTCATGTTGAATAACTACTTTTGAAAGCCTCAATGTGACCAAAATTGCAATTTTAACATACTTTTTCTCCCACTCAGAAGCTTCTATTTCGACCATTTTCAGGCATTAAAATGACTCTAAAAACACTTATTTTAGTTCCAAAAGTGATAATTCACATGCAATAGTCATTTACTTTAAAAAACAATAAACATTAAAAAATTACCATTTCTGATCAGTTTTTGAAAGTTCGACAGGTCACGGGTCATCATATTTCATCAGAAAATTGATTTTTTGGACTGTAGAAAAAAAGATTCAAAATGTCATTTGGATTGTGCCTCATGTTGAATAACTACTTTTTAAAGCCTCAATGTGACCAAAATTGCCATTTTTACAGACTTTTTCTCCTACTCAGAAGCTTCTATTTCGACGATTTTCAGGCATTAAAATGACTCTAAACACACTTATTTTATTTCCAAAAGGGATAATTCACATGCAATAGTCATTTACATTCAAAAAATTAAACATTAAAAAATTACCATTTCTGACCATTTTGAGAAAGTTCGACAGGTCACGGGTCATCGTATTTCATCAGAAAATTGATTTTTTGGACTGTAGAAAAAAAGATTCAAAATGTCATTTGGATTGTGCCTCATGTTGAATAACTACTTTTGAAAGCCTCAATGTGACCAAAATTGCAATTTTAACATACTTTTTCTCCCACTCAGAAGCTTCTATTTCGACGATTTTCAGGCATTAAAATGACTCTAAACACACTTATTTTATTTCCAAAAGGGATAATTCACATGCAATAGTCATTTACATTAAAAAAATTAAACATTAAAAAATGACCATTTCTGACCATTTTGAGAAAGTTCGACAGGTCACGGGTCATCGTTTTTCATCAGAAAATTGATTTTTTGGACTGTAGAAAAAAAGATTCAAAATGTAATTTGGATTGTGCCTCATGTTGAATAACTACTTTTTAAAGCCTCAATGTGACCAAAATTGCCATTTTTACAGACTTTTTCTCCCACTCAGAAGCTTCTATTTCGACCATTTTCAGCCATTAAAATGACTCTAAACACACTTATTTTAGTTCCAAAAGGGATAATTCACATGCAATAGTCATTTACTTTAAAAAAAATAAAAGATAAAAAAATTACCATTTCTGACCATTTTGAGAAAGTTCGACAGGTCACGGGTCATCGTATTTCATCAGAAAATTGATTTTTTGGACTGTAGAAAAAAAGATTCAAAATGTCATTTGGATTGTGCCTCATGTTGAATAACTACTTTTGAAAGCCTCAATGTGACCAAAATTGCCATTTTTAACATACTTTTTCTCCCACTCAGAAGCTTCTATTTCGACCATTTTCAGGCATTAAAATGACTCTAAAAACACTTATTTTAGTTCCAAAAGTGATAATTCACATGCAATAGTCATTTACTTTAAAAAACAATAAACATTAAAAAATTACCATTTCTGATCATTTTTTGAAAGTTCGACAGGTCACGGGTCATCGTTTTTCATCAGAAAATTGATTTTTTGGACTGTAGAAAAAAAAATTCAAAATGTAATTTGGATTGTGCCTCATGTTGAATAACTACTTTTTAAAGCCTCAATGTGACCAAAATTGCCATTTTTACAGACTTTTTCTCCTACTCAGAAGCTTCTATTTCGACGATTTTCAGGCATTAAAATGACTCTAAACACACTTATTTTATTTCCAAAAGGGATAATTCACATGCAATAGTCATTTACATTCAAAAAATTAAACATTAAAAAATTACCATTTCTGACCATTTTGAGAAAGTTCGACAGGTCACGGGTCATCGTATTTCATCAGAAAATTGATTTTTTGGACTGTAGAAAAAAAGATTCAAAATGTCATTTGGATTGTGCCTCATGTTGAATAACTACTTTTGAAAGCCTCAATGTGACCAAAATTGCAATTTTAACATACTTTTTCTCCCACTCAGAAGCTTCTATTTCGACGATTTTCAGGCATTAAAATGACTCTAAACACACTTATTTTATTTCCAAAAGGGATAATTCACATGCAATAGTCATTTACATTAAAAAAATTAAACATTAAAAAATGACCATTTCTGACCATTTTGAGAAAGTTCGACAGGTCACGGGTCATCGTTTTTCATCAGAAAATTGATTTTTTGGACTGTAGAAAAAAAGATTCAAAATGTAATTTGGATTGTGCCTCATGTTGAATAACTACTTTTTAAAGCCTCAATGTGACCAAAATTGCCATTTTTACAGACTTTTTCTCCCACTCAGAAGCTTCTATTTCGACCATTTTCAGCCATTAAAATGACTCTAAACACACTTATTTTAGTTCCAAAAGGGATAATTCACATGCAATAGTCATTTACTTTAAAAAAAATAAAAGATAAAAAAATTACCATTTCTGACCATTTTGAGAAAGTTCGACAGGTCACGGGTCATCGTATTTCATCAGAAAATTGATTTTTTGGACTGTAGAAAAAAAGATTCAAAATGTCATTTGGATTGTGCCTCATGTTGAATAACTACTTTTGAAAGCCTCAATGTGACCAAAATTGCCATTTTTACATACTTTTTCTCCCACTCAGAAGCTTCTATTTCGACCATTTTCAGGCATTAAAATGACTCTAAACACACTTATTTTAGTTCCAAAAGTGATAATTCACATGCAATAGTCATTTACTTTAAAAAACAATAAACATTAAAAAATTACCATTTCTGATCATTTTTTGAAAGTTCGACAGGTCACGGGTCATCGTTTTTCATCAGAAAATTGATTTTTTGGACTGTAGAAAAAAAAATTCAAAATGTAATTTGGATTGTGCCTCATGTTGAATAACTACTTTTTAAAGCCTCAATGTGACCAAAATTGCCATTTTTACAGACTTTTTCTCATACACAGAAGCTTCTGTTTCCACCAATTTCAGGCATTAAAATGACTCTAACACACTTATTTTAGTTCCAAAAGGGATAATTCACATGCAATAGTCATTTACATTCAAAAAATTAAACATTAAAAAATTACCATTTCTGACCATTTTGAGAAAGTTCGACAGGTCACGGGTCATCGTATTTCATCAGAAAATTGATTTTTTGGACTGTAGAAAAAAAGATTCAAAATGTCATTTGGATTGTGCCTCATGTTGAATAACTACTTTTGAAAGCCTCAATGTGACCAAAATTGCCATTTTTACATACTTTTTCTCCCACTCAGAAGCTTCTATTTCGACGATTTTCAGGCATTAAAATGACTCTAAACACACTTATTTTAGTTCCAAAAGTGATAATTTACATGCAATAGTCATTTACTTTAAAAAACAATAAACATTAAAAAATTACCATTTCTGATCATTTTTTGAAAGTTCGACAGGTCACGGGTCATCGTTTTTCATCAGAAAATTGATTTTTTGGACTGTAGAAAAAAAGATTCAAAATGTAATTTGGATTGTGCCTCATGTTGAATAACTACTTTTTAAAGCCTCAATGTGACCAAAATTGCCATTTTTACAACTTTTTCTCCTACTCAGAAGCTTCTATTTCGACCATTTTCAGCCATTAAAATGACTCTAAACACACTTATTTTAGTTCCAAAAGGGATAATTCACATGCAATAGTCATTTACTTTAAAAAAATAAAAAAAGATAAAAAAAATTACCATTTCTGACCATTTTGAGAAAGTTCGACAGATCACGGGTCATCGTTTTTCATCAGAAAATTTATTTTTTGGACTGTAGAAAAAAGATTCAAAATGTCATTTGGATTGTGCCTCATGTTGAATAACTACTTTTGAAAGCCTCAATGTGACCAAAATTGCCATTTTTACATACTTTTTCTCCCACTCAGAAGCTTCTATTTCGACCATTTTCAGGCATTAAAATGACTCTAAACACACTTATTTTAGTTCCAAAAGTGATAATTCACATGCAATAGTCATTTACTTTAAAAAACAATAAACATTAAAAAACTTACCATTTCTGATCATTTTTTGAAAGTTCGACAGGTCACGGGTCATCGTTTTTCATCAGAAAATTGATTTTTTGGACTGTAGAAAAAAAGATTTAAAATGTCATTTGGATTGTGCCTCATGTTGAATAACTACTTTTTAAAGCCTCAATGTGACCAAAATTGCCATTTTTACAGACTTTTTCTCCTACTCAGAAGCTTCTATTTCGACCATTTTCAGGCAATAAAATGATCTAAACACACTTATTTTAATTCCAAAAGTGATAATTCACATGCAATAGTCATTTACTTTAAAAAAAATAAAAGATAAAAAAATTACCATTTCTGACCATTTTGAGAAAGTTCGACAGGTCACGGGTCATCGTATTTCATCAGAAAATTGATTTTTTGGACTGTAGAAAAAAAGATTCAAAATGTCATTTGGATTGTGCCTCATGTTGAATAACTAATTTTGAAAGCCTCAATGTGACCAAAATTGCCATTTTTACAGACTTTTTCTCCTACTGAGAAGCTTCTATTTCGACCATTTTCAGGCATTAAAATGACTCTAAACACACTTATTTTAGTTCCAAAAGGGATAATTCACATGCAATAGTCATTTACAGTCAAAAAATAAAACATTAAAAAATTACCATTTCTGACCATCTGCAGAAAGTTCAACAGGTCACGGGTCATTTTTTTTCATCAGAAAATTGATTTTTTGGACTGTAGAAATATTGATTCAAAATGTCATGTGGATAGGGCTTCATGTTGAATAACTACATTTTCAAGCCTCATTGTGACCAGAATTGTCATTTTTACAGACTTTTTCTCCTACTCAGAAGCTTCTATTTCGACCAATGACTCTAAACACACTTATTTTAGTTCCAAAGGGGATAATTCACATGCAATAGTCATTTACTTTAAAAAAAATAAAAGATAAAAAAATTACCATTTCTGACCATTTTGAGAAAGTTCGACAGGTCACGGGTCATCGTATTTCATCAGAAAATGGATTTTTTGGACTGTAGAAAAAAAGATTCAAAATGTCATTTGGATTGTGCCTCATGTTGAATAACTACTTTTGAAAGCCTCAATGTGACCAAAATTGCCATTTTTACATACTTTTTCTCCCACTCAGAAGCTTCTATTTCGACCATTTTCAAGCATTAAAATGACTCTATACACACTTATTTTAGTTCCAAAAGTGATAATTCACATGCAATAGTCATTTACTTTAAAAAAAGAAAAAGATTAAAAAATTAGCATTTCTTACCATTTTGAGAAAGTTCGACAGGTCACGGGTCATCATATTTCATCAGAAAATTGATTTTTTGGACTGTAGAAAAAAAGATTCAAAATGTCATTTGGATTGTGCCTCATGTTGAATAACTACTTTTTAAAGCCTCAATGTGACCAAAATTGCCATTTTTACAGACTTTTTCTCCTACTCAGAAGCTTCTATTTCGACGATTTTCAGGCATTAAAATGACTCTAAACACACTTATTTTATTTCCAAAAGGGATAATTCACATGCAATAGTCATTTACATTCAAAAAATTAAACATTAAAAAATTACCATTTCTGACCATTTTGAGAAAGTTCGACAGGTCACGGGTCATCGTATTTCATCAGAAAATTGATTCTTTGGACTGCAGAAAAAAAGATTCAAAATGTCATTTGGATTGTGCCTCATGTTGAATAACTACTTTTGAAAGCCTCAATGTGACCAAAATTGCCATTTTTACAGACTTTTTCTCCTACTCAGAAGCTTCTATTTCGACCATTTTCAGGCAATAAAATGATCTAAACACACTTATTTTAGTTCCAAAAGTGATAATTCACATGCAATAGTCATTTACTTTAAAAAACAATAAACATTAAAAAACTTACCATTTCTGATCATCTTTTGAAAGTTCGACAGGTCACGGGTCATCGTTTTTCATCAGAAAATTGATTTTTTGGACTGTAGAAAAAAAGATTCAAAATGTAATTTGGATTGTGCCTCATGTTGAATAACTACTTTTTAAAGCCTCAATGTGACCAAAATTGCCATTTTTACAGACTTTTTCTCTTACTCAGGAGCTTCTATTTCGACCAATTTCAGGCATTAAAATGACTCTAAACACACTTATTTTAGTTCCAAAAGTGATAATTCACATGCAATAGTCATTTACTTTAAAAAAAATAAAAGATAAAAAAATTACCATTTCTGACCATTTTGAGAAAGTTCGACAGGTCACGGGTCATCGTATTTCATCAGAAAATTGATTTTTTGGACTGTAGAAAAAAAGATTCAAAATGTCATTTGGATTGTGCCTCATGTTGAATAACTACTTTTGAAAGCCTCAATGTGACCAAAATTGCCATTTTTACATACTTTCTCTCCCACTCAGAAGCTTCTATTTCGACCATTTTCAGGCATTAAAATGACTCTAAAAACACTTATTTTAGTTCCAAAAGTGATAATTCACATGCAATAGTCATTTACTTTAAAAAACAATAAACATTAAAAAATTACCATTTCTGATCAGTTTTTGAAAGTTCGAATAGGTCACGGGTCATCGTTTTTCATCGGAAAATTAATTTTTTGGACTGTAGAAAAAAAGATTCAAAATGTCATTTGGATTGTGCCTCATGTTGAATAACTACTTTTGAAAGCCTCAATGTGACCAAAATTGCCATTTTTACATACTTTCTCTCCCACTCAGAAGCTTCTATTTCGACCATTTTCAGGCATTAAAATGACTCTAAAAACACTTATTTTAGTTCCAAAAGTGATAATTCACATGCAATAGTCATTTACTTTAAAAAACAATAAACATTAAAAAATTACCATTTCTGATCAGTTTTTGAAAGTTCGAATAGGTCACGGGTCATCGTTTTTCATCGGAAAATTAATTTTTTGGACTGTAGAAAAAAAGATTCAAAATGTCATTTGGATTGTGCCTCATGTTGAATAACTACTTTTTAAAGCCTCAATGTGACCAAAATTGCCATTTTTACAGACTTTTCTCCTACTCAGAAGCTTCTATTTCGACCATTTCAGGCATTAAAATGACTCTAAACACACTTATTTTATTTCCAAAAGGGATAATTCACATGCAATAGTCATTTACATTCAAAAAATTAAACATTAAAAAATTACCATTTCTGACCATTTTGAGAAAGTTCGACAGGTCACGGGTCATCGTTTTTCATCAGAAAATTGATTTTTTGGACTGTAGAAAAAAAGATTCAAAATGTAATTTAGATTGTGCCTCATGTTGAATAACTACTTTTTAAAGCCTCAATGTGACCAAAATTGCCATTTTTACAGACTTTTTCTCCCACTCAGAAGCTTCTATTTCGACCATTTTCAGCCATTAAAATGACTCTAAACACACTTATTTTAGTTCCAAAAGGGATAATTCACATGCAAAAGTCATTTACTTTAAAAAAAATAAAAGATTAAAAAATTACCATTTCTGACCATTTTGAGAAAGTTCGACAGGTCACGGGTCATCGTATTTCATCAGAAAATTGATTTTTTGGACTGTAGAAAAAAAGATTCAAAATGTCATTTGGATTGTGCCTCATGTTGAATAACTACTTTTGAAAGCCTCAATGTGACCAAAATTGCCATTTTTACATACTTTTTCTCCCACTCAGAAGCTTCTATTTCGACCATTTTCAGGCATTAAAATGACTCTAAACACACTTATTTTAGTTCCAAAAGTGATAATTCACATGCAATAGTCATTTACTTTAAAAAACAATAAACATTAAAAAATTACCATTTCTGATCATTTTTTGAAAGTTCGACAGGTCACGGGTCATCGTTTTTCATCAGAAAATTGATTTTTTGGACTGTAGAAAAAAAGATTCAAAATGTAATTTGGATTGTGCCTCATGTTGAATAACTACTTTTTAAAGCCTCAATGTGACCAAAATTGCCATTTTTACAACTTTTTCTCCTACTCAGAAGCTTCTATTTCGACCATTTTCAGCCATTAAAATGACTCTAAACACACTTATTTTAGTGCCAAAAGGGATAATTCACATGCAGTAGTCATTTACTTTAAAAAAAATAAAAGATAAAAAAATTACCATTTCTGACCATTTTGAGAAAGTTCGACAGGTCACGGGTCATCGTATTTCATCAGAAAATTGATTTTTTGGACTGTAGAAAAAAAGATTCAAAATGTCATTTGGATTGTGCCTCATGTTGAATAACTACTTTTGAAAGCCTCAATGTGACCAAAATTGCCATTTTTACATACTTTTTCTCCCACTCAGAAGCTTCTATTTCGACCATTTCAGGCATTAAAATGACTCTAAACACACTTATTTTAGTTCCAAAAGTGATAATTCACATGCAATAGTCATTTACTTTAAAAAAATGAAAAAGATTAAAAAATTAGCATTTCTTACCATTTTGAGAAAGTTCGACAGGTCACGGGTCATCATATTTCATCAGAAAATTGATTTTTTGTACTGTAGAAAAAAAGATTCAAAATGTCATTTGGATTGTGCCTCATGTTGAATAACTACTTTTTAAAGCCTCAATGTGACCAAAATTGCCATTTTTACAGACTTTTTCTCCTACTCAGAAGCTTCTATTTTGACGATTTTCAGGCATTAAAATGACTCTAAACACACTTGTTTTATTTCCAAAAGGGATAATTCACATGCAATAGTCATTTACATTAAAAAAATTAAACATTAAAAAATTACCATTTCTGACCATTTTGAGAAAGTTCGACAGGTCACGGGTCATCGTATTTCATCAGAAAATTGATTTTTTGGACTGTAGAAAAAAAGATTCAAAATGTCATTTGGATTGTGCCTCATGTTGAATAACTACTTTTGAAAGCCTCAATGTGACCAAAATTGCCATTTTTACATACTTTTTCTCCCACTCAGAAGCTTCTATTTCGACCATTTTCAGGCATTAAAATGACTCTAAACACACTTATTTTAGTTCCAAAAGTGATAATTCACATGCAATAGTCATTTACAGTCAAAAAATTAAACATTAAAAAATTACCATTTCTGACCATCTGCAGAAAGTTCAACAGGTCACGGGTCATCGTTTTTCATCAGAAAATTGATTTTTTGGACTGTAGAAATATTGATTCAAAATGTCATTTGGATTGGGCTTCATGTTGAATAACTACATTTTCAAGCCTCATTGTGACCAGAATTGTCATTTTTACAGACTTTTTCTCCTACTCAGAAGCCTCTATTTCAACCATTTTCAGGCATTAAAATGACTCTAAACACACTTCTTTCAGTTCCAAAAGTGATAATTCACATGAAATAGTCATTTACTTTAAAAAATATAAATATTACATTTTTTTAATTTCTGACCATTTTGAGAAAGTTCGACAGGTCACGGGTCATCGTTTTTCATCAGAAAATTGATTTTTTGGACTGTAGAAAAAAAGATTCAAAATGTCATTTGGATTGTGCCTCATGTTGAATAACTAATTTTGAAAGCCTCAATGTGACCAAAATTGCCATTTTTACATACTTTTTCTCCTACTGAGAAGCTTCTATTTCGACCATTTTCAGGAATTAAAATTACTCTAAACACACTTATTTTAGTTCCAAAAGTGATAATTCACATGCAATAGTCATTTACAGTCAAAAAATTAAACATTAAAAAATTACTATTTCTGACCATCTGCAGAAAGTTCAACAGGTCACGGGTCATCGTTTTTCATCAGAAAATTGATTTTTTGGACTGTAGAAATATTGATTCAAAATGTCATTTGGATTGGGCTTCATGTTGAATAACTACATTTTCAAGCCTCATTGTGACCAGAATTGTCATTTTTACAGACTTTTTCTCCTACTCAGAAGCCTCTATTTCAACCAATTTCAGGCATTAAAATGACTCTAAACACACTTATTTTAGTTCCAAAAGGGATAATTCACATGCAATAGTCATTTACAGTCAAAAAAATAAACATTAAAAAATTACCATTTCTGCAGAAAGTTCAACAGGTCACGGGTCATCGTTTTTCATCAGAAAATTGATTTTTTGGGACTGTAGAAGAATTGATTCAAAATGTCATTTGGATTGTGCCTCATGTTGAATAACTACATTTTCAAGCCTCATTGTGACCAGAATTTGCAATTTACAGACTTTTTCTCCAACTCAGAAGCTTCTATTTCAACCATTTTCAGGCATTACAATGACTCTAAACACACTTATTTTAGTTCCAAAAGTGATAATTCACATGCAATAGTCATTTACTTTAAAAAACAATTAAAAAAAATTACCATTTCTGATCATTTTTTGAAAGTTCGACAGGTCACGGGTCATCGTTTTTCATCAGAAAATTGATTTTTTGGACTGTAGAAAAAAAGATTCAAAATGTAATTTGGATTGTGCCTCATGTTGAATAACTACTTTTTAAAGCCTCAATGTGACCAAAATTGCCATTTTTACAGACTTTTTCTCCTACTCAGAAGCTTCTATTTCGACCATTTTCAGCCATTAAAATGACTCTAAACACACTTATTTTAGTTCCAAAAGGGATAATTCACATGCAATAGTCATTTACTTTAAAAAAAATAAAAGATAAAAAAATTACCATTTCTGACCATATTGAGAAAGTTCGACAGGTCACGGGTCATCGTATTTCATCAGAAAATTGATTTTTTGGACTGTAGAAAAAAAGATTCAAAATGTCATTTGGATTGTGCCTCATGTTGAATAACTACTTTTGAAAGCCTCAATATGACCAAAATTGCCATTTTTATATACTTTTTCTCCCACTCAGAAGCTTCTATTTCGACCATTTGCAGGCATTAAAATGACTCTAAACACACTTATTTTAGTTCCAAAAGTGATAATTCACATGCAATAGTCATTTACTTTAAAAAAACAAAAAGATTTAAAAATTACCATTTCTTACCATATTGAGAAAGTTCGACAGGTCATCGTATTTCATCAGAAAATTGATTTTTTGGACTGTAGAAAAAAAGATTCAAAATGTCATTTGGATTGTGCCTCATGTTGAATAACTAATTTTGAAAGCCTCAATGTGACCAAAATTGCCATTTTTACATACTTTTTCTCCTACTGAGAAGCTTCTATTTCGACCATTTTCAGGCATTAAAATTACTCTAAACACACTTATTTTAGTTCCAAAAGTGATAATTCACATGCAATAGTCATTTACAGTCAAAAAATTAAACATTAAAAAATTACCATTTCTGACCATCTGCAGAAAGTTCAACAGGTCACGGGTCATCGTTTTTCATCAGAAAATTGATTTTTTGGACTGTAGAAATATTGATTCAAAATGTCATTTGGATTGGGCTTCATGTTGAATAACTACATTTTCAAGCCTCATTGTGACCAGAATTGTCATTTTTACAGACTTTTTCTCCTACTCAGAAGCCTCTATTTCAACCAATTTCAGGCATTAAAATGACTCTAAACACACTTATTTTAGTTCCAAAAGGGATAATTCACATGCAATAGTCATTTACAGTCAAAAAATTAAACATTAAAAAATTACCATTTCTGACCATCTGCAGAAAGTTCAACAGGTCACGGGTCATCGTTTTTCATCAGAAAATTGATTTTTTGGGACTGTAGAAGAATTGATTCAAAATGTCATTTGGATTGTGCCTCATGTTGAATAACTACATTTTCAAGCCTCATTGTGACCAGAATTTGCAATTTACAGACTTTTTCTCCAACTCAGAAGCTTCTATTTCAACCATTTTCAGGCATTACAATGACTCTAAACACACTTATTTTAGTTCCAAAAGGGATAGTTCACATGCAATAGTCATTTACTTTAAAAAACAAGTTAAAAAAATTACCATTTCTGATCATTTTTTGAAAGTTCGACAGGTCACGGGTCATCGTTTTTCATCAGAAAATACATTTTTTGGACTGTAGAAAAAAAGATTCAAAATGTAATTTGGATTGTGCCTCATGTTGAATAACTACTTTTTAAAGCCTCAATGTGACCAAAATTGCCATTTTTACAGACTTTTTCTCCCACTCAGAAGCTTATATTTCGACCATTTTCAGCCATTAAAATGACTCTAAACACACTTATTTTAGTTCCAAAAGGGATAATTCACATGCAATAGTCATTTACTTTAAAAAAAATAAAAGATAAAAAAATTACCATTTCTGACCATTTTGAGAAAGTTCGACAGGTCACGGGTCATCGTATTTCGTAAGAAAATTGATTTTTTGGACTGTAGAAAAAAAGATTCAAAATGTCATTTGGATTGTGCCTCATGTTGAATAACTACTTTTGAAAGCCTCAATGTGACCAAAATTGCCATTTTTACATACTTTTTCTCCCACTCAGAAGCTTCTATTGCGACCATTTTCAGGCATTAAAATGACTCTAAACACACCTATTTTAGTTCCAAAAGTGATAATTCACATGCAATAGTCATTTACTTTAAAAAACAATAAACATTAAAAAATTACCATTTCTGATCATTTTTTGAAAGTTCGACAGGTCACGGGTCATCGTTTTTCATCAGAAAATTGTTTTTTTGGACTGTAGAAAAAAAGATTCAAAATGTAATTTGGATTGTGCCTCATGTTGAATAACTACTTTTTAAAGCCTCAATGTGACCAAAATTGCCATTTTTACAGACTTTTTCTCCTACTCAGAAGCTTCTATTTCGACCATTTTCAGCCATTAAAATGACTCTAAACACACTTATTTTAGTTCCAAAAGGGATAATTCACATGCAATAGTCATTTACTTTAAAAAAAATAAAGATAAAAAAATTACCATTTCTGACCATTTTGAGAAAGTTCGACAGGTCACGGGTCATCGTATTTCATCAGAAAATTGATTTTTTGGACTGTAGAAAAAAAGATTCAAAATGTCATTTGGATTGTGCCTCATGTTGAATAACTACTTTTGAAAGCCTCAATATGACCAAAATTGCCATTTTTATATACTTTTTCTCCCACTCAGAAGCTTCTATTTCGACCATTTTCAGGCATTAAAATGACTCTAAACACACTTATTTTAGTTCCAAAAGTGATAATTCACATGCAATAGTCATTTACTTTAAAAAAACAAAAAGATTTAAAAATTACCATTTCTTACCATATTGAGAAAGTTCGACAGGTCATCGTATTTCATCAGAAAATTGATTTTTTGGACTGTAGAAAAAAAGATTCAAAATGTCATTTGGATTGTGCCTCATGTTGAATAACTAATTTTGAAAGCCTCAATGTGACCAAAATTGCCATTTTTACATACTTTTTCTCCTACTGAGAAGCTTCTATTTCGACCATTTTCAGGCATTAAAATTACTCTAAACACACTTATTTTAGTTCCAAAAGTGATAATTCACATGCAATAGTCATTTACAGTCAAAAAATTAAACATTAAAAAATTACCATTTCTTACCATTTTGAGAAAGTTCGACAGGTCACGGGTCATCGTATTTCATCAGAAAATTGATTTTTTGGACTGTAGAAAAAAAGATTTAAAATGTCATTTGGATTGTGCCTCATGTTGAATAACTACTTTTTAAAGCCTCAATGTGACCAAAATTGACATTTTTAGATAATTTGTCTCCTACTCAGAAGCTTCTATTTCGACCATTTTCAGGCATTAAAATGACTCTAAACACACTTATTTTAGTTCCAAAAGTGATAATTCACATGCAATAGTCATTTACTTTAAAAAAAATATAAATATTAAACAATTTAAATTTCTGACCATTTTGAGAAAGTTCGACAGGTCACGGGTCATCGTTTTTCATCAGAAAATTGATTTTTTGGACTGTAGAAAAAAAGATTCAAAATGTCATTTGGATTGTGCCTCATGTTGAATAACTACTTTTTAAAGCCTCAATGTGACCAAAATTGCCATTTTTACAGACTTTTTCTCCCACTCAGAAGCTTCTATTTCGACCATTTTCAGGCATTAAAATGACTCTAAACACACTTATTTTAGTTCCAAAAGTGATAATTCACATGCAATAGTCATTTACTTTAAAAAACAATAAACATTAAAAAATTACCATTTCTGATCAGTTTTTGAAAGTTCGAATAGGTCACGGGTCATCGTTTTTCATCAGAAAATTAATTTTTTGGACTGTAGAAAAAAAGATTCAAAATGTCATTTGGATTGTGCCTCATGTTGAATAACTACTTTTTAAAGCCTCAATGTGACCAAAATTGCCATTTTTACAGACTTTTCTCCTACTCAGAAGCTTCTATTTCGACCATTTCAGGCATTAAAATGACTCTAAACACACTTATTTTAGTTCCAAAAGTGATAATTCACATGCAATAGTCATTTACTTTAAAAAAAAGAAAAAGATTAAAAAATTAGCATTTCTTACCATTTTGAGAAAGTTCGACAGGTCACGGGTCATCATATTTCATCAGAAAATTGATTTTTTGGACTGTAGAAAAAAAGATTCAAAATGTCATTTGGATTGTGCCTCATGTTGAATAACTACTTTTTAAAGCCTCAATGTGACCAAAATTGCCATTTTTACAGACTTTTTCTCCTACTCAGAAGCTTCTATTTCGACGATTTTCAGGCATTAAAATGACTCTAAACACACTTATTTTATTTCCAAAAGGGATAATTCACATGCAATAGTCATTTACATTAAAAAAATTAAACATTAAAAAATTACCATTTCTGACCATTTTGAGAAAGTTCGACAGGTCACGGGTCATCGTATTTCATCAGAAAATTGATTTTTTGGACTGTAGAAAAAAAGATTCAAAATGTCATTTGGATTGTGCCTCATGTTGAATAACTACTTTTGAAAGCCTCAATGTGACCAAAATTGCCATTTTTACATACTTTTTCTCCCACTCAGAAGCTTCTATTTCGACCATTTTCAGGCATTAAAATGACTCTAAACACACTTATTTTAGTTCCAAAAGTGATAATTCACATGCAATAGTCATTTACTTTAAAAAACAATAAACATTAAAAAACTTACCATTTCTGATCATTTTTTGAAAGTTCGACAGGTCACGGGTCATCGTTTTTCATCAGAAAATTGATTTTTTGGACTGTAGAAAAAAAGATTTAAAATGTCATTTGGATTGTGCCTCATGTTGAATAACTACTTTTTAAAGCCTCAATGTGACCAAAATTGCCATTTTTACAGACTTTTTCTCCTACTCAGAAGCTTCTATTTCGACCATTTTCAGGCAATAAAATGATCTAAACACACTTATTTTAGTTCCAAAAGTGATAATTCACATGCAATAGTCATTTACTTTAAAAAAAAAAAAAGATTAAAAAATTACCATTTCTTACCATATTGAGAAAGTTCGACAGGTCATCGTATTTCATCAGAAAATTGATTTTTTGGACTGTAGAAAAAAGATTAAAAATGTCATTTGGATTGTGCCTCATGTTGAATAACTACTTTTTAAAGCCTCAATGTGACCAAAATTGCCATTTTTACAGACTTTTTCTCCTACTCAGAAGCTTCTATTTCGACCATTTTCAGGCAATAAAATGATCTAAACACACTTATTTTAGTTCCAAAAGTGATAATTCACATGCAATAGTCATTTACATTCAAAAAATTAAACATTAAAAAATTACCATTTCTGACCATTTTGAGAAAGTTCGACAGGTCACGGGTCATCGTTTTTCATCAGAAAATTGATTTTTTGGACTGTAGAAAAAAAGATTCAAAATGTAATTTAGATTGTGCCTCATGTTGAATAACTACTTTTTAAAGCCTCAATGTGACCAAAATTGCCATTTTTACAGACTTTTTCTCCCACTCAGAAGCTTCTATTTCGACCATTTTCAGCCATTAAAATGACTCTAAACACACTTATTTTAGTTCCAAAAGGGATAATTCACATGCAAAAGTCATTTACTTTAAAAAAAATAAAAGATTAAAAAATTACCATTTCTGACCATTTTGAGAAAGTTCGACAGGTCACGGGTCATCGTATTTCATCAGAAAATTGATTTTTTGGACTGTAGAAAAAAAGATTCAAAATGTCATTTGGATTGTGCCTCATGTTGAATAACTACTTTTGAAAGCCTCAATGTGACCAAAATTGCCATTTTTACATACTTTTTCTCCCACTCAGAAGCTTCTATTTCGACCATTTTCAGGCATTAAAATGACTCTAAACACACTTATTTTAGTTCCAAAAGTGATAATTCACATGCAATAGTCATTTACTTTAAAAAACAATAAACATTAAAAAATTACCATTTCTGATCATTTTTTGAAAGTTCGACAGGTCACGGGTCATCGTTTTTCATCAGAAAATTGATTTTTTGGACTGTAGAAAAAAAGATTCAAAATGTAATTTGGATTGTGCCTCATGTTGAATAACTACTTTTTAAAGCCTCAATGTGACCAAAATTGCCATTTTTACAACTTTTTCTCCTACTCAGAAGCTTCTATTTCGACCATTTTCAGCCATTAAAATGACTCTAAACACACTTATTTTAGTGCCAAAAGGGATAATTCACATGCAGTAGTCATTTACTTTAAAAAAAATAAAAGATAAAAAAATTACCATTTCTGACCATTTTGAGAAAGTTCGACAGGTCACGGGTCATCGTATTTCATCAGAAAATTGATTTTTTGGACTGTAGAAAAAAAGATTCAAAATGTCATTTGGATTGTGCCTCATGTTGAATAACTACTTTTGAAAGCCTCAATGTGACCAAAATTGCCATTTTTACATACTTTTTCTCCCACTCAGAAGCTTCTATTTCGACCATTTCAGGCATTAAAATGACTCTAAACACACTTATTTTAGTTCCAAAAGTGATAATTCACATGCAATAGTCATTTACTTTAAAAAAATGAAAAAGATTAAAAAATTAGCATTTCTTACCATTTTGAGAAAGTTCGACAGGTCACGGGTCATCATATTTCATCAGAAAATTGATTTTTTGTACTGTAGAAAAAAAGATTCAAAATGTCATTTGGATTGTGCCTCATGTTGAATAACTACTTTTTAAAGCCTCAATGTGACCAAAATTGCCATTTTTACAGACTTTTTCTCCTACTCAGAAGCTTCTATTTTGACGATTTTCAGGCATTAAAATGACTCTAAACACACTTGTTTTATTTCCAAAAGGGATAATTCACATGCAATAGTCATTTACATTAAAAAAATTAAACATTAAAAAATTACCATTTCTGACCATTTTGAGAAAGTTCGACAGGTCACGGGTCATCGTATTTCATCAGAAAATTGATTTTTTGGACTGTAGAAAAAAAGATTCAAAATGTCATTTGGATTGTGCCTCATGTTGAATAACTACTTTTGAAAGCCTCAATGTGACCAAAATTGCCATTTTTACATACTTTTTCTCCCACTCAGAAGCTTCTATTTCGACCATTTTCAGGCATTAAAATGACTCTAAACACACTTATTTTAGTTCCAAAAGTGATAATTCACATGCAATAGTCATTTACAGTCAAAAAATTAAACATTAAAAAATTACCATTTCTGACCATCTGCAGAAAGTTCAACAGGTCACGGGTCATCGTTTTTCATCAGAAAATTGATTTTTTGGACTGTAGAAATATTGATTCAAAATGTCATTTGGATTGGGCTTCATGTTGAATAACTACATTTTCAAGCCTCATTGTGACCAGAATTGTCATTTTTACAGACTTTTTCTCCTACTCAGAAGCCTCTATTTCAACCATTTTCAGGCATTAAAATGACTCTAAACACACTTCTTTCAGTTCCAAAAGTGATAATTCACATGAAATAGTCATTTACTTTAAAAAATATAAATATTACATTTTTTTAATTTCTGACCATTTTGAGAAAGTTCGACAGGTCACGGGTCATCGTTTTTCATCAGAAAATTGATTTTTTGGACTGTAGAAAAAAAGATTCAAAATGTCATTTGGATTGTGCCTCATGTTGAATAACTAATTTTGAAAGCCTCAATGTGACCAAAATTGCCATTTTTACATACTTTTTCTCCTACTGAGAAGCTTCTATTTCGACCATTTTCAGGAATTAAAATTACTCTAAACACACTTATTTTAGTTCCAAAAGTGATAATTCACATGCAATAGTCATTTACAGTCAAAAAATTAAACATTAAAAAATTACTATTTCTGACCATCTGCAGAAAGTTCAACAGGTCACGGGTCATCGTTTTTCATCAGAAAATTGATTTTTTGGACTGTAGAAATATTGATTCAAAATGTCATTTGGATTGGGCTTCATGTTGAATAACTACATTTTCAAGCCTCATTGTGACCAGAATTGTCATTTTTACAGACTTTTTCTCCTACTCAGAAGCCTCTATTTCAACCAATTTCAGGCATTAAAATGACTCTAAACACACTTATTTTAGTTCCAAAAGGGATAATTCACATGCAATAGTCATTTACAGTCAAAAAAATAAACATTAAAAAATTACCATTTCTGCAGAAAGTTCAACAGGTCACGGGTCATCGTTTTTCATCAGAAAATTGATTTTTTGGGACTGTAGAAGAATTGATTCAAAATGTCATTTGGATTGTGCCTCATGTTGAATAACTACATTTTCAAGCCTCATTGTGACCAGAATTTGCAATTTACAGACTTTTTCTCCAACTCAGAAGCTTCTATTTCAACCATTTTCAGGCATTACAATGACTCTAAACACACTTATTTTAGTTCCAAAAGTGATAATTCACATGCAATAGTCATTTACTTTAAAAAACAATTAAAAAAAATTACCATTTCTGATCATTTTTTGAAAGTTCGACAGGTCACGGGTCATCGTTTTTCATCAGAAAATTGATTTTTTGGACTGTAGAAAAAAAGATTCAAAATGTAATTTGGATTGTGCCTCATGTTGAATAACTACTTTTTAAAGCCTCAATGTGACCAAAATTGCCATTTTTACAGACTTTTTCTCCTACTCAGAAGCTTCTATTTCGACCATTTTCAGCCATTAAAATGACTCTAAACACACTTATTTTAGTTCCAAAAGGGATAATTCACATGCAATAGTCATTTACTTTAAAAAAAATAAAAGATAAAAAAATTACCATTTCTGACCATATTGAGAAAGTTCGACAGGTCACGGGTCATCGTATTTCATCAGAAAATTGATTTTTTGGACTGTAGAAAAAAAGATTCAAAATGTCATTTGGATTGTGCCTCATGTTGAATAACTACTTTTGAAAGCCTCAATATGACCAAAATTGCCATTTTTATATACTTTTTCTCCCACTCAGAAGCTTCTATTTCGACCATTTGCAGGCATTAAAATGACTCTAAACACACTTATTTTAGTTCCAAAAGTGATAATTCACATGCAATAGTCATTTACTTTAAAAAAACAAAAAGATTTAAAAATTACCATTTCTTACCATATTGAGAAAGTTCGACAGGTCATCGTATTTCATCAGAAAATTGATTTTTTGGACTGTAGAAAAAAAGATTCAAAATGTCATTTGGATTGTGCCTCATGTTGAATAACTAATTTTGAAAGCCTCAATGTGACCAAAATTGCCATTTTTACATACTTTTTCTCCTACTGAGAAGCTTCTATTTCGACCATTTTCAGGCATTAAAATTACTCTAAACACACTTATTTTAGTTCCAAAAGTGATAATTCACATGCAATAGTCATTTACAGTCAAAAAATTAAACATTAAAAAATTACCATTTCTGACCATCTGCAGAAAGTTCAACAGGTCACGGGTCATCGTTTTTCATCAGAAAATTGATTTTTTGGACTGTAGAAATATTGATTCAAAATGTCATTTGGATTGGGCTTCATGTTGAATAACTACATTTTCAAGCCTCATTGTGACCAGAATTGTCATTTTTACAGACTTTTTCTCCTACTCAGAAGCCTCTATTTCAACCAATTTCAGGCATTAAAATGACTCTAAACACACTTATTTTAGTTCCAAAAGGGATAATTCACATGCAATAGTCATTTACAGTCAAAAAATTAAACATTAAAAAATTACCATTTCTGACCATCTGCAGAAAGTTCAACAGGTCACGGGTCATCGTTTTTCATCAGAAAATTGATTTTTTGGGACTGTAGAAGAATTGATTCAAAATGTCATTTGGATTGTGCCTCATGTTGAATAACTACATTTTCAAGCCTCATTGTGACCAGAATTTGCAATTTACAGACTTTTTCTCCAACTCAGAAGCTTCTATTTCAACCATTTTCAGGCATTACAATGACTCTAAACACACTTATTTTAGTTCCAAAAGGGATAGTTCACATGCAATAGTCATTTACTTTAAAAAACAAGTTAAAAAAATTACCATTTCTGATCATTTTTTGAAAGTTCGACAGGTCACGGGTCATCGTTTTTCATCAGAAAATACATTTTTTGGACTGTAGAAAAAAAGATTCAAAATGTAATTTGGATTGTGCCTCATGTTGAATAACTACTTTTTAAAGCCTCAATGTGACCAAAATTGCCATTTTTACAGACTTTTTCTCCCACTCAGAAGCTTATATTTCGACCATTTTCAGCCATTAAAATGACTCTAAACACACTTATTTTAGTTCCAAAAGGGATAATTCACATGCAATAGTCATTTACTTTAAAAAAAATAAAAGATAAAAAAATTACCATTTCTGACCATTTTGAGAAAGTTCGACAGGTCACGGGTCATCGTATTTCGTAAGAAAATTGATTTTTTGGACTGTAGAAAAAAAGATTCAAAATGTCATTTGGATTGTGCCTCATGTTGAATAACTACTTTTGAAAGCCTCAATGTGACCAAAATTGCCATTTTTACATACTTTTTCTCCCACTCAGAAGCTTCTATTGCGACCATTTTCAGGCATTAAAATGACTCTAAACACACCTATTTTAGTTCCAAAAGTGATAATTCACATGCAATAGTCATTTACTTTAAAAAACAATAAACATTAAAAAATTACCATTTCTGATCATTTTTTGAAAGTTCGACAGGTCACGGGTCATCGTTTTTCATCAGAAAATTGTTTTTTTGGACTGTAGAAAAAAAGATTCAAAATGTAATTTGGATTGTGCCTCATGTTGAATAACTACTTTTTAAAGCCTCAATGTGACCAAAATTGCCATTTTTACAGACTTTTTCTCCTACTCAGAAGCTTCTATTTCGACCATTTTCAGCCATTAAAATGACTCTAAACACACTTATTTTAGTTCCAAAAGGGATAATTCACATGCAATAGTCATTTACTTTAAAAAAAATAAAGATAAAAAAATTACCATTTCTGACCATTTTGAGAAAGTTCGACAGGTCACGGGTCATCGTATTTCATCAGAAAATTGATTTTTTGGACTGTAGAAAAAAAGATTCAAAATGTCATTTGGATTGTGCCTCATGTTGAATAACTACTTTTGAAAGCCTCAATATGACCAAAATTGCCATTTTTATATACTTTTTCTCCCACTCAGAAGCTTCTATTTCGACCATTTTCAGGCATTAAAATGACTCTAAACACACTTATTTTAGTTCCAAAAGTGATAATTCACATGCAATAGTCATTTACTTTAAAAAAACAAAAAGATTTAAAAATTACCATTTCTTACCATATTGAGAAAGTTCGACAGGTCATCGTATTTCATCAGAAAATTGATTTTTTGGACTGTAGAAAAAAAGATTCAAAATGTCATTTGGATTGTGCCTCATGTTGAATAACTAATTTTGAAAGCCTCAATGTGACCAAAATTGCCATTTTTACATACTTTTTCTCCTACTGAGAAGCTTCTATTTCGACCATTTTCAGGCATTAAAATTACTCTAAACACACTTATTTTAGTTCCAAAAGTGATAATTCACATGCAATAGTCATTTACAGTCAAAAAATTAAACATTAAAAAATTACCATTTCTTACCATTTTGAGAAAGTTCGACAGGTCACGGGTCATCGTATTTCATCAGAAAATTGATTTTTTGGACTGTAGAAAAAAAGATTTAAAATGTCATTTGGATTGTGCCTCATGTTGAATAACTACTTTTTAAAGCCTCAATGTGACCAAAATTGACATTTTTAGATAATTTGTCTCCTACTCAGAAGCTTCTATTTCGACCATTTTCAGGCATTAAAATGACTCTAAACACACTTATTTTAGTTCCAAAAGTGATAATTCACATGCAATAGTCATTTACTTTAAAAAAAATATAAATATTAAACAATTTAAATTTCTGACCATTTTGAGAAAGTTCGACAGGTCACGGGTCATCGTTTTTCATCAGAAAATTGATTTTTTGGACTGTAGAAAAAAAGATTCAAAATGTCATTTGGATTGTGCCTCATGTTGAATAACTACTTTTTAAAGCCTCAATGTGACCAAAATTGCCATTTTTACAGACTTTTTCTCCCACTCAGAAGCTTCTATTTCGACCATTTTCAGGCATTAAAATGACTCTAAACACACTTATTTTAGTTCCAAAAGTGATAATTCACATGCAATAGTTATTTACTTTAAAAAACAATAAACATTAAAAAATTACCATTTCTGATCAGTTTTTGAAAGTTCGAATAGGTCACGGGTCATCGTTTTTCATCAGAAAATTAATTTTTTGGACTGTAGAAAAAAAGATTCAAAATGTCATTTGGATTGTGCCTCATGTTGAATAACTACTTTTTAAAGCCTCAATGTGACCAAAATTGCCATTTTTACAGACTTTTCTCCTACTCAGAAGCTTCTATTTCGACCATTTCAGGCATTAAAATGACTCTAAACACACTTATTTTAGTTCCAAAAGTGATAATTCACATGCAATAGTCATTTACTTTAAAAAAAAGAAAAAGATTAAAAAATTAGCATTTCTTACCATTTTGAGAAAGTTCGACAGGTCACGGGTCATCATATTTCATCAGAAAATTGATTTTTTGGACTGTAGAAAAAAAGATTCAAAATGTCATTTGGATTGTGCCTCATGTTGAATAACTACTTTTTAAAGCCTCAATGTGACCAAAATTGCCATTTTTACAGACTTTTTCTCCTACTCAGAAGCTTCTATTTCGACGATTTTCAGGCATTAAAATGACTCTAAACACACTTATTTTATTTCCAAAAGGGATAATTCACATGCAATAGTCATTTACATTCAAAAAATTAAACATTAAAAAATTACCATTTCTGACCATTTTGAGAAAGTTCGACAGGTCACGGGTCATCGTATTTCATCAGAAAATTGATTTTTTGGACTGTAGAAAAAAAGATTCAAAATGTCATTTGGATTGTGCCTCATGTTGAATAACTACTTTTGAAAGCCTCAATGTGACCAAAATTGCCATTTTTACATACTTTTTCTCCCACTCAGAAGCTTCTATTTCGACCATTTTCAGGCATTAAAATGACTCTAAACACACTTATTTTAGTTCCAAAAGTGATAATTCACATGCAATAGTCATTTACTTTAAAAAACAATAAACATTAAAAAACTTACCATTTCTGATCATTTTTTGAAAGTTCGACAGGTCACGGGTCATCGTTTTTCATCAGAAAATTGATTTTTTGGACTGTAGAAAAAAAGATTTAAAATGTCATTTGGATTGTGCCTCATGTTGAATAACTACTTTTTAAAGCCTCAATGTGACCAAAATTGCCATTTTTACAGACTTTTTCTCCTACTCAGAAGCTTCTATTTCGACCATTTTCAGGCAATAAAATGATCTAAACACACTTATTTTAGTTCCAAAAGTGATAATTCACATGCAATAGTCATTTACTTTAAAAAAAAAAAAGATTAAAAAATTACCATTTCTTACCATATTGAGAAAGTTCGACAGGTCATCGTATTTCATCAGAAAATTGATTTTTTGGACTGTAGAAAAAAGATTAAAAATGTCATTTGGATTGTGCCTCATGTTGAATAACTACTTTTTAAAGCCTCAATGTGACCAAAATTGCCATTTTTACAGACTTTTTCTCCTACTCAGAAGCTTCTATTTCGACCATTTTCAGGCAATAAAATGATCTAAACACACTTATTTTAGTTCCAAAAGTGATAATTCACATGCAATAGTCATTTACTTTAAAAAAAAAAAAAGATTAAAAAATTACCATTTCTTACCATATTGAGAAAGTTCGACAGGTCATCGTATTTCATCAGAAAATTGATTTTTTGGACTGTAGAAAAAAGATTAAAAATGTCATTTGGATTGTGCCTCATGTTGAATAACTACTTTTTAAAGCCTCAATGTGACCAAAATTGCCATTTTTACAGACTTTTTCTCCTACTCAGAAGCTTCTATTTCGACCATTTTCAGGCATTAAAATGACTCTAAACACACTTATTTTAGTTCCAAAAGGGATAATTCACATGCAATAGTCATTTACAGTCAAAAAATTAAACATTAAAAAATTACCATTTCTGACCATCTGCAGAAAGTTCAACAGGTCACGGGTCATCGTTTTTCATCAGAAAATTGATTTTTTGGACTGTAGAAATATTGATTCAAAATGTCATGTGGATAGGGCTTCATGTTGAATAACTACATTTTCAAGCCTCATTGTGACCAGAATTGTCATTTTTACAGACTTTTTCTCCTACTCAGAAGCTTCTATTTCGACCATTTTCAGCCATTAAAATGACTCTAAACACACTTATTTTAGTTCCAAAAGGGATAATTCACATGCAATAGTCATTTACTTTAAAAAAAATAAAAGATAAAAAAATTACCATTTCTGACCATTTTGAGAAAGTTCGACAGGTCACGGGTCATCGTATTTCATCAGAAAATTGATTTTTTGGACTGTAGAAAAAAAGATTCAAAATGTCATTTGGATTGTGCCTCATGTTGAATAACTACTTTTGAAAGCCTCAATGTGACCAAAATTGCCATTTTTACATACTTTTTCTCCCACTCAGAAGCTTCTATTTCGACCATTTTCAGGCATTAAAATGACTCTAAACACACTTATTTTAGTTCCAAAAGTGATAATTCACATGCAATAGTCATTTACAGTCAAAAAATTAAACATTAAAAAATTACCATTTCTGACCATCTGCAGAAAGTTCAACAGGTCACGGGTCATCGTTTTTCATCAGAAAATTGATTTTTTGGACTGTAGAAATATTGATTCAAAATGTCATTTGGATTGGGCTTCATGTTGAATAACTACATTTTCAAGCCTCATTGTGACCAGAATTGTCATTTTTACAGACTTTTTCTCCTACTCAGAAGCCTCTATTTCAACCATTTTCAGGCATTAAAATGACTCTAAACACACTTCTTTCAGTTCCAAAAGTGATAATTCACATGAAATAGTCATTTACTTTAAAAAATATAAATATTACATTTTTTTAATTTCTGACCATTTTGAGAAAGTTCGACAGGTCACGGGTCATCGTTTTTCATCAGAAAATTGATTTTTTGGACTGTAGAAAAAAAGATTCAAAATGTCATTTGGATTGTGCCTCATGTTGAATAACTAATTTTGAAAGCCTCAATGTGACCAAAATTGCCATTTTTACATACTTTTTCTCCTACTGAGAAGCTTCTATTTCGACCATTTTCAGGAATTAAAATTACTCTAAACACACTTATTTTAGTTCCAAAAGTGATAATTCACATGCAATAGTCATTTACAGTCAAAAAATTAAACATTAAAAAATTACTATTTCTGACCATCTGCAGAAAGTTCAACAGGTCACGGGTCATCGTTTTTCATCAGAAAATTGATTTTTTGGACTGTAGAAATATTGATTCAAAATGTCATTTGGATTGGGCTTCATGTTGAATAACTACATTTTCAAGCCTCATTGTGACCAGAATTGTCATTTTTACAGACTTTTTCTCCTACTCAGAAGCCTCTATTTCAACCAATTTCAGGCATTAAAATGACTCTAAACACACTTATTTTAGTTCCAAAAGGGATAATTCACATGCAATAGTCATTTACAGTCAAAAAAATAAACATTAAAAAATTACCATTTCTGACCATCTGCAGAAAGTTCAACAGGTCACGGGTCATCGTTTTTCATCAGAAAATTGATTTTTTGGGACTGTAGAAGAATTGATTCAAAATGTCATTTGGATTGTGCCTCATGTTGAATAACTACATTTTCAAGCCTCATTGTGACCAGAATTTGCAATTTACAGACTTTTTCTCCAACTCAGAAGCTTCTATTTCAACCATTTTCAGGCATTACAATGACTCTAAACACACTTATTTTAGTTCCAAAAGTGATAATTCACATGCAATAGTCATTTACTTTAAAAAACAATTAAAAAAAATTACCATTTCTGATCATTTTTTGAAAGTTCGACAGGTCACGGGTCATCGTTTTTCATCAGAAAATTGATTTTTTGGACTGTAGAAAAAAAGATTCAAAATGTAATTTGGATTGTGCCTCATGTTGAATAACTACTTTTTAAAGCCTCAATGTGACCAAAATTGCCATTTTTACAGACTTTTTCTCCTACTCAGAAGCTTCTATTTCGACCATTTTCAGCCATTAAAATGACTCTAAACACACTTATTTTAGTTCCAAAAGGGATAATTCACATGCAATAGTCATTTACTTTAAAAAAAATAAAAGATAAAAAAATTACCATTTCTGACCATATTGAGAAAGTTCGACAGGTCACGGGTCATCGTATTTCATCAGAAAATTGATTTTTTGGACTGTAGAAAAAAAGATTCAAAATGTCATTTGGATTGTGCCTCATGTTGAATAACTACTTTTGAAAGCCTCAATATGACCAAAATTGCCATTTTTATATACTTTTTCTCCCACTCAGAAGCTTCTATTTCGACCATTTGCAGGCATTAAAATGACTCTAAACACACTTATTTTAGTTCCAAAAGTGATAATTCACATGCAATAGTCATTTACTTTAAAAAAACAAAAAGATTTAAAAATTACCATTTCTTACCATATTGAGAAAGTTCGACAGGTCATCGTATTTCATCAGAAAATTGATTTTTTGGACTGTAGAAAAAAAGATTCAAAATGTCATTTGGATTGTGCCTCATGTTGAATAACTAATTTTGAAAGCCTCAATGTGACCAAAATTGCCCTTTTTACATACTTTTTCTCCTACTGAGAAGCTTCTATTTCGACCATTTTCAGGCATTAAAATTACTCTAAACACACTTATTTTAGTTCCAAAAGTGATAATTCACATGCAATAGTCATTTACAGTCAAAAAATTAAACATTAAAAAATTACCATTTCTGACCATCTGCAGAAAGTTCAACAGGTCACGGGTCATCGTTTTTCATCAGAAAATTGATTTTTTGGACTGTAAAAATATTGATTCAAAATGTCATTTGGATTGGGCTTCATGTTGAATAACTACATTTTCAAGCCTCATTGTGACCAGAATTGTCATTTTTACAGACTTTTTCTCCTACTCAGAAGCCTCTATTTCAACCAATTTCAGGCATTAAAATGACTCTAAACACACTTATTTTAGTTCCAAAAGGGATAATTCACATGCAATAGTCATTTACAGTCAAAAAATTAAACATTAAAAAATTACCATTTCTGACCATCTGCAGAAACTTCAACAGGTCACGGGTCATCGTTTTTCATCAGAAAATTGATTTTTTGGGACTGTAGAAGAATTGATTTAAAATGTCATTTGGATTGTGCCTCATGTTGAATAACTACATTTTCAAGCCTCATTGTGACCAGAATTTGCAATTTACAGACTTTTTCTCCAACTCAGAAGCTTCTATTTCAACCATTTTCAGGCATTACAATGACTCTAAACACACTTATTTTAGTTCCAAAAGTGATAGTTCACATGCAATAGTCATTTACTTTAAAAAACAAGTTAAAAAAATTACCATTTCTGATCATTTTTTGAAAGTTCGACAGGTCACGGGTCATCGTTTTTCATCAGAAAATACATTTTTTGGACTGTAGAAAAAAAGATTCAAAATGTAATTTGGATTGTGCCTCATGTTGAATAACTACTTTTTAAAGCCTCAATGTGACCAAAATTGCCATTTTTACAGACTTTTTCTCCCACTCAGAAGCTTATATTTCGACCATTTTCAGCCATTAAAATGACTCTAAACACACTTATTTTAGTTCCAAAAGGGATAATTCACATGCAATAGTCATTTACTTTAAAAAAAATAAAAGATAAAAAAATTACCATTTCTGACCATTTTGAGAAAGTTCGACAGGTCACGGGTCATCGTATTTCGTCAGAAAATTGATTTTTTGGACTGTAGAAAAAAAGATTCAAAATGTCATTTGGATTGTGCCTCATGTTGAATAACTACTTTTGAAAGCCTCAATGTGACCAAAATTGCCATTTTTACATACTTTTTCTCCCACTCAGAAGCTTCTATTGCGACCATTTTCAGGCATTAAAATGACTCTAAACACACCTATTTTAGTTCCAAAAGTGATAATTCACATGCAATAGTCATTTACTTTAAAAAACAATAAACATTAAAAAATTACCATTTCTGATCATTTTTTGAAAGTTCGACAGGTCACGGGTCATCGTTTTTCATCAGAAAATTGATTTTTTGGACTGTAGAAAAAAAGATTCAAAATGTAATTTGGATTGTGCCTCATGTTGAATAACTACTTTTTAAAGCCTCAATGTGACCAAAATTGCCATTTTTACAGACTTTTTCTCCTACTCAGAAGCTTCTATTTCGACCATTTTCAGCCATTAAAATGACTCTAAACACACTTATTTTAGTTCCAAAAGGGATAATTCACATGCAATAGTCATTTACTTTAAAAAAAATAAAAGATAAAAAAATTACCATTTCTGACCATTTTGAGAAAGTTCGACAGGTCACGGGTCATCGTATTTCATCAGAAAATTGATTTTTTGGACTGTAGAAAAAAAGATTCAAAATGTCATTTGGATTGTGCCTCATGTTGAATAACTACTTTTGAAAGCCTCAATATGACCAAAATTGCCATTTTTATATACTTTTTCTCCCACTCAGAAGCTTCTATTTCGACCATTTTCAGGCATTAAAATGACTCTAAACACACTTATTTTAGTTCCAAAAGTGATAATTCACATGCAATAGTCATTTACTTTAAAAAAACAAAAAGATTTAAAAATTACCATTTCTTACCATATTGAGAAAGTTCGACAGGTCATCGTATTTCATCAGAAAATTGATTTTTTGGACTGTAGAAAAAAAGATTCAAAATGTCATTTGGATTGTGCCTCATGTTGAATAACTAATTTTGAAAGCCTCAATGTGACCAAAATTGCCATTTTTACATACTTTTTCTCCTACTGAGAAGCTTCTATTTCGACCATTTTCAGGCATTAAAATTACTCTAAACACACTTATTTTAGTTCCAAAAGTGATAATTCACATGCAATAGTCATTTACAGTCAAAAAATTAAACATTAAAAAATTACCATTTCTTACCATTTTGAGAAAGTTCGACAGGTCACGGGTCATCGTATTTCATCAGAAAATTGATTTTTTGGACTGTAGAAAAAAAGATTTAAAATGTCATTTGGATTGTGCCTCATGTTGAATAACTACTTTTTAAAGCCTCAATGTGACCAAAATTGACATTTTTAGATAATTTGTCTCCTACTCAGAAGCTTCTATTTCGACCATTTTCAGGCATTAAAATGACTCTAAACACACTTATTTTAGTTCCAAAAGTGATAATTCACATGCAATAGTCATTTACTTTAAAAAAAATATAAATATTAAACAATTTAAATTTCTGACCATTTTGAGAAAGTTCGACAGGTCACGGGTCATCGTTTTTCATCAGAAAATTGATTTTTTGGACTGTAGAAAAAAAGATTCAAAATGTCATTTGGATTGTGCCTCATGTTGAATAACTACTTTTTAAAGCCTCAATGTGACCAAAATTGCCATTTTTACAGACTTTTTCTCCCACTCAGAAGCTTCTATTTCGACAATTTTCAGGCATTAAAATGACTCTAAACACACTTATTTTAGTTCCAAAAGTGATAATTCACATGCAATAGTCATTTACTTTAAAAAACAATAAACATTAAAAAATTACCATTTCTGATCAGTTTTTGAAAGTTCGAATAGGTCACGGGTCATCGTTTTTCATCAGAAAATTAATTTTTTGGACTGTAGAAAAAAAGATTCAAAATGTCATTTGGATTGTGCCTCATGTTGAATAACTACTTTTTAAAGCCTCAATGTGACCAAAATTGCCATTTTTACAGACTTTTCTCCTACTCAGAAGCTTCTATTTCGACCATTTCAGGCATTAAAATGACTCTAAACACACTTATTTTAGTTCCAAAAGTGATAATTCACATGCAATAGTCATTTACTTTAAAAAACAATAAACATTAAAAAACTTACCATTTCTGATCATTTTTTGAAAGTTCGACAGGTCACGGGTCATCGTTTTTCATCAGAAAATTGATTTTTTGGACTGTAGAAAAAAAGATTTAAAATGTCATTTGGATTGTGCCTCATGTTGAATAACTACTTTTTAAAGCCTCAATGTGACCAAAATTGCCATTTTTACAGACTTTTTCTCCTACTCAGAAGCTTCTATTTCGACCATTTTCAGGCATTAAAATTACTCTAAACACACTTATTTTAGTTCCAAAAGTGATAATTCACATGCAATAGTCATTTACAGTCAAAAAATTAAACATTAAAAAATTACCATTTCTTACCATTTTGAGAAAGTTCGACAGGTCACGGGTCATCGTATTTCATCAGAAAATTGATTTTTTGGACTGTAGAAAAAAAGATTTAAAATGTCATTTGGATTGTGCCTCATGTTGAATAACTACTTTTTAAAGCCTCAATGTGACCAAAATTGACATTTTTAGATAATTTGTCTCCTACTCAGAAGCTTCTATTTCGACCATTTTCAGGCATTAAAATGACTCTAAACACACTTATTTTAGTTCCAAAAGTGATAATTCACATGCAATAGTCATTTACTTTAAAAAAAATATAAATATTAAACAATTTAAATTTCTGACCATTTTGAGAAAGTTCGACAGGTCACGGGTCATCGTTTTTCATCAGAAAATTGATTTTTTGGACTGTAGAAAAAAAGATTCAAAATGTCATTTGGATTGTGCCTCATGTTGAATAACTACTTTTTAAAGCCTCAATGTGACCAAAATTGCCATTTTTACAGACTTTTTCTCCCACTCAGAAGCTTCTATTTCGACAATTTTCAGGCATTAAAATGACTCTAAACACACTTATTTTAGTTCCAAAAGTGATAATTCACATGCAATAGTCATTTACTTTAAAAAACAATAAACATTAAAAAATTACCATTTCTGATCAGTTTTTGAAAGTTCGAATAGGTCACGGGTCATCGTTTTTCATCAGAAAATTAATTTTTTGGACTGTAGAAAAAAAGATTCAAAATGTCATTTGGATTGTGCCTCATGTTGAATAACTACTTTTTAAAGCCTCAATGTGACCAAAATTGCCATTTTTACAGACTTTTCTCCTACTCAGAAGCTTCTATTTCGACCATTTCAGGCATTAAAATGACTCTAAACACACTTATTTTAGTTCCAAAAGTGATAATTCACATGCAATAGTCATTTACTTTAAAAAAAAGAAAAAGATTAAAAAATTAGCATTTCTTACCATTTTGAGAAAGTTCGACAGGTCACGGGTCATCATATTTCATCAGAAAATTGATTTTTTGGACTGTAGAAAAAAAGATTCAAAATGTCATTTGGATTGTGCCTCATGTTGAATAACTACTTTTTAAAGCCTCAATGTGACCAAAATTGCCATTTTTACAGACTTTTTCTCCTACTCAGAAGCTTCTATTTCGACGATTTTCAGGCATTAAAATGACTCTAAACACACTTATTTTATTTCCAAAAGGGATAATTCACATGCAATAGTCATTTACATTCAAAAAATTAAACATTAAAAAATTACCATTTCTGACCATTTTGAGAAAGTTCGACAGGTCACGGGTCATCGTATTTCATCAGAAAATTGATTTTTTGGACTGTAGAAAAAAAGATTCAAAATGTCATTTGGATTGTGCCTCATGTTGAATAACTACTTTTGAAAGCCTCAATGTGACCAAAATTGCCATTTTTACATACTTTTTCTCCCACTCAGAAGCTTCTATTTCGACCATTTTCAGGCATTAAAATGACTCTAAACACACTTATTTTAGTTCCAAAAGTGATAATTCACATGCAATAGTCATTTACTTTAAAAAACAATAAACATTAAAAAACTTACCATTTCTGATCATTTTTTGAAAGTTCGACAGGTCACGGGTCATCGTTTTTCATCAGAAAATTGATTTTTTGGACTGTAGAAAAAAAGATTTAAAATGTCATTTGGATTGTGCCTCATGTTGAATAACTACTTTTTAAAGCCTCAATGTGACCAAAATTGCCATTTTTACAGACTTTTTCTCCTACTCAGAAGCTTCTATTTCGACCATTTTCAGGCAATAAAATGATCTAAACACACTTATTTTAGTTCCAAAAGTGATAATTCACATGCAATAGTCATTTACTTTAAAAAAAAAAAAAGATTAAAAAATTACCATTTCTTACCATATTGAGAAAGTTCGACAGGTCATCGTATTTCATCAGAAAATTGATTTTTTGGACTGTAGAAAAAAGATTAAAAATGTCATTTGGATTGTGCCTCATGTTGAATAACTACTTTTTAAAGCCTCAATGTGACCAAAATTGCCATTTTTACAGACTTTTTCTCCTACTCAGAAGCTTCTATTTCGACCATTTTCAGGCAATAAAATGATCTAAACACACTTATTTTAGTTCCAAAAGTGATAATTCACATGCAATAGTCATTTACTTTAAAAAAAAAAAAAGATTAAAAAATTACCATTTCTTACCATATTGAGAAAGTTCGACAGGTCATCGTATTTCATCAGAAAATTGATTTTTTGGACTGTAGAAAAAAGATTAAAAATGTCATTTGGATTGTGCCTCATGTTGAATAACTACTTTTTAAAGCCTCAATGTGACCAAAATTGCCATTTTTACAGACTTTTTCTCCTACTCAGAAGCTTCTATTTCGACCATTTTCAGGCATTAAAATGACTCTAAACACACTTATTTTAGTTCCAAAAGGGATAATTCACATGCAATAGTCATTTACAGTCAAAAAATTAAACATTAAAAAATTACCATTTCTGACCATCTGCAGAAAGTTCAACAGGTCACGGGTCATCGTTTTTCATCAGAAAATTGATTTTTTGGACTGTAGAAATATTGATTCAAAATGTCATGTGGATAGGGCTTCATGTTGAATAACTACATTTTCAAGCCTCATTGTGACCAGAATTGTCATTTTTACAGACTTTTTCTCCTACTCAGAAGCCTCTATTTCAACCATTTTCAGGCATTAAAATGACTCTAAACACACTTCTTTCAGTTCCAAAAGTGATAATTCACATGAAATAGTCATTTACTTTAAAAAATATAAATATTACATTTTTTTAATTTCTGACCATTTTGAGAAAGTTCGACAGGTCACGGGTCATCGTTTTTCATCAGAAAATTGATTTTTTGGACTGTAGAAAAAAAGATTCAAAATGTCATTTGGATTGTGCCTCATGTTGAATAACTAATTTTGAAAGCCTCAATGTGACCAAAATTGCCATTTTTACATACTTTTTCTCCTACTGAGAAGCTTCTATTTCGACCATTTTCAGGAATTAAAATTACTCTAAACACACTTATTTTAGTTCCAAAAGTGATAATTCACATGCAATAGTCATTTACAGTCAAAAAATTAAACATTAAAAAATTACCATTTCTGACCATCTGCAGAAAGTTCAACAGGTCACGGGTCATCGTTTTTCATCAGAAAATTGATTTTTTGGACTGTAGAAATATTGATTCAAAATGTCATTTGGATTGGGCTTCATGTTGAATAACTACATTTTCAAGCCTCATTGTGACCAGAATTGTCATTTTTACAGACTTTTTCTCCTACTCAGAAGCCTCTATTTCAACCAATTTCAGGCATTAAAATGACTCTAAACACACTTATTTTAGTTCCAAAAGGGATAATTCACATGCAATAGTCATTTACAGTCAAAAAAATAAACATTAAAAAATTACCATTTCTGACCATCTGCAGAAAGTTCAACAGGTCACGGGTCATCGTTTTTCATCAGAAAATTGATTTTTTGGGACTGTAGAAGAATTGATTCAAAATGTCATTTGGATTGTGCCTCATGTTGAATAACTACATTTTCAAGCCTCATTGTGACCAGAATTTGCAATTTACAGACTTTTTCTCCAACTCAGAAGCTTCTATTTCAACCATTTTCAGGCATTACAATGACTCTAAACACACTTATTTTAGTTCCAAAAGTGATAATTCACATGCAATAGTCATTTACTTTAAAAAACAATTAAAAAAAATTACCATTTCTGATCATTTTTTGAAAGTTCGACAGGTCACGGGTCATCGTTTTTCATCAGAAAATTGATTTTTTGGACTGTAGAAAAAAAGATTCAAAATGTAATTTGGATTGTGCCTCATGTTGAATAACTACTTTTTAAAGCCTCAATGTGACCAAAATTGCCATTTTTACAGACTTTTTCTCCTACTCAGAAGCTTCTATTTCGACCATTTTCAGCCATTAAAATGACTCTAAACACACTTATTTTAGTTCCAAAAGGGATAATTCACATGCAATAGTCATTTACTTTAAAAAAAATAAAAGATAAAAAAATTACCATTTCTGACCATATTGAGAAAGTTCGACAGGTCACGGGTCATCGTATTTCATCAGAAAATTGATTTTTTGGACTGTAGAAAAAAAGATTCAAAATGTCATTTGGATTGTGCCTCATGTTGAATAACTACTTTTGAAAGCCTCAATATGACCAAAATTGCCATTTTTATATACTTTTTCTCCCACTCAGAAGCTTCTATTTCGACCATTTGCAGGCATTAAAATGACTCTAAACACACTTATTTTAGTTCCAAAAGTGATAATTCACATGCAATAGTCATTTACTTTAAAAAAACAAAAAGATTTAAAAATTACCATTTCTTACCATATTGAGAAAGTTCGACAGGTCATCGTATTTCATCAGAAAATTGATTTTTTGGACTGTAGAAAAAAAGATTCAAAATGTCATTTGGATTGTGCCTCATGTTGAATAACTAATTTTGAAAGCCTCAATGTGACCAAAATTGCCATTTTTACATACTTTTTCTCCTACTGAGAAGCTTCTATTTCGACCATTTTCAGGCATTAAAATTACTCTAAACACACTTATTTTAGTTCCAAAAGTGATAATTCACATGCAATAGTCATTTACAGTCAAAAAATTAAACATTAAAAAATTACCATTTCTGACCATCTGCAGAAAGTTCAACAGGTCACGGGTCATTGTTTTTCATCAGAAAATTGATTTTTTGGACTGTTGAAATATTGATTCAAAATGTCATTTGGATTGGGCTTCATGTTGAATAACTACATTTTCAAGCCTCATTGTGACCAGAATTGTCATTTTTACAGACTTTTTCTCCTACTCAGAAGCCTCTATTTCAACCAATTTCAGGCATTAAAATGACTCTAAACACACTTATTTTAGTTCCAAAAGGGATAATTCACATGCAATAGTCATTTACAGTCAAAAAATTAAACATTAAAAAATTACCATTTCTGACCATCTGCAGAAAGTTCAACAGGTCACGGGTCATCGTTTTTCATCAGAAAATTGATTTTTTGGGACTGTAGAAGAATTGATTCAAAATGTCATTTGGATTGTGCCTCATGTTGAATAACTACATTTTCAAGCCTCATTGTGACCAGAATTTGCAATTTACAGACTTTTTCTCCAACTCAGAAGCTTCTATTTCAACCATTTTCAGGCATTACAATGACTCTAAACACACTTATTTTAGTTCCAAAAGTGATAGTTCACATGCAATAGTCATTTACTTTAAAAAACAAGTTAAAAAAATTACCATTTCTGATCATTTTTTGAAAGTTCGACAGGTCACGGGTCATCGTTTTTCATCAGAAAATACATTTTTTGGACTGTAGAAAAAAAGATTCAAAATGTAATTTGGATTGTGCCTCATGTTGAATAACTACTTTTTAAAGCCTCAATGTGACCAAAATCGCCATTTTTACAGACTTTTTCTCTTACTCATGAGCTTCTATTTCGACCAATTTCAGGCATTAAAATGACTCTAAACACACTTATTTTAGTTCCAAAAGTGATAATTCACATGCAATAGTCATTTACTTTAAAAAAAATAAAAGATAAAAAAATTACCATTTCTGACCATTTTGAGAAAGTTCGACAGGTCACGGGTCATCGTATTTCATCAGAAAATTAATTTTTTGGACTGTAGAAAAAAAGATTCAAAATGTCATTTGGATTGTGCCTCATGTTGAATAACTACTTTTTAAAGCCTCAATGTGACCAAAATTGCCATTTTTACAGACTTTTCTCCTACTCAGAAGCTTCTATTTCGACCATTTCAGGCATTAAAATGACTCTAAACACACTTATTTTAGTTCCAAAAGTGATAATTCACATGCAATAGTCATTTACTTTAAAAAAAAGAAAAAGATTAAAAAATTAGCATTTCTTACCATTTTGAGAAAGTTCGACAGGTCACGGGTCATCATATTTCATCAGAAAATTGATTTTTTGGACTGTAGAAAAAAAGATTCAAAATGTCATTTGGATTGTGCCTCATGTTGAATAACTACTTTTTAAAGCCTCAATGTGACCAAAATTGCCATTTTTACAGACTTTTTCTCCTACTCAGAAGCTTCTATTTCGACGATTTTCAGGCATTAAAATGACTCTAAACACACTTATTTTATTTCCAAAAGGGATAATTCACATGCAATAGTCATTTACATTCAAAAAATTAAACATTAAAAAATTACCATTTCTGACCATTTTGAGAAAGTTCGACAGGTCACGGGTCATCGTATTTCATCAGAAAATTGATTTTTTGGACTGTAGAAAAAAAGATTCAAAATGTCATTTGGATTGTGCCTCATGTTGAATAACTACTTTTGAAAGCCTCAATGTGACCAAAATTGCCATTTTTACATACTTTTTCTCCCACTCAGAAGCTTCTATTTCGACCATTTTCAGGCATTAAAATGACTCTAAACACACTTATTTTAGTTCCAAAAGTGATAATTCACATGCAATAGTCATTTACTTTAAAAAACAATAAACATTAAAAAACTTACCATTTCTGATCATTTTTTGAAAGTTCGACAGGTCACGGGTCATCGTTTTTCATCAGAAAATTGATTTTTTGGACTGTAGAAAAAAAGATTTAAAATGTCATTTGGATTGTGCCTCATGTTGAATAACTACTTTTTAAAGCCTCAATGTGACCAAAATTGCCATTTTTACAGACTTTTTCTCCTACTCAGAAGCTTCTATTTCGACCATTTTCAGGCAATAAAATGATCTAAACACACTTATTTTAGTTCCAAAAGTGATAATTCACATGCAATAGTCATTTACTTTAAAAAAAAAAAAAGATTAAAAAATTACCATTTCTTACCATATTGAGAAAGTTCGACAGGTCATCGTATTTCATCAGAAAATTGATTTTTTGGACTGTAGAAAAAAGATTAAAAATGTCATTTGGATTGTGCCTCATGTTGAATAACTACTTTTTAAAGCCTCAATGTGACCAAAATTGCCATTTTTACAGACTTTTTCTCCTACTCAGAAGCTTCTATTTCGACCATTTTCAGGCATTAAAATGACTCTAAACACACTTATTTTAGTTCCAAAAGGGATAATTCACATGCAATAGTCATTTACAGTCAAAAAATTAAACATTAAAAAATTACCATTTCTGACCATCTGCAGAAAGTTCAACAGGTCACGGGTCATCGTTTTTCATCAGAAAATTGATTTTTTGGACTGTAGAAATATTGATTCAAAATGTCATGTGGATAGGGCTTCATGTTGAATAACTACATTTTCAAGCCTCATTGTGACCAGAATTGTCATTTTTACAGACTTTTTCTCCTACTCAGAAGCTTCTATTTCGACCATTTTCAGCCATTAAAATGACTCTAAACACACTTATTTTAGTTCCAAAAGGGATAATTCACATGCAATAGTCATTTACTTTAAAAAAAGTAAAAGATAAAAAAATTACCATTTCTGACCATTTTGAGAAAGTTCGACAGGTCACGGGTCATCGTATTTCATCAGAAAATTGATTTTTTGGACTGTAGAAAAAAAGATTCAAAATGTCATTTGGATTGTGCCTCATGTTGAATAACTACTTTTGAAAGCCTCAATGTGACCAAAATTGCCATTTTTACATACTTTTTCTCCCACTCAGAAGCTTCTATTTCGACCATTTTCAGGCATTAAAAAGACTCTAAACACACTTATTTTAGTTCCAAAAGTGATAATTCACATGCAATAGTCATTTACAGTCAAAAAATTAAACATTAAAAAATTACCATTTCTGACCATCTGCAGAAAGTTCAACAGGTCACGGGTCATCGTTTTTCATCAGAAAATTGATTTTTTGGACTGTAGAAATATTGATTCAAAATGTCATTTGGATTGGGCTTCATGTTGAATAACTACATTTTCAAGCCTCATTGTGACCAGAATTGTCATTTTTACAGACTTTTTCTCCTACTCAGAAGCCTCTATTTCAACCATTTTCAGGCATTAAAATGACTCTAAACACACTTCTTTCAGTTCCAAAAGTGATAATTCACATGAAATAGTCATTTACTTTAAAAAATATAAATATTACATTTTTTTAATTTCTGACCATTTTGAGAAAGTTCGACAGGTCACGGGTCATCGTTTTTCATCAGAAAATTGATTTTTTGGACTGTAGAAAAAAAGATTCAAAATGTCATTTGGATTGTGCCTCATGTTGAATAACTAATTTTGAAAGCCTCAATGTGACCAAAATTGCCATTTTTACATACTTTTTCTCCTACTGAGAAGCTTCTATTTCGACCATTTTCAGGAATTAAAATTACTCTAAACACACTTATTTTAGTTCCAAAAGTGATAATTCACATGCAATAGTCATTTACAGTCAAAAAATTAAACATTAAAAAATTACCATTTCTGACCATCTGCAGAAAGTTCAACAGGTCACGGGTCATCGTTTTTCATCAGAAAATTGATTTTTTGGACTGTAGAAATATTGATTCAAAATGTCATTTGGATTGGGCTTCATGTTGAATAACTACATTTTCAAGCCTCATTGTGACCAGAATTGTCATTTTTACAGACTTTTTCTCCTACTCAGAAGCCTCTATTTCAACCAATTTCAGGCATTAAAATGACTCTAAACACACTTATTTTAGTTCCAAAAGGGATAATTCACATGCAATAGTCATTTACAGTCAAAAAAATAAACATTAAAAAATTACCATTTCTGACCATCTGCAGAAAGTTCAACAGGTCACGGGTCATCGTTTTTCATCAGAAAATTGATTTTTTGGGACTGTAGAAGAATTGATTCAAAATGTCATTTGGATTGTGCCTCATGTTGAATAACTACATTTTCAAGCCTCATTGTGACCAGAATTTGCAATTTACAGACTTTTTCTCCAACTCAGAAGCTTCTATTTCAACCATTTTCAGGCATTACAATGACTCTAAACACACTTATTTTAGTTCCAAAAGTGATAATTCACATGCAATAGTCATTTACTTTAAAAAACAATTAAAAAAAATTACCATTTCTGATCATTTTTTGAAAGTTCGACAGGTCACGGGTCATCGTTTTTCATCAGAAAATTGATTTTTTGGACTGTAGAAAAAAAGATTCAAAATGTAATTTGGATTGTGCCTCATGTTGAATAACTACTTTTTAAAGCCTCAATGTGACCAAAATTGCCATTTTTACAGACTTTTTCTCCTACTCAGAAGCTTCTATTTCGACCATTTTCAGCCATTAAAATGACTCTAAACACACTTATTTTAGTTCCAAAAGGGATAATTCACATGCAATAGTCATTTACTTTAAAAAAAATAAAAGATAAAAAAATTACCATTTCTGACCATATTGAGAAAGTTCGACAGGTCACGGGTCATCGTATTTCATCAGAAAATTGATTTTTTGGACTGTAGAAAAAAAGATTTAAAATGTCATTTGGATTGTGCCTCATGTTGAATAACTACTTTTGAAAGCCTCAATATGACCAAAATTGCCATTTTTATATACTTTTTCTCCCACTCAGAAGCTTCTATTTCGACCATTTGCAGGCATTAAAATGACTCTAAACACACTTATTTTAGTTCCAAAAGTGATAATTCACATGCAATAGTCATTTACTTTAAAAAAACAAAAAGATTTAAAAATTACCATTTCTTACCATATTGAGAAAGTTCGACAGGTCATCGTATTTCATCAGAAAATTGATTTTTTGGACTGTAGAAAAAAAGATTCAAAATGTCATTTGGATTGTGCCTCATGTTGAATAACTAATTTTGAAAGCCTCAATGTGACCAAAATTGCCATTTTTACATACTTTTTCTCCTACTGAGAAGCTTCTATTTCGACCATTTTCAGGCATTAAAATTACTCTAAACACACTTATTTTAGTTCCAAAAGTGATAATTCACATGCAATAGTCATTTACAGTCAAAAAATTAAACATTAAAAAATTACCATTTCTGACCATCTGCAGAAAGTTCAACAGGTCACGGGTCATCGTTTTTCATCAGAAAATTGATTTTTTGGACTGTAGAAATATTGATTCAAAATGTCATTTGGATTGGGCTTCATGTTGAATAACTACATTTTCAAGCCTCATTGTGACCAGAATTGTCATTTTTACAGACTTTTTCTCCTACTCAGAAGCCTCTATTTCAACCAATTTCAGGCATTAAAATGACTCTAAACACACTTATTTTAGTTCCAAAAGGGATAATTCACATGCAATAGTCATTTACAGTCAAAAAATTAAACATTAAAAAATTACCATTTCTGACCATCTGCAGAAAGTTCAACAGGTCACGGGTCATCGTTTTTCATCAGAAAATTGATTTTTTGGGACTGTAGAAGAATTGATTCAAAATGTCATTTGGATTGTGCCTCATGTTGAATAACTACATTTTCAAGCCTCATTGTGACCAGAATTTGCAATTTACAGACTTTTTCTCCAACTCAGAAGCTTCTATTTCAACCATTTTCAGGCATTACAATGACTCTAAACACACTTATTTTAGTTCCAAAAGTGATAGTTCACATGCAATAGTCATTTACTTTAAAAAACAAGTTAAAAAAATTACCATTTCTGATCATTTTTTGAAAGTTCGACAGGTCACGGGTCATCGTTTTTCATCAGAAAATACATTTTTTGGACTGTAGAAAAAAAGATTCAAAATGTAATTTGGATTGTGCCTCATGTTGAATAACTACTTTTTAAAGCCTCAATGTGACCAAAATTGCCATTTTTACAGACTTTTTCTCCCACTCAGAAGCTTATATTTCGACCATTTTCAGCCATTAAAATGACTCTAAACACACTTATTTTAGTTCCAAAAGGGATAATTCACATGCAATAGTCATTTACTTTAAAAAAAATAAAAGATAAAAAAATTACCATTTCTGACCATTTTGAGAAAGTTCGACAGGTCACGGGTCATCGTATTTCGTCAGAAAATTGATTTTTTGGACTGTAGAAAAAAAGATTCAAAATGTCATTTGGATTGTGCCTCATGTTGAATAACTACTTTTGAAAGCCTCAATGTGACCAAAATTGCCATTTTTACATACTTTTTCTCCCACTCAGAAGCTTCTATTGCGACCATTTTCAGGCATTAAAATGACTCTAAACACACCTATTTTAGTTCCAAAAGTGATAATTCACATGCAATAGTCATTTACTTTAAAAAACAATAAACATTAAAAAATTACCATTTCTGATCATTTTTTGAAAGTTCGACAGGTCACGGGTCATCGTTTTTCATCAGAAAATTGATTTTTTGGACTGTAGAAAAAAAGATTCAAAATGTAATTTGGATTGTGCCTCATGTTGAATAACTACTTTTTAAAGCCTCAATGTGACCAAAATTGCCATTTTTACAGACTTTTTCTCCTACTCAGAAGCTTCTATTTCGACCATTTTCAGCCATTAAAATGACTCTAAACACACTTATTTTAGTTCCAAAAGGGATAATTCACATGCAATAGTCATTTACTTTAAAAAAAATAAAAGATAAAAAAATTACCATTTCTGACCATTTTGAGAAAGTTCGACAGGTCACGGGTCATCGTATTTCATCAGAAAATTGATTTTTTGGACTGTAGAAAAAAAGATTCAAAATGTCATTTGGATTGTGCCTCATGTTGAATAACTAATTTTGAAAGCCTCAATGTGACCAAAATTGCCATTTTTACATACTTTTTCTCCTACTGAGAAGCTTCTATTTCGACCATTTTCAGGCATTAAAATTACTCTAAACACACTTATTTTAGTTCCAAAAGTGATAATTCACATGCAATAGTCATTTACAGTCAAAAAATTAAACATTAAAAAATTACCATTTCTTACCATTTTGAGAAAGTTCGACAGGTCACGGGTCATCGTATTTCATCAGAAAATTGATTTTTTGGACTGTAGAAAAAAAGATTTAAAATGTCATTTGGATTGTGCCTCATGTTGAATAACTACTTTTTAAAGCCTCAATGTGACCAAAATTGACATTTTTAGATAATTTGTCTCCTACTCAGAAGCTTCTATTTCGACCATTTTCAGGCATTAAAATGACTCTAAACACACTTATTTTAGTTCCAAAAGTGATAATTCACATGCAATAGTCATTTACTTTAAAAAAAATATAAATATTAAACAATTTAAATTTCTGACCATTTTGAGAAAGTTCGACAGGTCACGGGTCATCGTTTTTCATCAGAAAATTGATTTTTTGGACTGTAGAAAAAAAGATTCAAAATGTCATTTGGATTGTGCCTCATGTTGAATAACTACTTTTTAAAGCCTCAATGTGACCAAAATTGCCATTTTTACAGACTTTTTCTCCCACTCAGAAGCTTCTATTTCGACCATTTTCAGGCATTAAAATGACTCTAAACACACTTATTTTAGTTCCAAAAGTGATAATTCACATGCAATAGTCATTTACTTTAAAAAACAATAAACATTAAAAAATTACCATTTCTGATCAGTTTTTGAAAGTTCGAATAGGTCACGGGTCATCGTTTTTCATCAGAAAATTAATTTTTTGGACTGTAGAAAAAAAGATTCAAAATGTCATTTGGATTGTGCCTCATGTTGAATAACTACTTTTTAAAGCCTCAATGTGACCAAAATTGCCATTTTTACAGACTTTTCTCCTACTCAGAAGCTTCTATTTCGACCATTTCAGGCATTAAAATGACTCTAAACACACTTATTTTAGTTCCAAAAGTGATAATTCACATGCAATAGTCATTTACTTTAAAAAACAATAAACATTAAAAAACTTACCATTTCTGATCATTTTTTGAAAGTTCGACAGGTCACGGGTCATCGTTTTTCATCAGAAAATTGATTTTTTGGACTGTAGAAAAAAAGATTTAAAATGTCATTTGGATTGTGCCTCATGTTGAATAACTACTTTTTAAAGCCTCAATGTGACCAAAATTGCCATTTTTACAGACTTTTTCTCCTACTCAGAAGCTTCTATTTCGACCATTTTCAGGCATTAAAATTACTCTAAACACACTTATTTTAGTTCCAAAAGTGATAATTCACATGCAATAGTCATTTACAGTCAAAAAATTAAACATTAAAAAATTACCATTTCTTACCATTTTGAGAAAGTTCGACAGGTCACGGGTCATCGTATTTCATCAGAAAATTGATTTTTTGGACTGTAGAAAAAAAGATTTAAAATGTCATTTGGATTGTGCCTCATGTTGAATAACTACTTTTTAAAGCCTCAATGTGACCAAAATTGACATTTTTAGATAATTTGTCTCCTACTCAGAAGCTTCTATTTCGACCATTTTCAGGCATTAAAATGACTCTAAACACACTTATTTTAGTTCCAAAAGTGATAATTCACATGCAATAGTCATTTACTTTAAAAAAAATATAAATATTAAACAATTTAAATTTCTGACCATTTTGAGAAAGTTCGACAGGTCACGGGTCATCGTTTTTCATCAGAAAATTGATTTTTTGGACTGTAGAAAAAAAGATTCAAAATGTCATTTGGATTGTGCCTCATGTTGAATAACTACTTTTTAAAGCCTCAATGTGACCAAAATTGCCATTTTTACAGACTTTTTCTCCCACTCAGAAGCTTCTATTTCGACAATTTTCAGGCATTAAAATGACTCTAAACACACTTATTTTAGTTCCAAAAGTGATAATTCACATGCAATAGTCATTTACTTTAAAAAACAATAAACATTAAAAAATTACCATTTCTGATCAGTTTTTGAAAGTTCGAATAGGTCACGGGTCATCGTTTTTCATCAGAAAATTAATTTTTTGGACTGTAGAAAAAAAGATTCAAAATGTCATTTGGATTGTGCCTCATGTTGAATAACTACTTTTTAAAGCCTCAATGTGACCAAAATTGCCATTTTTACAGACTTTTCTCCTACTCAGAAGCTTCTATTTCGACCATTTCAGGCATTAAAATGACTCTAAACACACTTATTTTAGTTCCAAAAGTGATAATTCACATGCAATAGTCATTTACTTTAAAAAAAAGAAAAAGATTAAAAAATTAGCATTTCTTACCATTTTGAGAAAGTTCGACAGGTCACGGGTCATCATATTTCATCAGAAAATTGATTTTTTGGACTGTAGAAAAAAAGATTCAAAATGTCATTTGGATTGTGCCTCATGTTGAATAACTACTTTTTAAAGCCTCAATGTGACCAAAATTGCCATTTTTACAGACTTTTTCTCCTACTCAGAAGCTTCTATTTCGACGATTTTCAGGCATTAAAATGACTCTAAACACACTTATTTTATTTCCAAAAGGGATAATTCACATGCAATAGTCATTTACATTCAAAAAATTAAACATTAAAAAATTACCATTTCTGACCATTTTGAGAAAGTTCGACAGGTCACGGGTCATCGTATTTCATCAGAAAATTGATTTTTTGGACTGTAGAAAAAAAGATTCAAAATGTCATTTGGATTGTGCCTCATGTTGAATAACTACTTTTGAAAGCCTCAATGTGACCAAAATTGCCATTTTTACATACTTTTTCTCCCACTCAGAAGCTTCTATTTCGACCATTTTCAGGCATTAAAATGACTCTAAACACACTTATTTTAGTTCCAAAAGTGATAATTCACATGCAATAGTCATTTACTTTAAAAAACAATAAACATTAAAAAACTTACCATTTCTGATCATTTTTTGAAAGTTCGACAGGTCACGGGTCATCGTTTTTCATCAGAAAATTGATTTTTTGGACTGTAGAAAAAAAGATTTAAAATGTCATTTGGATTGTGCCTCATGTTGAATAACTACTTTTTAAAGCCTCAATGTGACCAAAATTGCCATTTTTACAGACTTTTTCTCCTACTCAGAAGCTTCTATTTCGACCATTTTCAGGCAATAAAATGATCTAAACACACTTATTTTAGTTCCAAAAGTGATAATTCACATGCAATAGTCATTTACTTTAAAAAAAAAAAAAGATTAAAAAATTACCATTTCTTACCATATTGAGAAAGTTCGACAGGTCATCGTATTTCATCAGAAAATTGATTTTTTGGACTGTAGAAAAAAGATTAAAAATGTCATTTGGATTGTGCCTCATGTTGAATAACTACTTTTTAAAGCCTCAATGTGACCAAAATTGCCATTTTTACAGACTTTTTCTCCTACTCAGAAGCTTCTATTTCGACCATTTTCAGGCAATAAAATGATCTAAACACACTTATTTTAGTTCCAAAAGTGATAATTCACATGCAATAGTCATTTACTTTAAAAAAAAAAAAAGATTAAAAAATTACCATTTCTTACCATATTGAGAAAGTTCGACAGGTCATCGTATTTCATCAGAAAATTGATTTTTTGGACTGTAGAAAAAAGATTAAAAATGTCATTTGGATTGTGCCTCATGTTGAATAACTACTTTTTAAAGCCTCAATGTGACCAAAATTGCCATTTTTACAGACTTTTTCTCCTACTCAGAAGCTTCTATTTCGACCATTTTCAGGCATTAAAATGACTCTAAACACACTTATTTTAGTTCCAAAAGGGATAATTCACATGCAATAGTCATTTACAGTCAAAAAATTAAACATTAAAAAATTACCATTTCTGACCATCTGCAGAAAGTTCAACAGGTCACGGGTCATCGTTTTTCATCAGAAAATTGATTTTTTGGACTGTAGAAATATTGATTCAAAATGTCATGTGGATAGGGCTTCATGTTGAATAACTACATTTTCAAGCCTCATTGTGACCAGAATTGTCATTTTTACAGACTTTTTCTCCTACTCAGAAGCCTCTATTTCAACCATTTTCAGGCATTAAAATGACTCTAAACACACTTCTTTCAGTTCCAAAAGTGATAATTCACATGAAATAGTCATTTACTTTAAAAAATATAAATATTACATTTTTTTAATTTCTGACCATTTTGAGAAAGTTCGACAGGTCACGGGTCATCGTTTTTCATCAGAAAATTGATTTTTTGGACTGTAGAAAAAAAGATTCAAAATGTCATTTGGATTGTGCCTCATGTTGAATAACTAATTTTGAAAGCCTCAATGTGACCAAAATTGCCATTTTTACATACTTTTTCTCCTACTGAGAAGCTTCTATTTCGACCATTTTCAGGAATTAAAATTACTCTAAACACACTTATTTTAGTTCCAAAAGTGATAATTCACATGCAATAGTCATTTACAGTCAAAAAATTAAACATTAAAAAATTACCATTTCTGACCATCTGCAGAAAGTTCAACAGGTCACGGGTCATCGTTTTTCATCAGAAAATTGATTTTTTGGACTGTAGAAATATTGATTCAAAATGTCATTTGGATTGGGCTTCATGTTGAATAACTACATTTTCAAGCCTCATTGTGACCAGAATTGTCATTTTTACAGACTTTTTCTCCTACTCAGAAGCCTCTATTTCAACCAATTTCAGGCATTAAAATGACTCTAAACACACTTATTTTAGTTCCAAAAGGGATAATTCACATGCAATAGTCATTTACAGTCAAAAAAATAAACATTAAAAAATTACCATTTCTGACCATCTGCAGAAAGTTCAACAGGTCACGGGTCATCGTTTTTCATCAGAAAATTGATTTTTTGGGACTGTAGAAGAATTGATTCAAAATGTCATTTGGATTGTGCCTCATGTTGAATAACTACATTTTCAAGCCTCATTGTGACCAGAATTTGCAATTTACAGACTTTTTCTCCAACTCAGAAGCTTCTATTTCAACCATTTTCAGGCATTACAATGACTCTAAACACACTTATTTTAGTTCCAAAAGTGATAATTCACATGCAATAGTCATTTACTTTAAAAAACAATTAAAAAAAATTACCATTTCTGATCATTTTTTGAAAGTTCGACAGGTCACGGGTCATCGTTTTTCATCAGAAAATTGATTTTTTGGACTGTAGAAAAAAAGATTCAAAATGTAATTTGGATTGTGCCTCATGTTGAATAACTACTTTTTAAAGCCTCAATGTGACCAAAATTGCCATTTTTACAGACTTTTTCTCCTACTCAGAAGCTTCTATTTCGACCATTTTCAGCCATTAAAATGACTCTAAACACACTTATTTTAGTTCCAAAAGGGATAATTCACATGCAATAGTCATTTACTTTAAAAAAAATAAAAGATAAAAAAATTACCATTTCTGACCATATTGAGAAAGTTCGACAGGTCACGGGTCATCGTATTTCATCAGAAAATTGATTTTTTGGACTGTAGAAAAAAAGATTCAAAATGTCATTTGGATTGTGCCTCATGTTGAATAACTACTTTTGAAAGCCTCAATATGACCAAAATTGCCATTTTTATATACTTTTTCTCCCACTCAGAAGCTTCTATTTCGACCATTTGCAGGCATTAAAATGACTCTAAACACACTTATTTTAGTTCCAAAAGTGATAATTCACATGCAATAGTCATTTACTTTAAAAAAACAAAAAGATTTAAAAATTACCATTTCTTACCATATTGAGAAAGTTCGACAGGTCATCGTATTTCATCAGAAAATTGATTTTTTGGACTGTAGAAAAAAAGATTCAAAATGTCATTTGGATTGTGCCTCATGTTGAATAACTAATTTTGAAAGCCTCAATGTGACCAAAATTGCCATTTTTACATACTTTTTCTCCTACTGAGAAGCTTCTATTTCGACCATTTTCAGGCATTAAAATTACTCTAAACACACTTATTTTAGTTCCAAAAGTGATAATTCACATGCAATAGTCATTTACAGTCAAAAAATTAAACATTAAAAAATTACCATTTCTGACCATCTGCAGAAAGTTCAACAGGTCACGGGTCATTGTTTTTCATCAGAAAATTGATTTTTTGGACTGTTGAAATATTGATTCAAAATGTCATTTGGATTGGGCTTCATGTTGAATAACTACATTTTCAAGCCTCATTGTGACCAGAATTGTCATTTTTACAGACTTTTTCTCCTACTCAGAAGCCTCTATTTCAACCAATTTCAGGCATTAAAATGACTCTAAACACACTTATTTTAGTTCCAAAAGGGATAATTCACATGCAATAGTCATTTACAGTCAAAAAATTAAACATTAAAAAATTACCATTTCTGACCATCTGCAGAAAGTTCAACAGGTCACGGGTCATCGTTTTTCATCAGAAAATTGATTTTTTGGGACTGTAGAAGAATTGATTCAAAATGTCATTTGGATTGTGCCTCATGTTGAATAACTACATTTTCAAGCCTCATTGTGACCAGAATTTGCAATTTACAGACTTTTTCTCCAACTCAGAAGCTTCTATTTCAACCATTTTCAGGCATTACAATGACTCTAAACACACTTATTTTAGTTCCAAAAGTGATAGTTCACATGCAATAGTCATTTACTTTAAAAAACAAGTTAAAAAAATTACCATTTCTGATCATTTTTTGAAAGTTCGACAGGTCACGGGTCATCGTTTTTCATCAGAAAATACATTTTTTGGACTGTAGAAAAAAAGATTCAAAATGTAATTTGGATTGTGCCTCATGTTGAATAACTACTTTTTAAAGCCTCAATGTGACCAAAATCGCCATTTTTACAGACTTTTTCTCTTACTCATGAGCTTCTATTTCGACCAATTTCAGGCATTAAAATGACTCTAAACACACTTATTTTAGTTCCAAAAGTGATAATTCACATGCAATAGTCATTTACTTTAAAAAAAATAAAAGATAAAAAAATTACCATTTCTGACCATTTTGAGAAAGTTCGACAGGTCACGGGTCATCGTATTTCATCAGAAAATTAATTTTTTGGACTGTAGAAAAAAAGATTCAAAATGTCATTTGGATTGTGCCTCATGTTGAATAACTACTTTTTAAAGCCTCAATGTGACCAAAATTGCCATTTTTACAGACTTTTCTCCTACTCAGAAGCTTCTATTTCGACCATTTCAGGCATTAAAATGACTCTAAACACACTTATTTTAGTTCCAAAAGTGATAATTCACATGCAATAGTCATTTACTTTAAAAAAAAGAAAAAGATTAAAAAATTAGCATTTCTTACCATTTTGAGAAAGTTCGACAGGTCACGGGTCATCATATTTCATCAGAAAATTGATTTTTTGGACTGTAGAAAAAAAGATTCAAAATGTCATTTGGATTGTGCCTCATGTTGAATAACTACTTTTTAAAGCCTCAATGTGACCAAAATTGCCATTTTTACAGACTTTTTCTCCTACTCAGAAGCTTCTATTTCGACGATTTTCAGGCATTAAAATGACTCTAAACACACTTATTTTATTTCCAAAAGGGATAATTCACATGCAATAGTCATTTACATTCAAAAAATTAAACATTAAAAAATTACCATTTCTGACCATTTTGAGAAAGTTCGACAGGTCACGGGTCATCGTATTTCATCAGAAAATTGATTTTTTGGACTGTAGAAAAAAAGATTCAAAATGTCATTTGGATTGTGCCTCATGTTGAATAACTACTTTTGAAAGCCTCAATGTGACCAAAATTGCCATTTTTACATACTTTTTCTCCCACTCAGAAGCTTCTATTTCGACCATTTTCAGGCATTAAAATGACTCTAAACACACTTATTTTAGTTCCAAAAGTGATAATTCACATGCAATAGTCATTTACTTTAAAAAACAATAAACATTAAAAAACTTACCATTTCTGATCATTTTTTGAAAGTTCGACAGGTCACGGGTCATCGTTTTTCATCAGAAAATTGATTTTTTGGACTGTAGAAAAAAAGATTTAAAATGTCATTTGGATTGTGCCTCATGTTGAATAACTACTTTTTAAAGCCTCAATGTGACCAAAATTGCCATTTTTACAGACTTTTTCTCCTACTCAGAAGCTTCTATTTCGACCATTTTCAGGCAATAAAATGATCTAAACACACTTATTTTAGTTCCAAAAGTGATAATTCACATGCAATAGTCATTTACTTTAAAAAAAAAAAAAGATTAAAAAATTACCATTTCTTACCATATTGAGAAAGTTCGACAGGTCATCGTATTTCATCAGAAAATTGATTTTTTGGACTGTAGAAAAAAGATTAAAAATGTCATTTGGATTGTGCCTCATGTTGAATAACTACTTTTTAAAGCCTCAATGTGACCAAAATTGCCATTTTTACAGACTTTTTCTCCTACTCAGAAGCTTCTATTTCGACCATTTTCAGGCATTAAAATGACTCTAAACACACTTATTTTAGTTCCAAAAGGGATAATTCACATGCAATAGTCATTTACAGTCAAAAAATTAAACATTAAAAAATTACCATTTCTGACCATCTGCAGAAAGTTCAACAGGTCACGGGTCATCGTTTTTCATCAGAAAATTGATTTTTTGGACTGTAGAAATATTGATTCAAAATGTCATGTGGATAGGGCTTCATGTTGAATAACTACATTTTCAAGCCTCATTGTGACCAGAATTGTCATTTTTACAGACTTTTTCTCCTACTCAGAAGCTTCTATTTCGACCATTTTCAGCCATTAAAATGACTCTAAACACACTTATTTTAGTTCCAAAAGGGATAATTCACATGCAATAGTCATTTACTTTAAAAAAAATAAAAGATAAAAAAATTACCATTTCTGACCATTTTGAGAAAGTTCGACAGGTCACGGGTCATCGTATTTCATCAGAAAATTGATTTTTTGGACTGTAGAAAAAAAGATTCAAAATGTCATTTGGATTGTGCCTCATGTTGAATAACTACTTTTGAAAGCCTCAATGTGACCAAAATTGCCATTTTTACATACTTTTTCTCCCACTCAGAAGCTTCTATTTCGACCATTTTCAGGCATTAAAAAGACTCTAAACACACTTATTTTAGTTCCAAAAGTGATAATTCACATGCAATAGTCATTTACAGTCAAAAAATTAAACATTAAAAAATTACCATTTCTGACCATCTGCAGAAAGTTCAACAGGTCACGGGTCATCGTTTTTCATCAGAAAATTGATTTTTTGGACTGTAGAAATATTGATTCAAAATGTCATTTGGATTGGGCTTCATGTTGAATAACTACATTTTCAAGCCTCATTGTGACCAGAATTGTCATTTTTACAGACTTTTTCTCCTACTCAGAAGCCTCTATTTCAACCATTTTCAGGCATTAAAATGACTCTAAACACACTTCTTTCAGTTCCAAAAGTGATAATTCACATGAAATAGTCATTTACTTTAAAAAATATAAATATTACATTTTTTTAATTTCTGACCATTTTGAGAAAGTTCGACAGGTCACGGGTCATCGTTTTTCATCAGAAAATTGATTTTTTGGACTGTAGAAAAAAAGATTCAAAATGTCATTTGGATTGTGCCTCATGTTGAATAACTAATTTTGAAAGCCTCAATGTGACCAAAATTGCCATTTTTACATACTTTTTCTCCTACTGAGAAGCTTCTATTTCGACCATTTTCAGGAATTAAAATTACTCTAAACACACTTATTTTAGTTCCAAAAGTGATAATTCACATGCAATAGTCATTTACAGTCAAAAAATTAAACATTAAAAAATTACCATTTCTGACCATCTGCAGAAAGTTCAACAGGTCACGGGTCATCGTTTTTCATCAGAAAATTGATTTTTTGGACTGTAGAAATATTGATTCAAAATGTCATTTGGATTGGGCTTCATGTTGAATAACTACATTTTCAAGCCTCATTGTGACCAGAATTGTCATTTTTACAGACTTTTTCTCCTACTCAGAAGCCTCTATTTCAACCAATTTCAGGCATTAAAATGACTCTAAACACACTTATTTTAGTTCCAAAAGGGATAATTCACATGCAATAGTCATTTACAGTCAAAAAAATAAACATTAAAAAATTACCATTTCTGACCATCTGCAGAAAGTTCAACAGGTCACGGGTCATCGTTTTTCATCAGAAAATTGATTTTTTGGGACTGTAGAAGAATTGATTCAAAATGTCATTTGGATTGTGCCTCATGTTGAATAACTACATTTTCAAGCCTCATTGTGACCAGAATTTGCAATTTACAGACTTTTTCTCCAACTCAGAAGCTTCTATTTCAACCATTTTCAGGCATTACAATGACTCTAAACACACTTATTTTAGTTCCAAAAGTGATAATTCACATGCAATAGTCATTTACTTTAAAAAACAATTAAAAAAAATTACCATTTCTGATCATTTTTTGAAAGTTCGACAGGTCACGGGTCATCGTTTTTCATCAGAAAATTGATTTTTTGGACTGTAGAAAAAAAGATTCAAAATGTAATTTGGATTGTGCCTCATGTTGAATAACTACTTTTTAAAGCCTCAATGTGACCAAAATTGCCATTTTTACAGACTTTTTCTCCTACTCAGAAGCTTCTATTTCGACCATTTTCAGCCATTAAAATGACTCTAAACACACTTATTTTAGTTCCAAAAGGGATAATTCACATGCAATAGTCATTTACTTTAAAAAAAATAAAAGATAAAAAAATTACCATTTCTGACCATATTGAGAAAGTTCGACAGGTCACGGGTCATCGTATTTCATCAGAAAATTGATTTTTTGGACTGTAGAAAAAAAGATTTAAAATGTCATTTGGATTGTGCCTCATGTTGAATAACTACTTTTGAAAGCCTCAATATGACCAAAATTGCCATTTTTATATACTTTTTCTCCCACTCAGAAGCTTCTATTTCGACCATTTGCAGGCATTAAAATGACTCTAAACACACTTATTTTAGTTCCAAAAGTGATAATTCACATGCAATAGTCATTTACTTTAAAAAAACAAAAAGATTTAAAAATTACCATTTCTTACCATATTGAGAAAGTTCGACAGGTCATCGTATTTCATCAGAAAATTGATTTTTTGGACTGTAGAAAAAAAGATTCAAAATGTCATTTGGATTGTGCCTCATGTTGAATAACTAATTTTGAAAGCCTCAATGTGACCAAAATTGCCATTTTTACATACTTTTTCTCCTACTGAGAAGCTTCTATTTCGACCATTTTCAGGCATTAAAATTACTCTAAACACACTTATTTTAGTTCCAAAAGTGATAATTCACATGCAATAGTCATTTACAGTCAAAAAATTAAACATTAAAAAATTACCATTTCTGACCATCTGCAGAAAGTTCAACAGGTCACGGGTCATCGTTTTTCATCAGAAAATTGATTTTTTGGACTGTAGAAATATTGATTCAAAATGTCATTTGGATTGGGCTTCATGTTGAATAACTACATTTTCAAGCCTCATTGTGACCAGAATTGTCATTTTTACAGACTTTTTCTCCTACTCAGAAGCCTCTATTTCAACCAATTTCAGGCATTAAAATGACTCTAAACACACTTATTTTAGTTCCAAAAGGGATAATTCACATGCAATAGTCATTTACAGTCAAAAAATTAAACATTAAAAAATTACCATTTCTGACCATCTGCAGAAAGTTCAACAGGTCACGGGTCATCGTTTTTCATCAGAAAATTGATTTTTTGGGACTGTAGAAGAATTGATTCAAAATGTCATTTGGATTGTGCCTCATGTTGAATAACTACATTTTCAAGCCTCATTGTGACCAGAATTTGCAATTTACAGACTTTTTCTCCAACTCAGAAGCTTCTATTTCAACCATTTTCAGGCATTACAATGACTCTAAACACACTTATTTTAGTTCCAAAAGTGATAGTTCACATGCAATAGTCATTTACTTTAAAAAACAAGTTAAAAAAATTACCATTTCTGATCATTTTTTGAAAGTTCGACAGGTCACGGGTCATCGTTTTTCATCAGAAAATACATTTTTTGGACTGTAGAAAAAAAGATTCAAAATGTAATTTGGATTGTGCCTCATGTTGAATAACTACTTTTTAAAGCCTCAATGTGACCAAAATTGCCATTTTTACAGACTTTTTCTCCCACTCAGAAGCTTATATTTCGACCATTTTCAGCCATTAAAATGACTCTAAACACACTTATTTTAGTTCCAAAAGGGATAATTCACATGCAATAGTCATTTACTTTAAAAAAAATAAAAGATAAAAAAATTACCATTTCTGACCATTTTGAGAAAGTTCGACAGGTCACGGGTCATCGTATTTCGTCAGAAAATTGATTTTTTGGACTGTAGAAAAAAAGATTCAAAATGTCATTTGGATTGTGCCTCATGTTGAATAACTACTTTTGAAAGCCTCAATGTGACCAAAATTGCCATTTTTACATACTTTTTCTCCCACTCAGAAGCTTCTATTGCGACCATTTTCAGGCATTAAAATGACTCTAAACACACCTATTTTAGTTCCAAAAGTGATAATTCACATGCAATAGTCATTTACTTTAAAAAACAATAAACATTAAAAAATTACCATTTCTGATCATTTTTTGAAAGTTCGACAGGTCACGGGTCATCGTTTTTCATCAGAAAATTGATTTTTTGGACTGTAGAAAAAAAGATTCAAAATGTAATTTGGATTGTGCCTCATGTTGAATAACTACTTTTTAAAGCCTCAATGTGACCAAAATTGCCATTTTTACAGACTTTTTCTCCTACTCAGAAGCTTCTATTTCGACCATTTTCAGCCATTAAAATGACTCTAAACACACTTATTTTAGTTCCAAAAGGGATAATTCACATGCAATAGTCATTTACTTTAAAAAAAATAAAAGATAAAAAAATTACCATTTCTGACCATTTTGAGAAAGTTCGACAGGTCACGGGTCATCGTATTTCATCAGAAAATTGATTTTTTGGACTGTAGAAAAAAAGATTCAAAATGTCATTTGGATTGTGCCTCATGTTGAATAACTAATTTTGAAAGCCTCAATGTGACCAAAATTGCCATTTTTACATACTTTTTCTCCTACTGAGAAGCTTCTATTTCGACCATTTTCAGGCATTAAAATTACTCTAAACACACTTATTTTAGTTCCAAAAGTGATAATTCACATGCAATAGTCATTTACAGTCAAAAAATTAAACATTAAAAAATTACCATTTCTTACCATTTTGAGAAAGTTCGACAGGTCACGGGTCATCGTATTTCATCAGAAAATTGATTTTTTGGACTGTAGAAAAAAAGATTTAAAATGTCATTTGGATTGTGCCTCATGTTGAATAACTACTTTTTAAAGCCTCAATGTGACCAAAATTGACATTTTTAGATAATTTGTCTCCTACTCAGAAGCTTCTATTTCGACCATTTTCAGGCATTAAAATGACTCTAAACACACTTATTTTAGTTCCAAAAGTGATAATTCACATGCAATAGTCATTTACTTTAAAAAAAATATAAATATTAAACAATTTAAATTTCTGACCATTTTGAGAAAGTTCGACAGGTCACGGGTCATCGTTTTTCATCAGAAAATTGATTTTTTGGACTGTAGAAAAAAAGATTCAAAATGTCATTTGGATTGTGCCTCATGTTGAATAACTACTTTTTAAAGCCTCAATGTGACCAAAATTGCCATTTTTACAGACTTTTTCTCCCACTCAGAAGCTTCTATTTCGACCATTTTCAGGCATTAAAATGACTCTAAACACACTTATTTTAGTTCCAAAAGTGATAATTCACATGCAATAGTCATTTACTTTAAAAAACAATAAACATTAAAAAATTACCATTTCTGATCAGTTTTTGAAAGTTCGAATAGGTCACGGGTCATCGTTTTTCATCAGAAAATTAATTTTTTGGACTGTAGAAAAAAAGATTCAAAATGTCATTTGGATTGTGCCTCATGTTGAATAACTACTTTTTAAAGCCTCAATGTGACCAAAATTGCCATTTTTACAGACTTTTCTCCTACTCAGAAGCTTCTATTTCGACCATTTCAGGCATTAAAATGACTCTAAACACACTTATTTTAGTTCCAAAAGTGATAATTCACATGCAATAGTCATTTACTTTAAAAAAAAGAAAAAGATTAAAAAATTAGCATTTCTTACCATTTTGAGAAAGTTCGACAGGTCACGGGTCATCATATTTCATCAGAAAATTGATTTTTTGGACTGTAGAAAAAAAGATTCAAAATGTCATTTGGATTGTGCCTCATGTTGAATAACTACTTTTTAAAGCCTCAATGTGACCAAAATTGCCATTTTTACAGACTTTTTCTCCTACTCAGAAGCTTCTATTTCGACGATTTTCAGGCATTAAAATGACTCTAAACACACTTATTTTATTTCCAAAAGGGATAATTCACATGCAATAGTCATTTACATTCAAAAAATTAAACATTAAAAAATTACCATTTCTGACCATTTTGAGAAAGTTCGACAGGTCACGGGTCATCGTATTTCATCAGAAAATTGATTTTTTGGACTGTAGAAAAAAAGATTCAAAATGTCATTTGGATTGTGCCTCATGTTGAATAACTACCTTTGAAAGCCTCAATGTGACCAAAATTGCCATTTTTACATACTTTTTCTCCCACTCAGAAGCTTCTATTTCGACCATTTTCAGGCATTAAAATGACTCTAAACACACTTATTTTAGTTCCAAAAGTGATAATTCACATGCAATAGTCATTTACTTTAAAAAACAATAAACATTAAAAAACTTACCATTTCTGATCATTTTTTGAAAGTTCGACAGGTCACGGGTCATCGTTTTTCATCAGAAAATTGATTTTTTGGACTGTAGAAAAAAAGATTTAAAATGTCATTTGGATTGTGCCTCATGTTGAATAACTACTTTTTAAAGCCTCAATGTGACCAAAATTGCCATTTTTACAGACTTTTTCTCCTACTCAGAAGCTTCTATTTCGACCATTTTCAGGCAATAAAATGATCTAAACACACTTATTTTAGTTCCAAAAGTGATAATTCACATGCAATAGTCATTTACTTTAAAAAAAAAAAAAGATTAAAAAATTACCATTTCTTACCATATTGAGAAAGTTCGACAGGTCATCGTATTTCATCAGAAAATTGATTTTTTGGACTGTAGAAAAAAGATTAAAAATGTCATTTGGATTGTGCCTCATGTTGAATAACTACTTTTTAAAGCCTCAATGTGACCAAAATTGCCATTTTTACAGACTTTTTCTCCTACTCAGAAGCTTCTATTTCGACCATTTTCAGGCAATAAAATGATCTAAACACACTTATTTTAGTTCCAAAAGTGATAATTCACATGCAATAGTCATTTACTTTAAAAAAAAAAAAAGATTAAAAAATTACCATTTCTTACCATATTGAGAAAGTTCGACAGGTCATCGTATTTCATCAGAAAATTGATTTTTTGGACTGTAGAAAAAAGATTAAAAATGTCATTTGGATTGTGCCTCATGTTGAATAACTACTTTTTAAAGCCTCAATGTGACCAAAATTGCCATTTTTACAGACTTTTTCTCCTACTCAGAAGCTTCTATTTCGACCATTTTCAGGCATTAAAATGACTCTAAACACACTTATTTTAGTTCCAAAAGGGATAATTCACATGCAATAGTCATTTACAGTCAAAAAATTAAACATTAAAAAATTACCATTTCTGACCATCTGCAGAAAGTTCAACAGGTCACGGGTCATCGTTTTTCATCAGAAAATTGATTTTTTGGACTGTAGAAATATTGATTCAAAATGTCATGTGGATAGGGCTTCATGTTGAATAACTACATTTTCAAGCCTCATTGTGACCAGAATTGTCATTTTTACAGACTTTTTCTCCTACTCAGAAGCTTCTATTTCGACCATTTTCAGCCATTAAAATGACTCTAAACACACTTATTTTAGTTCCAAAAGGGATAATTCACATGCAATAGTCATTTACTTTAAAAAAAATAAAAGATAAAAAAATTACCATTTCTGACCATTTTGAGAAAGTTCGACAGGTCACGGGTCATCGTATTTCATCAGAAAATTGATTTTTTGGACTGTAGAAAAAAAGATTCAAAATGTCATTTGGATTGTGCCTCATGTTGAATAACTACTTTTGAAAGCCTCAATGTGACCAAAATTGCCATTTTTACATACTTTTTCTCCCACTCAGAAGCTTCTATTTCGACCATTTTCAGGCATTAAAATGACTCTAAACACACTTATTTTAGTTCCAAAAGTGATAATTCACATGCAATAGTCATTTACTTTAAAAAACAATAAACATTAAAAAATTACCATTTCTGATCAGTTTTTGAAAGTTCGAATAGGTCACGGGTCATCGTTTTTCATCAGAAAATTAATTTTTTGGACTGTAGAAAAAAAGATTCAAAATGTCATTTGGATTGTGCCTCATGTTGAATAACTACTTTTTAAAGCCTCAATGTGACCAAAATTGCCATTTTTACAGACTTTTCTCCTACTCAGAAGCTTCTATTTCGACCATTTCAGGCATTAAAATGACCCTAAACACACTTATTTTAGTTCCAAAAGTGATAATTCACATGCAATAGTCATTTACTTTAAAAAAAAGAAAAAGATTAAAAAATTAGCATTTCTTACCATTTTGAGAAAGTTCGACAGGTCACGGGTCATCATATTTCATCAGAAAAATGATTTTTTGGACTGTAGAAAAAAAGATTCAAAATGTCATTTGGATTGTGCCTCATGTTGAATAACTACTTTTTAAAGCCTCAATGTGACCAAAATTGCCATTTTTACAGACTTTTTCTCCTACTCAGAAGCTTCTATTTCGACGATTTTCAGGCATTAAAATGACTCTAAACACACTTATTTTATTTCCAAAAGGGATAATTCACATGCAATAGTCATTTACATTAAAAAAATTAAACATTAAAAAATTACCATTTCTGACCATTTTGAGAAAGTTCGACAGGTCACGGGTCATCGTATTTCATCAGAAAATTGATTTTTTGGACTGTAGAAAAAAAGATTCAAAATGTCATTTGGATTGTGCCTCATGTTGAATAACTACTTTTTAAAGCCTCAATGTGACCAAAATTGCCATTTTTACAGACTTTTCTCCTACTCAGAAGCTTCTATTTCGACCATTTCAGGCATTAAAATGACTCTAAACACACTTATTTTAGTTCCAAAAGTGATAATTCACATGCAATAGTCATTTACTTTAAAAAAAAGAAAAAGATTACAAAATTACCATTTCTTACCATTTTGAGAAAGTTCGACAGGTCACGGGTCATCGTATTTCATCAGAAAATTGATTTTTTGGACTGTAGAAAAAAAGATTCAAAATGTCATTTGGATTGTGCCTCATGTTGAATAACTACTTTTTAAAGTCTCAATGTGACCAAAATTGCCATTTTTACAGACTTTTTCTCCTACTCAGAAGCTTCTATTTCGACGATTTTCAGGCATTAAAATGACTCTAAACACACTTATTTTAGTTCCAAAAGGGATAATTCACATGCAATAGTCATTTACTTTAAAAAAAATAAAAGATAAAAAAATTACCATTTCTGACCATTTTGAGAAAGTTCGACAGGTCACGGGTCATCGTATTTCATCAGAAAATTGATTTTTTGGACTGTAGAAAAAAAGATTCAAAATGTCATTTGGATTGTGCCTCATGTTGAATAACTACTTTTGAAAGCCTCAATGTGACCAAAATTGCCATTTTTACATACTTTTTCTCCCACTCAGAAGCTTCTATTTCGACCATTTTCAGGCATTAAAATGACTCTAAACACACTTATTTTAGTTCCAAAAGTGATAATTCACATGCAATAGCCATTTACTTTAAAAAACAATAAACATTAAAAAATTACCATTTCTGATCATTTTTTGAAAGTTCGACAGGTCACGGGTCATCGTTTTTCATCAGAAAATTGATTTTTTGGACTGTAGAAAAAAAGATTCAAAATGTAATTTGGATTGTGCCTCATGTTGAATAACTACTTTTTAAAGCCTCAATGTGACCAAAATTGCCATTTTTACAGACTTTTTCTCATACACAGAAGCTTCTGTTTCCACCAATTTCAGGCATTAAAATGACTCTAACACACTTATTTTAGTTCCAAAAGGGATAATTCACATGCAATAGTCATTTACATTCAAAAAATTAAACATTAAAAAATTACCATTTCTGACCATTTTGAGAAAGTTCGACAGGTCACGGGTCATCGTATTTCATCAGAAAATTGATTTTTTGGACTGTAGAAAAAAAGATTCAAAATGTCATTTGGATTGTGCCTCATGTTGAATAACTAATTTTGAAAGCCTCAATGTGACCAAAATTGCCATTTTTACATACTTTTTCTCCTACTGAGAAGCTTCTATTTCGACCATTTTCAGCCATTAAAATGACTCTAAACACACTTATTTTAGTTCCAAAAGTGATAATTCACATGCAATAGTCATTTACTTTAAAAAACAATAAACATTAAAAAATTACCATTTCTGATCATTTTTTGAAAGTTCGACAGGTCACGGGTCATCGTTTTTCATCAGAAAATTGATTTTTTGGACTGTAGAAAAAAAGATTCAAAATGTAATTTGGATTGTGCCTCATGTTGAATAACTACTTTTTAAAGCCTCAATTAGGGGTGGGCGGAATTTGCGTAATCACGTTACGCAAGCCTCCGCGAAACGGTAAAAAATCTCCGCGAACATGCAGAAATTCCGCGAACACGCGGAATTGCTTGTTCGCGATACTTTTTTCCTGTTCGCGATCGCTGTTTGCGTGCTCGGGGTGAAATATCTCGCGAACACGCATATTGAGAACGCGAACAAGCAAAAAATTTCGCGAAGTTGCGGAACGTAAATTTTTTGCAATTCCGCGTTCTCCGCGGGATGCGAAATTACCCAAATTTCGCAAATTCCGCGAACGGAACGGAATTTACCGCCCAGGCCTAGCCTCAATGTGACCAAAATTGCCATTTTTACAACTTTTTCTCCTACTCAGAAGCTTCTATTTCGATGATGTTCAGGCATTAAAATGACTCTAAACACACTTATTTTATTTCCAAAAGGGATAATTCACATGCAATAGTCATTTACATTCAAAAAATAAAAGATAAAAAAATTACCATTTCTGACCATTTTGAGAAAGTTCGACAGGTCACGGGTCATCGTATTTCATCAGAAAATTGATTTTTTGGACTGTAGAAAAAAAGATTCAAAATGTCATTTGGATTGTGCCTCATGTTGAATAACTACTTTTGAAAGCCTCAATGTGACCAAAATTGCCATTTTTACATACTTTTTCTCCCACTCAGAAGCTTCTATTTCGACGATTTTCAGGCATTAAAATGACTCTAAACACACTTATTTTAGTTCCAAAAGTGATAATTCACATGCAATAGTCATTTACTTTAAAAAACAATAAACATTAAAAAATTACCATTTCTGATCATTTTTTGAAAGTTCGACAGGTCATCGTTTTTCATCAGAAAATTGATTTTTTGGACTGTAGAAAAAAAGATTCAAAATGTAATTTGGATTGTGCCTCATGTTGAATAACTACTTTTTAAAGCCTCAATGTGACCAAAATTGCCATTTTTACAACTTTTTCTCCTACTCAGAAGCTTCTATTTCGACCATTTTCAGCCATTAAAATGACTCTAAACACACTTATTTTAGTTCCAAAAGGGATAATTCACATGCAATAGTCATTTACTTTAAAAAAAAAAAAAAGATAAAAAAATTACCATTTCTGACCATTTTGAGAAAGTTCGACAGATCACGGGTCATCGTTTTTCATCAGAAAATTTATTTTTTGGACTGTAGAAAAAAGATTCAAAATGTCATTTGGATTGTGCCTCATGTTGAATAACTACTTTTGAAAGCCTCAATGTGACCAAAATTGCCATTTTTACATACTTTTTCTCCCACTCAGAAGCTTCTATTTCGACCATTTTCAGGCATTAAAATGACTCTAAACACACTTATTTTAGTTCCAAAAGTGATAATTCACATGCAATAGTCATTTACTTTAAAAAACAATAAACATTAAAAAACTTACCATTTCTGATCATTTTTTGAAAGTTCGACAGGTCACGGGTCATCGTTTTTCATCAGAAAATTGATTTTTTTGGACTGTAGAAAAAAAGATTTAAAATGTCATTTGGATTGTGCCTCATGTTGAATAACTACTTTTTAAAGCCTCAATGTGACCAAAATTGCCATTTTTACAGACTTTTTCTCCTACTCAGAAGCTTCTATTTCGACCATTTTCAGGCAATAAAATGATCTAAACACACTTATTTTAGTTCCAAAAGTGATAATTCACATGCAATAGTCATTTACTTTAAAAAAAAAAAAAGATTAAAAAATTACCATTTCTTACCATATTGAGAAAGTTCGACAGGTCATCGTATTTCATCAGAAAATTGATTTTTTGGACTGTAGAAATATTGATTCAAAATGTCATGTGGATAGGGCTTCATGTTGAATAACTACATTTTCAAGCCTCATTGTGACCAGAATTGTCATTTTTACAGACTTTTTCTCCTACTCAGAAGCTTCTATTTCGACCAATGACTCTAAACACACTTATTTTAGTTCCAAAGGGGATAATTCACATGCAATAGTCATTTACTTTAAAAAAAATAAAAGATAAAAAAATTACCATTTCTGACCATTTTGAGAAAGTTCGACAGGTCACGGGTCATCGTATTTCATCAGAAAATTGATTTTTTGGACTGTAGAAAAAAAGATTCAAAATGTCATTTGGATTGTGCCTCATGTTGAATAACTACTTTTGAAAGCCTCAATGTGACCAAAATTGCCATTTTTACAGACTTTTCTCCTACTCAGAAGCTTCTATTTCGACCATTTCAGGCATTAAAATGACTCTATACACACTTATTTTAGTTCCAAAAGTGATAATTCACATGCAATAGTCATTTACTTTAAAAAAAAGAAAAAGATTAAAAAATTAGCATTTCTTACCATTTTGAGAAAGTTCGACAGGTCACGGGTCATCATATTTCATCAGAAAATTGATTTTTTGGACTGTAGAAAAAAAGATTCAAAATGTCATTTGGATTGTGCCTCATGTTGAATAACTACTTTTTAAAGCCTCAATGTGACCAAAATTGCCATTTTTACAGACTTTTTCTCCTACTCAGAAGCTTCTATTTCGACGATTTTCAGGCATTAAAATGACTCTAAACACACTTATTTTATTTCCAAAAGGGATAATTCACATGCAATAGTCATTTACATTCAAAAAATTAAACATTAAAAAATTACCATTTCTGACCATTTTGAGAAAGTTCGACAGGTCACGGGTCATCGTATTTCATCAGAAAATTGATTCTTTGGACTGTAGAAAAAAAGATTCAAAATGTCATTTGGATTGTGCCTCATGTTGAATAACTACTTTTGAAAGCCTCAATGTGACCAAAATTGCCATTTTTACATACTTTTTCTCCCACTCAGAAGCTTCTATTTCGACCATTTTCAGGCATTAAAATGACTCTAAACACACTTATTTTAGTTCCAAAAGTGATAATTCACATGCAATAGTCATTTACTTTAAAAAACAATAAACATTAAAAAACTTACCATTTCTGATCATCTTTTGAAAGTTCGACAGGTCACGGGTCATCGTTTTTCATCAGAAAATTGATTTTTTGGACTGTAGAAAAAAAGATTTAAAATGTCATTTGGATTGTGCCTCATGTTGAATAACTACTTTTTAAAGCCTCAATGTGACCAAAATTGCCATTTTTACAGACTTTTTCTCCTACTCAGAAGCTTCTATTTCGACCATTTTCAGGCAATAAAATGATCTAAACACACTTATTTTAGTTCCAAAAGTGATAATTCACATGCAATAGTCATTTACTTTAAAAAAAAAAAAGATTAAAAATTACCATTTCTTACCATATTGAGAAAGTTCGACAGGTCATCGTATTTCATCAGAAAATTGATTTTTTGGACTGTAGAAAAAAGATTAAAAATGTCATTTGGATTGTGCCTCATGTTGAATAACTAATTTTGAAAGCCTCAATGTGACCAAAATTGCCATTTTTACAGACTTTTTCTCCTACTGAGAAGCTTCTATTTCGACAATTTTCAGGCATTAAAATGACTCTAAACACACTTATTTTAGTTCCAAAAGGGATAATTCACATGCAATAGTCATTTACAGTCAAAAAATTAAACATTAAAAAATTACCATTTCTGACCATCTGCAGAAAGTTCAACAGGTCACGGGTCATCGTTTTTCATCAGAAAATTGATTTTTTGGACTGTAGAAATATTGATTCAAAATGTCATGTGGATAGGGCTTCATGTTGAATAACTACATTTTCAAGCCTCATTGTGACCAGAATTGTCATTTTTACAGACTTTTTCTCCTACTCAGAAGCTTCTATTTCGACCATTTTCAGCCATTAAAATGACTCTAAACACACTTATTTTAGTTCCAAAAGGGATAATTCACATGCAATAGTCATTTACTTTAAAAAAAATAAAAGATAAAAAAATTACCATTTCTGACCATTTTGAGAAAGTTCGACAGGTCACGGGTCATCGTATTTCATCAGAAAATTGATTTTTTGGACTGTAGAAAAAAAGATTCAAAATGTCATTTGGATTGTGCCTCATGTTGAATAACTACTTTTGAAAGCCTCAATGTGACCAAAATTGCCATTTTTACATACTTTTTCACCCACTCAGAAGCTTCTATTTCGACCATTTTCAGGCATTAAAATGACTCTAAACACACTTATTTTAGTTCCAAAAGTGATAATTCAAATGCAATAGTCATTTACTTTAAAAAACAATAAACATTAAAAAATTACCATTTCTGATCAGTTTTTGAAAGTTCGAATATGTCACGGGTCATCGTTTTTCATCGGAAAATTAATTTTTTGGACTGTAGAAAAAAAGATTCAAAATGTCATTTGGATTGTGCCTCATGTTGAATAACTACTTTTTAAAGCCTCAATGTGACCAAAATTGCCATTTTTACAGACTTTTCTCCTACTCAGAAGCTTCTATTTCGACCATTTCAGGCATTAAAATGACTCTAAACACACTTATTTTAGTTCCAAAAGTGATAATTCACATGCAATAGTCATTTACTTTAAAAAAAAGAAAAAGATTAAAAAATTACCATTTCTTACCATTTTGAGAAAGTTCGACAGGTCACGGGTCATCGTATTTCATCAGAAAATTGATTTTTTGGACTGTAGAAAAAAAGATTCAAAATGTCATTTGGATTGTGCCTCATGTTGAATAACTACTTTTTAAAGTCTCAATGTGACCAAAATTGCCATTTTTACAGACTTTTTCTCCTACTCAGAAGCTTCTATTTCGACGATTTTCAGGCATTAAAATGACTCTAAACACACTTATTTTATTTCCAAAAGGGATAATTCACATGCAATAGTCATTTACATTAAAAAAATTAAACATTAAAAAATGACCATTTCTGACCATTTTGAGAAAGTTCGACAGGTCACGGGTCATCGTTTTTCATCAGAAAATTGATTTTTTGGACTGTAGAAAAAAAGATTCAAAATGTAATTTGGATTGTGCCTCATGTTGAATAACTACTTTTTAAAGCCTCAATGTGACCAAAATTGCCATTTTTACAGACTTTTTCTCCCACTCAGAAGCTTCTATTTCGACCATTTTCAGCCATTAAAATGACTCTAAACACACTTATTTTAGTTCCAAAAGGGATAATTCACATGCAATAGTCATTTACTTTAAAAAAAATAAAAGATAAAAAAATTACCATTTCTGACCATTTTGAGAAAGTTCGACAGGTCACGGGTCATCGTATTTCATCAGAAAATTGATTTTTTGGACTGTAGAAAAAAAGATTCAAAATGTCATTTGGATTGTGCCTCATGTTGAATAACTACTTTTGAAAGCCTCAATGTGACCAAAATTGCCATTTTTACATACTTTTTCTCCCACTCAGAAGCTTCTATTTCGACCATTTTCAGGCATTAAAATGACTCTAAACACACTTATTTTAGTTCCAAAAGTGATAATTCACATGCAATAGTCATTTACTTTAAAAAACAATAAACATTAAAAAATTACCATTTCTGATCATTTTTTGAAAGTTCGACAGGTCACGGGTCATCGTTTTTCATCAGAAAATTGATTTTTTGGACTGTAGAAAAAAAGATTCAAAATGTAATTTGGATTGTGCCTCATGTTGAATAACTACTTTTTAAAGCCTCAATGTGACCAAAATTGCCATTTTTACAGACTTTTTCTCATACACAGAAGCTTCTGTTTCCACCAATTTCAGGCATTAAAATGACTCTAACACACTTATTTTAGTTCCAAAAGGGATAATTCACATGCAATAGTCATTTACATTCAAAAAATTAAACATTAAAAAATTACCATTTCTGACCATTTTGAGAAAGTTCGACAGGTCACGGGTCATCGTATTTCATCAGAAAATTGATTTTTTGGACTGTAGAAAAAAAGATTCAAAATGTCATTTGGATTGTGCCTCATGTTGAATAACTACTTTTTAAAGCCTCAATGTGACCAAAATTGCCATTTTTACAACTTTTTCTCCTACTCAGAAGCTTCTATTTCGACCATTTTCAGCCATTAAAATGACTCTAAACACACTTATTTTAGTTCCAAAAGTGATAATTCACATGCAATAGTCATTTACTTTAAAAAACAATAAACATTAAAAAATTACCATTTCTGATCATTTTTTGAAAGTTCGACAGGTCACGGGTCATCGTTTTTCATCAGAAAATTGATTTTTTGGACTGTAGAAAAAAAGATTCAAAATGTAATTTGGATTGTGCCTCATGTTGAATAACTACTTTTTAAAGCCTCAATGTGACCAAAATTGCCATTTTTACAACTTTTTCTCCTACTCAGAAGCTTCTATTTCGATGATGTTCAGGCATTAAAATGACTCTAAACACACTTATTTTATTTCCAAAAGGGATAATTCACATGCAATAGTCATTTACATTCAAAAAATAAAAGATAAAAAAATTACCATTTCTGACCATTTTGAGAAAGTTCGACAGGTCACGGGTCATCGTATTTCATCAGAAAATTGATTTTTTGGACTGTAGAAAAAAAGATTCAAAATGTCATTTGGATTGTGCCTCATGTTGAATAACTACTTTTGAAAGCCTCAATGTGACCAAAATTGCCATTTTTACATACTTTTTCTCCCACTCAAAAGCTTCTATTTCGACGATTTTCAGGCATTAAAATGACTCTAAACACACTTATTTTAGTTCCAAAAGTGATAATTCACATGCAATAGTCATTTACTTTAAAAAACAATAAACATTAAAAAATTACCATTTCTGATCATTTTTTGAAAGTTCGACAGGTCACGGGTCATCGTTTTTCATCAGAAAATTGATTTTTTGGACTGTAGAAAAAAAGATTCAAAATGTAATTTGGATTGTGCCTCATGTTGAATAACTACTTTTTAAAGCCTCAATGTGACCAAAATTGCCATTTTTACAACTTTTTCTCCTACTCAGAAGCTTCTATTTCGACCATTTTCAGCCATTAAAATGACTCTAAACACACTTATTTTAGTTCCAAAAGGGATAATTCACATGCAATAGTCATTTACTTAAAAAAAAAAAAAAAGATAAAAAAATTACCATTTCTGACCATTTTGAGAAAGTTCGACAGATCACGGGTCATCGTTTTTCATCAGAAAATTTATTTTTTGGACTGTAGAAAAAAGATTTAAAATGTCATTTGGATTGTGCCTCATGTTGAATAACTACTTTTTAAAGCCTCAATGTGACCAAAATTGCCATTTTTACAGACTTTTTCTCCTACTCAGAAGCTTCTATTTCGACCATTTTCAGGCAATAAAATGATCTAAACACACTTATTTTAGTTCCAAAAGTGATAATTCACATGCAATAGTCATTTACTTTAAAAAAAAAAAAAGATTAAAAAATTACCATTTCTTACCATATTGAGAAAGTTCGACAGGTCATCGTATTTCATCAGAAAATTGATTTTTTGGACTGTAGAAAAAAGATTAAAAATGTCATTTGGATGGTGCCTCATGTTGAATAACTAATTTTGAAAGCCTCAATGTGACCAAAATTGCCATTTTTACAGACTTTTTCTCCTACTGAGAAGCTTCTATTTCGACCATTTTCAGGCATTAAAATGACTCTAAACACACTTATTTTAGTTCCAAAAGGGATAATTCACATGCAATAGTCATTTACAGTCAAAAAATTAAACATTAAAAAATTACCATTTCTGACCATCTGCAGAAAGTTCAACAGGTCACGGGTCATCGTTTTTCATCAGAAAATTGATTTTTTGGACTGTAGAAATATTGATTCAAAATGTCATGTGGATAGGGCTTCATGTTGAATAACTACATTTTCAAGCCTCATTGTGACCAGAATTGTCATTTTTACAGACTTTTTCTCCTACTCAGAAGCTTCTATTTCGACCAATGACTCTAAACACACTTATTTTAGTTCCAAAGGGGATAATTCACATGCAATAGTCATTTACTTTAAAAAAAATAAAAGATAAAAAAATTACCATTTCTGACCATTTTGAGAAAGTTCGACAGGTCACGGGTCATCGTATTTCATCAGAAAATTGATTTTTTGGACTGTAGAAAAAAAGATTCAAAATGTCATTTGGATTGTGCCTCATGTTGAATAACTACTTTTGAAAGCCTCAATGTGACCAAAATTGCCATTTTTACAGACTTTTTCTCCTACTCAGAAGCTTCTATTTCGACCATTTTCAGCCATTAAAATGACTCTAAACACACTTATTTTAGTTCCAAAAGTGATAATTCACATGCAATAGTCATTTACTTTAAAAAACAATAAACATTAAAAAATTACCATTTCTGATCAGTTTTTGAAAGTTCGAATAGGTCACGGGTCATCGTTTTTCATCAGAAAATTAATTTTTTGGACTGTAGAAAAAAAGATTCAAAATGTCATTTGGATTGTGCCTCATGTTGAATAACTACTTTTTAAAGCCTCAATGTGACCAAAATTGCCATTTTTACAGACTTTTCTCCTACTCAGAAGCTTCTATTTCGACCATTTCAGGCATTAAAATGACTCTATACACACTTATTTTAGTTCCAAAAGTGATAATTCACATGCAATAGTCATTTACTTTAAAAAAAAAGAAAAAGATTAAAAAATTAGCATTTCTTACCATTTTGAGAAAGTTCGACAGGTCACGGGTCATCATATTTCATCAGAAAATTGATTTTTTGGACTGTAGAAAAAAAGATTCAAAATGTCATTTGTATTGTGCCTCATGTTGAATAACTACTTTTTAAAGCCTCAATGTGACCTAAATTGCCATTTTTACAGACTTTTTCTCCTACTCAGAAGCTTCTATTTCGACGATTTTCAGGCATTAAAATGACTCTAAACACACTTATTTTATTTCCAAAAGGGATAATTCACATGCAATAGTCATTTACATTCAAAAAATTAAACATTAAAAAATTACCATTTCTGACCATTTTGAGAAAGTTCGACAGGTCACGGGTCATCGTATTTCATCAGAAAATTGATTCTTTGGACTGTAGAAAAAAAGATTCAAAATGTCATTTGGATTGTGCCTCATGTTGAATAACTACTTTTGAAAGCCTCAATGTGACCAAAATTGCCATTTTTACATACTTTTTCTCCCACTCAGAAGCTTCTATTTCGACCATTTTCAGGCATTAAAATGACTCTAAACACACTTATTTTAGTTCCAAAAGTGATAATTCACATGCAATAGTCATTTACTTTAAAAAACAATAAACATTAAAAAACTTACCATTTCTGATCATCTTTTGAAAGTTCGACAGGTCACGGGTCATCGTTTTTCATCAGAAAATTGATTTTTTGGACTGTAGAAAAAAAGATTTAAAATGTCATTTGGATTGTGCCTCATGTTGAATAACTACTTTTTAAAGCCTCAATGTGACCAAAATTGCCATTTTTACAGACTTTTTCTCCTACTCAGAAGCTTCTATTTCGACCATTTTCAGGCAATAAAATGATCTAAACACACTTATTTTAGTTCCAAAAGTGATAATTCACATGCAATAGTCATTTACTTTAAAAAAAAAAAAAGATTAAAAAATTACCATTCCTTACCATATTGAGAAAGTTCGACAGGTCATCGTATTTCATCAGAAAATTGATTTTTTGGACTGTAGAAAAAAGATTAAAAATGTCATTTGGATTGTGCCTCATGTTGAATAACTAATTTTGAAAGCCTCAATGTGACCAAAATTGCCATTTTTACAGACTTTTTCTCCTACTGAGAAGCTTCTATTTCGACAATTTTCAGGCATTAAAATGACTCTAAACACACTTATTTTAGTTCCAAAAGGGATAATTCACATGCAATAGTCATTTACAGTCAAAAAATTAAACATTAAAAAATTACCATTTCTGACCATCTGCAGAAAGTTCAACAGGTCACGGGTCATCGTTTTTCATCAGAAAATTGATTTTTTGGACTGTAGAAATATTGATTCAAAATGTCATGTGGATAGGGCTTCATGTTGAATAACTACATTTTCAAGCCTCATTGTGACCAGAATTGTCATTTTTACAGACTTTTTCTCCTACTCAGAAGCTTCTATTTCGACCATTTTCAGCCATTAAAATGACTCTAAACACACTTATTTTAGTTCCAAAAGGGATAATTCACATGCAATAGTCATTTACTTTAAAAAAAATAAAAGATAAAAAAATTACCATTTCTGACCATTTTGAGAAAGTTCGACAGGTCACGGGTCATCGTATTTCATCAGAAAATTGATTTTTTGGACTGTAGAAAAAAAGATTCAAAATGTCATTTGGATTGTGCCTCATGTTGAATAACTACTTTTGAAAGCCTCAATGTGACCAAAATTGCCATTTTTACATACTTTTTCTCCCACTCAGAAGCTTCTATTTCGACCATTTTCAGGCATTAAAATGACTCTAAACACACTTATTTTAGTTCCAAAAGTGATAATTCACATGCAATAGTCATTTACTTTAAAAAACAATAAACATTAAAAAATTACCATTTCTGATCAGTTTTTGAAAGTTCGAATAGGTCACGGGTCATCGTTTTTCATCAGAAAATTAATTTTTTGGACTGTAGAAAAAAAGATTCAAAATGTCATTTGGATTGTGCCTCATGTTGAATAACTACTTTTTAAAGCCTCAATGTGACCAAAATTGCCATTTTTACAGACTTTTCTCCTACTCAGAAGCTTCTATTTCGACGATTTTCAGGCATTAAAATGACTCTAAACACACTTATTTTATTTCCAAAAGGGATAATTCACATGCAATAGTCATTTACATTCAAAAAATTAAACATTAAAAAATTACCATTTCTGACCATTTTGAGAAAGTTCGACAGGTCACGGGTCATCGTATTTCATCAGAAATTTAATTTTTTGGACTGTAGAAAAAAAGATTCAAAATGTCATTTGGATTGTGCCTCATGTTGAATAACTACTTTTGAAAGCCTCAATGTGACCAAAATTGCCATTTTTACATACTTTTTCTCCCACTCAGAAGCTTCTATTTCGACCATTTTCAGGCATTAAAATGACTCTAAACACAGTTATTTTAGTTCCAAAAGTGATAATTCACATGCAATAGTCATTTACAGTCAAAAAATTAAACATTAAAAAATTACCATTTCTGACCATCTGCAGAAAGTTCAACAGGTCACGGGTCATCGTTTTTCATCAGAAAATTGATTTTTTGGACTGTAGAAATATTGATTCAAAATGTCATTTGGATTGGGCTTCATGTTGAATAACTACATTTTCAAGCCTCATTGTGACCAGAATTGTCATTTTTACAGACTTTTTCTCCTACTCAGAAGCCTCTATTTCAACCAATTTCAGGCATTAAAATGACTCTAAACACACTTATTTTAGTTCCAAAAGGGATAATTCACATGCAATAGTCATTTACAGTCAAAAAATTAAACATTAAAAAATTACCATTTCTGACCATCTGCAGAAAGTTCAACAGGTCACGGGTCATCGTTTTTCATCAGAAAATTGATTTTTTGGACTGTAGAAAAAAAGAATCAAAATGTAATTTGGATTGTGCCTCATGTTGAATAACTACTTTTTAAAGCCTCAATGTGACCAAAATTGCCATTTTTACAGACTTTTTCTCCTACTCAGAAGCTTCTATTTCGACCATTTTCAGCCATTAAAATGACTCTAAACACACTTATTTTAGTTCCAAAAGGGATAATTCACATGCAATAGTCATTTACTTTAAAAAAAATAAAAGATAAAAAAATTACCATTTCTGACCATTTTGAGAAAGTTCGACAGGTCATGGGTCATCGTATTTCATCAGAAAATTGATTTTTTGGACTGTAGAAAAAAAGATTCAAAATGTCATTTGGATTGTGCCTCATGTTGAATAACTACTTTTGAAAGCCTCAATATGACCAAAATTGCCATTTTTATATACTTTTTCTCCCACTCAGAAGCTTCTATTTCGACCATTTGCAGGCATTAAAATGACTCTAAACACACTTATTTTAGTTCCAAAAGTGATAATTCACATGCAATAGTCATTTACTTTGAAAAAACAAAAAGATTTAAAAATTACCATTTCTTACCATATTGAGAAAGTTCGACAGGTCATCGTATTTCATCAGAAAATTGATTTTTTGGACTGTAGAAAAAAAGATTCAAAATGTCATTTGGATTGTGCCTCATGTTGAATAACTAATTTTGAAAGCCTCAATGTGACCAAAATTGCCATTTTTACATACTTTTTCTCCTACTGAGAAGCTTCTATTTCGACCATTTTCAGGCATTAAAATTACTCTAAACACACTTATTTTAGTTCCAAAAGTGATAATTCACATGCAATAGTCATTTACAGTCAAAAAATTAAACATTAAAAAATTACCATTTCTGACCATCTGCAGAAAGTTCAACAGGTCACGGGTCATCGTTTTTCATCAGAAAATTGATTTTTTGGACTGTAGAAATATTGATTCAAAATGTCATTTGGATTGGGCTTCATGTTGAATAACTACATTTTCAAGCCTCATTGTGACCAGAATTGTCATTTTTACAGACTTTTTCTCCTACTCAGAAGCCTCTATTTCAACCAATTTCAGGTATTAAAATGACTCTAAACACACTTATTTTAGTTCCAAAAGGGATAATTCACATGCAATAGTCATTTACAGTCAAAAAATTAAACATTAAAAAATTACCATTTCTGACCATCTGCAGAAAGTTCAACAGGTCACGGGTCATCGTTTTTCATCAGAAAATTGATTTTTTGGGACTGTAGAAGAATTGATTCAAAATGTCATTTGGATTGTGCCTCATGTTGAATAACTACATTTTCAAGCCTCATTGTGACCAGAATTTGCAATTTACAGACTTTTTCTCCAACTCAGAAGCTTCTATTTCAATCATTTTCAGGCATTACAATGACTCTAAACACACTTATTTTAGTTCCAAAAGTGATAGTTCACATGCAATAGTCATTTACTTTAAAAAACAATTTTAAAAAATTACCATTTCTGATCATTTTTTGAAAGTTCGACAGGTCACGGGTCATCGTTTTTCATCAGAAAATAAATTTTTTGGACTGTAGAAAAAAAGATTCAAAATGTAATTTGGATTGTGCCTCATGTTGAATAACTACTTTTTAAAGCCTCAATGTGACCAAAATTGCCATTTTTACAGACTTTTTCTCCCGCTCAGAAGCTTATATTTCGACCATTTTCAGCCATTAAAATGACTCTAAACACACTTATTTTAGTTCCAAAAGGGATAATTCACATGCAATAGTCATTTACTTTAAAAAAAATAAAAGATAAAAAAATTACCATTTCTGACCATTTTGAGAAAGTTCGACAGGTCACGGGTCATCGTATTTCGTCAGAAAATTGATTTTTTGGACTGTAGAAAAAAAGATTCAAAATGTCATTTGGATTGTGCCTCATGTTGAATAACTACTTTTGAAAGCCTCAATGTGACCAAAATTGCCATTTTTACATACTTTTTCTCCCACTCAGAAGCTTCTATTTCGACCATTTTCAGGCATTAAAATGACTCTAAACACACCTATTTTAGTTCCAAAAGTGATAATTCACATGCAATAGTCATTTACTTTAAAAAACAATAAACATTAAAAAATTACCATTTCTGATCATTTTTTGAAAGTTCGACAGGTCACGGGTCATCGTTTTTCATCAGAAAATTGATTTTTTGGACTGTAGAAAAAAAGATTCAAAATGTAATTTGGATTGTGCCTCATGTTGAATAACTACTTTTTAAAGCCTCAATGTGACCAAAATTGCCATTTTTACAGACTTTTTCTCCTACTCAGAAGCTTCTATTTCGACCATTTTCAGCCATTAAAATGACTCTAAACACACTTATTTTAGTTCCAAAAGGGATAATTCACATGCAATAGTCATTTACTTTAAAAAAAATAAAAGATAAAAAAATTACCATTTCTGACCATTTTGAGAAAGTTCGACAGGTCACGGGTCATCGTATTTCATCAGAAAATTGATTTTTTGGACTGTAGAAAAAAAGATTCAAAATGTCATTTGGATTGTGCCTCATGTTGAATAACTACTTTTGAAAGCCTCAATATGACCAAAATTGCCATTTTTATATACTTTTTCTCCCACTCAGAAGCTTCTATTTCGACCATTTTCAGGTATTAAAATGACTCTAAACACACTTATTTTAGTTCCAAAAGTGATAATTCACATGCAATAGTCATTTACTTTAAAAAAACAAAAAGATTTAAAAATTACCATTTCTTACCATATTGAGAAAGTTCGACAGGTCATCGTATTTCATCAGAAAATTGATTTTTTGGACTGTAGAAAAAAAGATTCAAAATGTCATTTGGATTGTGCCTCATGTTGAATAACTAATTTTGAAAGCCTCAATGTGACCAAAATTGCCATTTTTACATACTTTTTCTCCTACTGAGAAGCTTCTATTTCGACCATTTTCAGGCATTAAAATTACTCTAAACACACTTATTTTAGTTCCAAAAGTGATAATTCACATGCAATAGTCATTTACAGTCAAAAAATTAAACATTAAAAAATTACCATTTCTTACCATTTTGAGAAAGTTCGACAGGTCACGGGTCATCGTATTTCATCAGAAAATTGATTTTTTGGACTGTAGAAAAAAAGATTTAAAATGTCATTTGGATTGTGCCTCATGTTGAATAACTACTTTTTAAAGCCTCAATGTGACCAAAATTGACATTTTTACATAATTTGTCTCCTACTCAGAAGCTTCTATTTCGACCATTTTCAGGCATTAAAATGACTCTAAACACACTTATTTTAGTTCCAAAAGTGATAATTCACATGCAATAGTCATTTACTTTAAAAAAAATATAAATATTAAACAATTGAAATTTCTGACCATTTTGAGAAAGTTCGACAGGTCACGGGTCATCGTTTTTCATCAGAAAATTGATTTTTTGGACTGTAGAAAAAAAGATTCAAAATGTAATTTGGATTGTGCCTCATGTTGAATAACTACTTTTTAAAGCCTCAATGTGACCAAAATTGCCATTTTTACAGACTTTTTCTCTTACTCAGGAGCTTCTATTTCGACCAATTTCAGGCATTAAAATGACTCTAAACACACTTATTTTAGTTCCAAAAGTGATAATTCACATGCAATAGTCATTTACTTTAAAAAAAATAAAAGATAAAAAAATTACCATTTCTGACCATTTTGAGAAAGTTCGACAGGTCACGGGTCATCGTATTTCATCAGAAAATTGATTTTTTGGACTGTAGAAAAAAAGATTCAAAATGTCATTTGGATTGTGCCTCATGTTGAATAACTACTTTTGAAAGCCTCAATGTGGCCAAAATTGCCATTTTTACATACTTTCTCTCCCACTCAGAAGCTTCTATTTCGACCATTTTCAGGCATTAAAATGACTCTAAAAACACTTATTTTAGTTCCAAAAGTGATAATTCACATGCAATAGTCATTTACTTTAAAAAACAATAAACATTAAAAAATTACCATTTCTGATCAGTTTTTGAAAGTTCGAATAGGTCACGGGTCATCGTTTTTCATCGGAAAATTAATTTTTTGGACTGTAGAAAAAAAGATTCAAAATGTCATTTGGATTGTGCCTCATGTTGAATAACTACTTTTTAAAGCCTCAATGTGACCAAAATTGCCATTTTTACAGACTTTTCTCCTACTCAGAAGCTTCTATTTCGACCATTTCAGGCATTAAAAGGACTCTAAACACACTTATTTTATTTCCAAAAGGGATAATTCACATGCAATAGTCATTTACATTCAAAAAATTAAACATTAAAAAATTACCATTTCTGACCATTTTGAGAAAGTTCGACAGGTCACGGGTCATCGTTTTTCATCAGAAAATTGATTTTTTGGACTGTAGAAAAAAAGATTCAAAATGTAATTTAGATTGTGCCTCATGTTGAATAACTACTTTTTAAAGCCTCAATGTGACCAAAATTGCCATTTTTACAGACTTTTTCTCTTACTCAGAAGCTTCTATTTCGACCATTTTCAGCCATTAAAATGACTCTAAACACACTTATTTTAGTTCCAAAAGGGATAATTCACATGCAATAGTCATTTACTTTAAAAAAAAATAAAAGATTAAAAAATTACCATTTCTGACCATTTTGAGAAAGTTCGACAGGTCACGGGTCATCGTATTTCATCAGAAAATTGATTTTTTGGACTGTAGAAAAAAAGATTCAAAATGTCATTTGGATTGTGCCTCATGTTGAATAACTACTTTTGAAAGCCTCAATGTGACCAAAATTGCCATTTTTACATACTTTTTCTCCCACTCAGAAGCTTCTATTTCGACCATTTCAGGCATTAAAATGACTCTAAACACACTTATTTTAGTTCCAAAAGTGATAATTCACATGCAATAGTCATTTACTTTAAAAAAAAGAAAAAGATTAAAAAATTAGCATTTCTTACCATTTTGAGAAAGTTCGACAGGTCACGGGTCATCATATTTCATCAGAAAATTGATTTTTTGGACTGTAGAAAAAAAGATTCAAAATGTCATTTGGATTGTGCCTCATGTTGAATAACTACTTTTTAAAGCCTCAATGTGACCAAAATTGCAATTTTTACAGACTTTTTCTCCTACTCAGAAGCTTCTATTTTGACGATTTTCAGGCATTAAAATGACTCTAAACACACTTGTTTTATTTCCAAAAGGGATAATTCACATGCAATAGTCATTTACATTAAAAAAATTAAACATTAAAAAATTACCATTTCTGACCATTTTGAGAAAGTTCGACAGGTCACGGGTCATCGTATTTCATCAGAAAATTGATTTTTTGGACTGTAGAAAAAAAGATTCAAAATGTCATTTGGATTGTGCCTCATGTTGAATAACTACTTTTGAAAGCCTCAATGTGACCAAAATTGCAATTTTTACATACTTTTCTCCCACTCAGAAGCTTCTATTTCGACCATTTTCAGGCATTAAAATGACCCTAAACACACTTATTTTAGTCCCAAAAGTGATAATTCACATGCAATAGTCATTTACAGTCAAAAAATTAAACATTAAAAAATTACCATTTCTGACCATCTGCAGAAAGTTCAACAGGTCACGGGTCATCGTTTTTCATCAGAAAATTGATTTTTTGGACTGTAGAAATATTGATTCAAAATGTCATTTGGATTGGGCTTCATGTTGAATAACTACATTTTCAAGCCTCATTGTGACCAGAATTGTCATTTTTACAGACTTTTTTTCCTACTCAGAAGCCTCTATTTCAACCATTTTCAGGCATTAAAATGACTCTAAACACACTTCTTTCAGTTCCAAAAGTGATAATTCACATGAAATAGTCATTTACTTTAAAAAATATAAATATTAAATTTTTTTAATTTCTGACCATTTTGAGAAAGTTCGACAGGTCACGGGTCATCGTTTTTCATCAGAAAATTGATTTTTTGGACTGTAGAAAAAAAGATTCAAAATGTCATTTGGATTGTGCCTCATGTTGAATAACTAATTTTGAAAGCCTCAATGTGACCAAAATTGCCATTTTTACATACTTTTTCTCCTACTGAGAAGCTTCTATTTCGACCATTTTCAGGAATTAAAATTACTCTAAACACACTTATTTTAGTTCCAAAAGTGATAATTCACATGCAATAGTCATTTACAGTCAAAAAATTAAACATTAAAAAATTACCATTTCTGACCATCTGCAGAAAGTTCAACAGGTCACGGGTCATCGTTTTTCATCAGAAAATTGATTTTTTGGGACTGTAGAAGAATTGATTCAAAATGTCATTTGGATTGTGCCTCATGTTGAATAACTACATTTTCAAGCCTCATTGTGACCAGAATTTGCAATTTACAGACTTTTTCTCCAACTCAGAAGCTTCTATTTCAACCATTTTCAGGCATTACAATGACTCTAAACACACTTATTTTAGTTCCAAAAGTGATAATTCACATGCAATAGTCATTTACTTTAAAAAACAATTTTAAAAAATTACCATTTCTGATCATTTTTTGAAAGTTCGACAGGTCACGGGTCATCGTTTTTCATCAGAAAATACATTTTTTGGACTGTAGAAAAAAAGATTCAAAATGTAATTTGGATTGTGCCTCATGTTGAATAACTACTTTTTAAAGCCTCAATGTGACCAAAATTGCCATTTTTACAGACTTTTTCTCCCACTCAGAAGCTTATATTTCGACCATTTTCAGCCATTAAAATGACTCTAAACACACTTATTTTAGTTCCAAAAGGGATAATTCACATGCAATAGTCATTTACTTTAAAAAAAATAAAAGATAAAAAAATTACCATTTCTGACCATTTTGAGAAAGTTCGACAGGTCACGGGTCATCGTATTTCATCAGAAAATTGATTTTTTGGACTGTAGAAAAAAAGATTCAAAATGTCATTTGGATTGTGCCTCATGTTGAATAACTACTTTTGAAAGCCTCAATGTGACCAAAATTGCCATTTTTACATACTTTTTCTCCCACTCAGAAGCTTCTATTTCGACCATTTTCAGGCATTAAAATGACTCTAAACACACCTATTTTAGTTCCAAAAGTGATAATTCACATGCAATAGTCATTTACTTTAAAAAAAAGAAAAAGATTAAAAAATTAGCATTTCTTACCATTTTGAGAAAGTTCGACAGGTCACGGGTCATCATATTTCATCAGAAAATTGATTTTTTGGACTGTAGAAAAAAAGATTCAAAATGTCATTTGGATTGTGCCTCATGTTGAATAACTACTTTTTAAAGCCTCAATGTGACCAAAATTGCAATTTTTACAGACTTTTTCTCCTACTCAGAAGCTTCTATTTTGACGATTTTCAGGCATTAAAATGACTCTAAACACACTTGTTTTATTTCCAAAAGGGATAATTCACATGCAATAGTCATTTACATTAAAAAAATTAAACATTAAAAAATTACCATTTCTGACCATTTTGAGAAAGTTCGACAGGTCACGGGTCATCGTATTTCATCAGAAAATTGATTTTTTGGACTGTAGAAAAAAAGATTCAAAATGTCATTTGGATTGTGCCTCATGTTGAATAACTACTTTTGAAAGCCTCAATGTGACCAAAATTGCAATTTTTACATACTTTTCTCCCACTCAGAAGCTTCTATTTCGACCATTTTCAGGCATTAAAATGACCCTAAACACACTTATTTTAGTCCCAAAAGTGATAATTCACATGCAATAGTCATTTACAGTCAAAAAATTAAACATTAAAAAATTACCATTTCTGACCATCTGCAGAAAGTTCAACAGGTCACGGGTCATCGTTTTTCATCAGAAAATTGATTTTTTGGACTGTAGAAATATTGATTCAAAATGTCATTTGGATTGGGCTTCATGTTGAATAACTACATTTTCAAGCCTCATTGTGACCAGAATTGTCATTTTTACAGACTTTTTTTCCTACTCAGAAGCCTCTATTTCAACCATTTTCAGGCATTAAAATGACTCTAAACACACTTCTTTCAGTTCCAAAAGTGATAATTCACATGAAATAGTCATTTACTTTAAAAAATATAAATATTAAATTTTTTTAATTTCTGACCATTTTGAGAAAGTTCGACAGGTCACGGGTCATCGTTTTTCATCAGAAAATTGATTTTTTGGACTGTAGAAAAAAAGATTCAAAATGTCATTTGGATTGTGCCTCATGTTGAATAACTAATTTTGAAAGCCTCAATGTGACCAAAATTGCCATTTTTACATACTTTTTCTCCTACTGAGAAGCTTCTATTTCGACCATTTTCAGGAATTAAAATTACTCTAAACACACTTATTTTAGTTCCAAAAGTGATAATTCACATGCAATAGTCATTTACAGTCAAAAAATTAAACATTAAAAAATTACCATTTCTGACCATCTGCAGAAAGTTCAACAGGTCACGGGTCATCGTTTTTCATCAGAAAATTGATTTTTTGGGACTGTAGAAGAATTGATTCAAAATGTCATTTGGATTGTGCCTCATGTTGAATAACTACATTTTCAAGCCTCATTGTGACCAGAATTTGCAATTTACAGACTTTTTCTCCAACTCAGAAGCTTCTATTTCAACCATTTTCAGGCATTACAATGACTCTAAACACACTTATTTTAGTTCCAAAAGTGATAATTCACATGCAATAGTCATTTACTTTAAAAAACAATTTTAAAAAATTACCATTTCTGATCATTTTTTGAAAGTTCGACAGGTCACGGGTCATCGTTTTTCATCAGAAAATACATTTTTTGGACTGTAGAAAAAAAGATTCAAAATGTAATTTGGATTGTGCCTCATGTTGAATAACTACTTTTTAAAGCCTCAATGTGACCAAAATTGCCATTTTTACAGACTTTTTCTCCCACTCAGAAGCTTATATTTCGACCATTTTCAGCCATTAAAATGACTCTAAACACACTTATTTTAGTTCCAAAAGGGATAATTCACATGCAATAGTCATTTACTTTAAAAAAAATAAAAGATAAAAAAATTACCATTTCTGACCATTTTGAGAAAGTTCGACAGGTCACGGGTCATCGTATTTCATCAGAAAATTGATTTTTTGGACTGTAGAAAAAAAGATTCAAAATGTCATTTGGATTGTGCCTCATGTTGAATAACTACTTTTGAAAGCCTCAATGTGACCAAAATTGCCATTTTTACATACTTTTTCTCCCACTCAGAAGCTTCTATTTCGACCATTTTCAGGCATTAAAATGACTCTAAACACACCTATTTTAGTTCCAAAAGTGATAATTCACATGCAATAGTCATTTACTTTAAAAAACAATAAACATTAAAAAATTACCATTTCTGATCATTTTTTGAAAGTTCGACAGGTCACGGGTCATCGTTTTTCATCAGAAAATTGATTTTTTGGACTGTAGAAAAAAAGATTCAAAATGTAATTTGGATTGTGCCTCATGTTGAATAACTACTTTTTAAAGCCTCAATGTGACCAAAATTGCCATTTTTACAGACTTTTTCTCATACACAGAAGCTTCTGTTTCCACCAATTTCAGGCATTAAAATGACTCTAACACACTTATTTTAGTTCCAAAAGGGATAATTCACATGCAATAGTCATTTACATTCAAAAAATTAAACATTAAAAAATTACCATTTCTGACCATTTTGAGAAAGTTCGACAGGTCACGGGTCATCGTATTTCATCAGAAAATTGATTTTTTGGACTGTAGAAAAAAAGATTCAAAATGTCATTTGGATTGTGCCTCATGTTGAATAACTACTTTTGAAAGCCTCAATGTGACCAAAATTGCCATTTTTACAACTTTTTCTCCTACTCAGAAGCTTCTATTTCGACCATTTTCAGCCATTAAAATGACTCTAAACACACTTATTTTAGTTCCAAAAGTGATAATTCACATGCAATAGTCATTTACTTTAAAAAACAATAAACATTAAAAAATTACCATTTCTGATCATTTTTTGAAAGTTCGACAGGTCACGGGTCATCGTTTTTCATCAGAAAATTGATTTTTTGGACTGTAGAAAAAAAGATTCAAAATGTAATTTGGATTGTGCCTCATGTTGAATAACTACTTTTTAAAGCCTCAATGTGACCAAAATTGCCATTTTTACAACTTTTTCTCCTACTCAGAAGCTTCTATTTCGATGATGTTCAGGCATTAAAATGACTCTAAACACACTTATTTTATTTCCAAAAGGGATAATTCACATGCAATAGTCATTTACATTCAAAAAATAAAAGATAAAAAAATTACCATTTCTGACCATTTTGAGAAAGTTCGACAGGTCACGGGTCATCGTATTTCATCAGAAAATTGATTTTTTGGACTGTAGAAAAAAAGATTCAAAATGTCATTTGGATTGTGCCTCATGTTGAATAACTACTTTTGAAAGCCTCAATGTGACCAAAATTGCCATTTTTACATACTTTTTCTCCCACTCAGAAGCTTCTATTTCGACGATTTTCAGGCATTAAAATGACTCTAAACACACTTATTTTAGTTCCAAAAGTGATAATTCACATGCAATAGTCATTTACTTTAAAAAACAATAAACATTAAAAAATTACCATTTCTGATCATTTTTTGAAAGTTCGACAGGTCACGGGTCATCGTTTTTCATCAGAAAATTGATTTTTTGGACTGTAGAAAAAAAGATTCAAAATGTAATTTGGATTGTGCCTCATGTTGAATAACTACTTTTTAAAGCCTCAATGTGACCAAAATTGCCATTTTTACAACTTTTTCTCCTACTCAGAAGCTTCTATTTCGACCATTTTCAGCCATTAAAATGACTCTAAACACACTTATTTTAGTTCCAAAAGGGATAATTCACATGCAATAGTCATTTACTTTAAAAAAAAAAAAAAGATAAAAAAATTACCATTTCTGACCATTTTGAGAAAGTTCGACAGATCACGGGTCATCGTTTTTCATCAGAAAATTTATTTTTTGGACTGTAGAAAAAAGATTCAAAATGTCATTTGGATTGTGCCTCATGTTGAATAACTACTTTTGAAAGCCTCAATGTGACCAAAATTGCCATTTTTACATACTTTTTCTCCCACTCAGAAGCTTCTATTTCGACCATTTTCAGGCATTAAAATGACTCTAAACACACTTATTTTAGTTCCAAAAGTGATAATTCACATGCAATAGTCATTTACTTTAAAAAACAATAAACATTAAAAAACTTACCATTTCTGATCATTTTTTGAAAGTTCGACAGGTCACGGGTCATCGTTTTTCATCAGAAAATTGATTTTTTGGACTGTAGAAAAAAAGATTTAAAATGTCATTTGGATTGTGCCTCATGTTGAATAACTACTTTTTAAAGCCTCAATGTGACCAAAATTGCCATTTTTACAGACTTTTTCTCCTACTCAGAAGCTTCTATTTCGACCATTTTCAGGCAATAAAATGATCTAAACACACTTATTTTAGTTCCAAAAGTGATAATTCACATGCAATAGTCATTTACTTTAAAAAAAAAAAAAGATTAAAAAATTACCATTTCTTACCATATTGAGAAAGTTCGACAGGTCATCGTATTTCATCAGAAAATTGATTTTTTGGACTGTAGAAAAAAGATTAAAAATGTCATTTGGATGGTGCCTCATGTTGAATAACTAATTTTGAAAGCCTCAATGTGACCAAAATTGCCATTTTTACAGACTTTTTCTCCTACTGAGAAGCTTCTATTTCGACCATTTTCAGGCATTAAAATGACTCTAAACACACTTATTTTAGTTCCAAAAGGGATAATTCACATGCAATAGTCATTTACAGTCAAAAAATTAAACATTAAAAAATTACCATTTCTGACCATCTGCAGAAAGTTCAACAGGTCACGGGTCATCGTTTTTCATCAGAAAATTGATTTTTTGGACTGTAGAAATATTGATTCAAAATGTCATGTGGATAGGGCTTCATGTTGAATAACTACATTTTCAAGCCTCATTGTGACCAGAATTGTCATTTTTACAGACTTTTTCTCCTACTCAGAAGCTTCTATTTCGACCAATGACTCTAAACACAGTTATTTTAGTTCCAAAGGGGATAATTCACATGCAATAGTCATTTACTTTAAAAAAAATAAAAGATAAAAAAATTACCATTTCTGACCATTTTGAGAAAGTTCGACAGGTCACGGGTCATCGTATTTCATCAGAAAATTGATTTTTTGGACTGTAGAAAAAAAGATTCAAAATGTCATTTGGATTGTGCCTCATGTTGAATAACTACTTTTGAAAGCCTCAATGTGACCAAAATTGCCATTTTTACAGACTTTTCTCCTACTCAGAAGCTTCTATTTCGACCATTTCAGGCATTAAAATGACTCTATACACACTTATTTTAGTTCCAAAAGTGATAATTCACATGCAATAGTCATTTACTTTAAAAAACAATAAACATTAAAAAATTACCATTTCTGATCAGTTTTTGAAAGTTCGAATAGGTCACGGGTCATCGTTTTTCATCAGAAAATTAATTTTTTGGACTGTAGAAAAAAAGATTCAAAATGTCATTTGGATTGTGCCTCATGTTGAATAACTACTTTTTAAAGCCTCAATGTGACCAAAATTGCCATTTTTACAGACTTTTCTCCTACTCAGAAGCTTCTATTTCGACCATTTCAGGCATTAAAATGACTCTATACACACTTATTTTAGTTCCAAAAGTGATAATTCACATGCAATAGTCATTTACTTTAAAAAAAAGAAAAAGATTAAAAAATTAGCATTTCTTACCATTTTGAGAAAGTTCGACAGGTCACGGGTCATCATATTTCATCAGAAAATTGATTTTTTGGACTGTAGAAAAAAAGATTCAAAATGTCATTTGGATTGTGCCTCATGTTGAATAACTACTTTTTAAAGCCTCAATGTGACCAAAATTGCCATTTTTACAGACTTTTTCTCCTACTCAGAAGCTTCTATTTCGACGATTTTCAGGCATTAAAATGACTCTAAACACACTTATTTTATTTCCAAAAGGGATAATTCACATGCAATAGTCATTTACATTCAAAAAATTAAACATTAAAAAATTACCATTTCTGACCATTTTGAGAAAGTTCGACAGGTCACGGGTCATCGTATTTCATCAGAAAATTGATTCTTTGGACTGTAGAAAAAAAGATTCAAAATGTCATTTGGATTGTGCCTCATGTTGAATAACTACTTTTGAAAGCCTCAATGTGACCAAAATTGCCATTTTTACATACTTTTTCTCCCACTCAGAAGCTTCTATTTCGACCATTTTCAGGCATTAAAATGACTCTAAACACACTTATTTTAGTTCCAAAAGTGATAATTCACATGCAATAGTCATTTACTTTAAAAAACAATAAACATTAAAAAACTTACCATTTCTGATCATCTTTTGAAAGTTCGACAGGTCACGGGTCATCGTTTTTCATCAGAAAATTGATTTTTTGGACTGTAGAAAAAAAGATTTAAAATGTCATTTGGATTGTGCCTCATGTTGAATAACTACTTTTTAAAGCCTCAATGTGACCAAAATTGCCATTTTTACAGACTTTTTCTCCTACTCAGAAGCTTCTATTTCGACCATTTTCAGGCAATAAAATGATCTAAACACACTTATTTTAGTTCCAAAAGTGATAATTCACATGCAATAGTCATTTACTTTAAAAAAAAAAAAAGATTAAAAAATTACCATTTCTTACCATATTGAGAAAGTTCGACAGGTCATCGTATTTCATCAGAAAATTGATTTTTTGGACTGTAGAAAAAAGATTAAAAATGTCATTTGGATTGTGCCTCATGTTGAATAACTAATTTTGAAAGCCTCAATGTGACCAAAATTGCCATTTTTACAGACTTTTTCTCCTACTGAGAAGCTTCTATTTCGACAATTTTCAGGCATTAAAATGACTCTAAACACACTTATTTTAGTTCCAAAAGTGATAATTCACATGCAATAGTCATTTACTTTAAAAAAAAGAAAAAGATTAAAAAATTAGCATTTCTTACCATTTTGAGAAAGTTCGACAGGTCACGGGTCATCATATTTCATCAGAAAATTGATTTTTTGGACTGTAGAAAAAAAGATTCAAAATGTCATTTGGATTGTGCCTCATGTTGAATAACTACTTTTTAAAGCCTCAATGTGACCAAAATTGCCATTTTTACAGACTTTTTCTCCTACTCAGAAGCTTCTATTTCGACGATTTTCAGGCATTAAAATGACTCTAAACACACTTATTTTATTTCCAAAAGGGATAATTCACATGCAATAGTCATTTACATTCAAAAAATTAAACATTAAAAAATTACCATTTCTGACCATTTTGAGAAAGTTCGACAGGTCACGGGTCATCGTATTTCATCAGACAATTAATTTTTTGGACTGTAGAAAAAAAGATTCAAAATGTCATTTGGATTGTGCCTCATGTTGAATAACTACTTTTGAAAGCCTCAATGTGACCAAAATTGCCATTTTTACATACTTTTTCTCCCACTCAGAAGCTTCTATTTCGACCATTTTCAGGCATTAAAATGACTCTAAACACACTTATTTTAGTTCTAAAAGTGATAATTCACATGCAATAGTCATTTACAGTCAAAAAATTAAACATTAAAAAATTACCATTTCTGACCATCTGCAGAAAGTTCAACAGGTCACGGGTCATCGTTTTTCATCAGAAAATTGATTTTTTGGACTGTAGAAATATTGATTCAAAATGTCATTTGGATTGGGCTTCATGTTGAATAACTACATTTTCAAGCCTCATTGTGACCAGAATTGTCATTTTTACAGACTTTTTCTCCTACTCAGAAGCCTCTATTTCAACCATTTTCAGGCATTAAAATGACTCTAAACACACTTCTTTCAGTTCCAAAAGTGATAATTCACATAAAATAGTCATTTACTTTAAAAAATATAAATATTACATTTTTTTAATTTCTGACCATTTTGAGAAAGTTCGACAGGTCACGGGTCATCGTTTTTCATCAGAAAATTGATTTTTTGGACTGTAGAAAAAAAGATTCAAAATGTCATTTGGATTGTGCCTCATGTTGAATAACTAATTTTGAAAGCCTCAATGTGACCAAAATTGCCATTTTTACATACTTTTTCTCCTACTGAGAAGCTTCTATTTCGACCATTTTCAGGAATTAAAATTACTCTAAACACACTTATTTTAGTTCCAAAAGTGATAATTCACATGCAATAGTCATTTACAGTCAAAAAATTAAACATTAAAAAATTACCATTTCTGACCATCTGCAGAAAGTTCAACAGGTCACGGGTCATCGTTTTTCATCAGAAAATTGATTTTTTGGACTGTAGAAATATTGATTCAAAATGTCATTTGGATTGGGCTTCATGTTGAATAACTACATTTTCAAGCCTCATTGTGACCAGAATTGTCATTTTTACAGACTTTTTCTCCTACTCAGAAGCCTCTATTTCAACCAATTTCAGGCATTAAAATGACTCTAAACACACTTATTTTAGTTCCAAAAGGGATAATTCACATGCAATAGTCATTTACAGTCAAAAAATTAAACATTAAAAAATTACCATTTCTGACCATCTGCAGAAAGTTCAACAGGTCACGGGTCATCGTTTTTCATCAGAAAATTGATTTTTTGGGACTGTAGAAGAATTGATTCAAAATGTCATTTGGATTGTGCCTCATGTTGAATAACTACATTTTCAAGCCTCATTGTGACCAGAATTTGCAATTTACAGACTTTTTCTCCAACTCAGAAGCTTCTATTGCAACCATTTTCAGGCATTACAATTACTCTAAACACACTTATTTTAGTTCCAAAAGTGATAATTCACATGCAATAGTCATTTACTTTAAAAAACAATTTAAAAAAATTACCATTTCTGATCATTTTTTGAAAGTTCGACAGGTCACGGGTCATCGTTTTTCATCAGAAAATTGATTTTTTGGACTGTAGAAAAAAAGATTCAAAATGTAATTTGGATTGTGCCTCATGTTGAATAACTACTTTTTAAAGCCTCAATGTGACCAAAATTGCCATTTTTACAGACTTTTTCTCCTACTCAGAAGCTTCTATTTCGACCATTTTCAGCCATTAAAATGACTCTAAACACACTTATTTTAGTTCCAAAAGGGATAATTCACATGCAATAGTCATTTACTTTAAAAAAAATAAAAGATAAAAAAATTACCATTTCTGACCATTTTGAGAAAGTTCGACAGGTCACGGGTCATCGTATTTCGTCAGAAAATTGATTTTTTGGACTGTAGAAAAAAAGATTCAAAATGTCATTTGGATTGTGCCTCATGTTGAATAACTACTTTTGAAAGCCTCAATATGACCAAAATTGCCATTTTTATATACTTTTTCTCCCACTCAGAAGCTTCTATTTCGACCATTTGCAGGCATTAAAATGACTCTAAACACACTTATTTTAGTTCCAAAAGTGATAATTCACATGCAATAGTCATTTACTTTAAAAAAACAAAAAGATTTAAAAATTACCATTTCTTACCATATTGAGAAAGTTCGACAGGTCATCGTATTTCATCAGAAAATTGATTTTTTGGACTGTAGAAAAAAAGATTCAAAATGTCATTTGGATTGTGCCTCATGTTGAATAACTAATTTTGAAAGCCTCAATGTGACCAAAATTGCCATTTTTACATACTTTTTCTCCTACTGAGAAGCTTCTATTTCGACCATTTTCAGGCATTAAAATTACTCTAAACACACTTATTTTAGTTCCAAAAGTGATAATTCACATGCAATAGTCATTTACAGTCAAAAAATTAAACATTAAAAAATTACCATTTCTGACCATCTGCAGAAAGTTCAACAGGTCACGGGTCATCGTTTTTCATCAGAAAATTGATTTTTTGGACTGTAGAAATATTGATTCAAAATGTCATTTGGATTGGGCTTCATGTTGAATAACTACATTTTCAAGCCTCATTGTGACCAGAATTGTCATTTTTACAGACTTTTTCTCCTACTCAGAAGCCTCTATTTCAACCAATTTCAGGCATTAAAATGACTCTAAACACACTTATTTTAGTTCCAAAAGGGATAATTCACATGCAATAGTCATTTACAGTCAAAAAATTAAACATTAAAAAATTACCATTTCTGACCATCTGCAGAAAGTTCAACAGGTCACGGGTCATCGTTTTTCATCAGAAAATTGATTTTTTGGGACTGTAGAAGAATTGATTCAAAATGTCATTTGGATTGTGCCTCATGTTGAATAACTACATTTTCAAGCCTCATTGTGACCAGAATTTGCAATTTACAGACTTTTTCTCCAACTCAGAAGCTTCTATTTCAACCATTTTCAGGCATTACAATGACTCTAAACACACTTATTTTAGTTCCAAAAGTGATAGTTCACATGCAATAGTCATTTACTTTAAAAAACAATTTAAAAAAATTACCATTTCTGATCATTTTTTGAAAGTTCGACAGGTCACGGGTCATCGTTTTTCATCAGAAAATACATTTTTTGGACTGTAGAAAAAAAGATTCAAAATGTAATTTGGATTGTGCCTCATGTTGAATAACTACTTTTTAAAGCCTCAATGTGAACAAAATTGCCATTTTTACAGACTTTTTCTCCCACTCAGAAGCTTATATTTCGACCATTTTCAGCCATTAAAATGACTCTAAACACACTTATTTTAGTTCCAAAAGGGATAATTCACATGCAATAGTCATTTACTTTAAAAAAAATAAAAGATAAAAAAATTACCATTTCTGACCATTTTGAGAAAGTTCGACAGGTCACGGGTCATCGTATTTCGTCAGAAAATTGATTTTTTGGACTGTAGAAAAAAAGATTCAAAATGTCATTTGGATTGTGCCTCATGTTGAATAACTACTTTTGAAAGCCTCAATGTGACCAAAATTGCCATTTTTACATACTTTTTCTCCCACTCAGAAGCTTCTATTTCGACCATTTTCAGGTATTAAAATGACTCTAAACACACTTATTTTAGTTCCAAAAGTGATAATTCACATGCAATAGTCATTTACTTTAAAAAAACAAAAAGATTTAAAAATTACCATTTCTTACCATATTGAGAAAGTTCGACAGGTCATCGTATTTCATCAGAAAATTGATTTTTTGGACTGTAGAAAAAAAGATTCAAAATGTAATTTGGATTGTGCCTCATGTTGAATAACTACTTTTTAAAGCCTCAATGTGACCAAAATTGCCATTTTTACAGACTTTTTCTCCTACTCAGAAGCTTCTATTTCGACCATTTTCAGCCATTAAAATGACTCTAAACACACTTATTTTAGTTCCAAAAGGGATAATTCACATGCAATAGTCATTTACTTTAAAAAAAATAAAAGATAAAAAAATTACCATTTCTGACCATTTTGAGAAAGTTCGACAGGTCACGGGTCATCGTATTTCATCAGAAAATTGATTTTTTGGACTGTAGAAAAAAAGATTCAAAATGTCATTTGGATTGTGCCTCATGTTGAATAACTACTTTTGAAAGCCTCAATATGACCAAAATTGCCATTTTTATATACTTTTTCTCCCACTCAGAAGCTTCTATTTCGACCATTTTCAGGTATTAAAATGACTCTAAACACACTTATTTTAGTTCCAAAAGTGATAATTCACATGCAATAGTCATTTACTTTAAAAAAACAAAAAGATTTAAAAATTACCATTTCTTACCATATTGAGAAAGTTCGACAGGTCATCGTATTTCATCAGAAAATTGATTTTTTGGACTGTAGAAAAAAAGATTCAAAATGTCATTTGGATTGTGCCTCATGTTGAATAACTAATTTTGAAAGCCTCAATGTGACCAAAATTGCCATTTTTACATACTTTTTCTCCTACTGAGAAGCTTCTATTTCGACCATTTTCAGGCATTAAAATTACTCTAAACACACTTATTTTAGTTCCAAAAGTGATAATTCACATGCAATAGTCATTTACAGTCAAAAAATTAAACATTACAAAATTACCATTTCTTACCATTTTGAGAAAGTTCGACAGGTCACGGGTCATCGTATTTCATCAGAAAATTGATTTTTTGGACTGTAGAAAAAAAGATTTAAAATGTCATTTGGATTGTGCCTCATGTTGAATAACTACTTTTTAAAGCCTCAATGTGACCAAAATTGACATTTTTACATAATTTGTCTCCTACTCAGAAGCTTCTATTTCGACCATTTTCAGGCATTAAAATGACTCTAAACACACTTATTTTAGTTCCAAAAGTGATAATTCACATGCAATAGTCATTTACTTTAAAAAAAATATAAATATTAAACAATTGAAATTTCTGACCATTTTGAGAAAGTTCGACAGGTCACGGGTCATCGTTTTTCATCAGAAAATTGATTTTTTGGACTGTAGAAAAAAAGATTCAAAATGTCATTTGGATTGTGCCTCATGTTGAATAACTACTTTTGAAAGCCTCAATGTGACCAAAATTGCCATTTTTACATACTTTCTCTCCCACTCAGAAGCTTCTATTTCGACCATTTTCAGGCATTAAAATGACTCTAAAAACACTTATTTTAGTTCCAAAAGTGATAATTCACATGCAATAGTCATTTACTTTAAAAAACAATAAACATTAAAAAATTACCATTTATGATCAGTTTTTGAAAGTTCGAATAGGTCACGGGTCATCGTTTTTCATCGGAAAATTAATTTTTTGGACTGTAGAAAAAAAGATTCAAAATGTCATTTGGATTGTGCCTCATGTTGAATAACTACTTTTTAAAGCCTCAATGTGACCAAAATTGCCATTTTTACAGACTTTTCTCCTACTCAGAAGCTTCTATTTCGACCATTTCAGGCATTAAAAGGACTCTAAACACACTTATTTTATTTCCAAAAGGGATAATTCACATGCAATAGTCATTTACATTCAAAAAATTAAACATTAAAAAATTACCATTTCTGACCATTTTGAGAAAGTTCGACAGGTCACGGGTCATCGTTTTTCATCAGAAAATTGATTTTTTGGACTGTAGAAAAAAAGATTCAAAATGTAATTTAGATTGTGCCTCATGTTGAATAACTACTTTTTAAAGCCTCAATGTGACCAAAATTGCCATTTTTACAGACTTTTTCTCCCACTCAGAAGCTTCTATTTCGACCATTTTCAGCCATTAAAATGACTCTAAACACACTTATTTTAGTTCCAAAAGGGATAATTCACATGCAATAGTCATTTACTTTAAAAAAAATAAAAGATTAAAAAATTACCATTTCTGACCATTTTGAGAAAGTTCGACAGGTCACGGGTCATCGTATTTCATCAGAAAATTGATTTTTTGGACTGTAGAAAAAAAGATTCAAAATGTCATTTGGATTGTGCCTCATGTTGAATAACTACTTTTTAAAGCCTCAATGTGACCAAAATTGCCATTTTTACAGACTTTTTCTCCCACTCAGAAGCTTCTATTTCGACCATTTTCAGCCATTAAAATGACTCTAAACACACTTATTTTAGTTCCAAAAGGGATAATTCACATGCAATAGTCATTTACTTTAAAAAAAATAAAAGATTAAAAAATTACCATTTCTGACCATTTTGAGAAAGTTCGACAGGTCACGGGTCATCGTATTTCATCAGAAAATTGATTTTTTGGACTGTAGAAAAAAAGATTCAAAATGTCATTTGGATTGTGCCTCATGTTGAATAACTACTTTTGAAAGCCTCAATGTGACCAAAATTGCCATTTTTACATACTTTTTCTCCCACTCAGAAGCTTCTATTTCGACCATTTTCAGGCATTAAAATGACTCTAAACACACTTATTTTAGTTCCAAAAGTGATAATTCACATGCAATAGTCATTTACTTTAAAAAACAATAAACATTAAAACATTACCATTTCTGATCATTTTTTGAAAGTTCGACAGGTCACGGGTCATCGTTTTTCATCAGAAAATTGATTTTTTGGACTGTAGAAAAAAAGATTCAAAATGTAATTTGGATTGTGCCTCATGTTGAATAACTACTTTTTAAAGCCTCAATGTGACCAAAATTGCCATTTTTACAACTTTTTCTCCTACTCAGAAGCTTCTATTTCGACCATTTTCAGCCATTAAAATGACTCTAAACACACTTATTTTAGTGCCAAAAGGGATAATTCACATGCAGTAGTCATTTACTTTAAAAAAAATAAAAGATAAAAAAATTACCATTTCTGACCATTTTGAGAAAGTTCGACAGGTCACGGGTCATCGTATTTCATCAGAAAATTGATTTTTTGGACTGTAGAAAAAAAGATTCAAAATGTCATTTGGATTGTGCCTCATGTTGAATAACTACTTTTGAAAGCCTCAATGTGACCAAAATTGCCATTTTTACATACTTTTTCTCCCACTCAGAAGCTTCTATTTCAACCATTTCAGGCATTAAAATGACTCTAAACACACTTATTTTAGTTCCAAAAGTGATAATTCACATGTAATAGTCATTTACTTTAAAAAAAAGAAAAAGATTAAAAAATTAGCATTTCTTACCATTTTGAGAAAGTTCGACAGGTCACGGGTCATCATATTTCATCAGAAAATTGATTTTTTGGACTGTAGAAAAAAAGATTCAAAATGTCATTTGGATTGTGCCTCATGTTGAATAACTACTTTTTAAAGCCTCAATGTGACCAAAATTGCCATTTTTACAGACTTTTTCTCCTACTCAGAAGCTTCTATTTTGACGATTTTCAGGCATTAAAATGACTCTAAACACACTTGTTTTATTTCCAAAAGGGATAATTCACATGCAATAGTCATTTACATTAAAAAAATTAAACATTAAAAAATTACCATTTCTGACCATTTTGAGAAAGTTCGACAGGTCACGGGTCATCGTATTTCATCAGAAAATTGATTTTTTGGACTGTAGAAAAAAAGATTCAAAATGTCATTTGGATTGTGCCTCATGTTGAATAACTACTTTTGAAAGCCTCAATGTGACCAAAATTGCAATTTTTACATACTTTTCTCCCACTCAGAAGCTTCTATTTCGACCATTTTCAGGCATTAAAATGACTCTAAACACACTTATTTTAGTTCCAAAAGTGATAATTCACATGCAATAGTCATTTACAGTCAAAAAATTAAACATTAAAAAATTACCATTTCTGACCATCTGCAGAAAGTTCAACAGGTCACGGGTAATCGTTTTTCATCAGAAAATTGATTTTTTGGACTGTAGAAATATTGATTCAAAATGTCATTTGGATTGGGCTTCATGTTGAATAACTACATTTTCAAGCCTCATTGTGACCAGAATTGTCATTTTTACAGACTTTTTTTCCTACTCAGAAGCCTCTATTTCAACCATTTTCAGGCATTAAAATGACTCTAAACACACTTCTTTCAGTTCCAAAAGTGATAATTCACATGAAATAGTCATTTACTTTAAAAAATATAAATATTACATTTTTTTAATTTCTGACCATTTTGAGAAAGTTCGACAGGTCACGGGTCATCGTTTTTCATCAGAAAATTGATTTTTTGGACTGTAGAAAAAAAGATTCAAAATGTCATTTGGATTGTGCCTCATGTTGAATAACTAATTTTGAAAGCCTCAATGTGACCAAAATTGCCATTTTTACATACTTTTTCTCCTACTGAGAAGCTTCTATTTCGACCATTTTCAGGCATTAAAATTACTCTAAACACACTTATTTTAGTTCCAAAAGTGATAATTCACATGCAATAGTCATTTACAGTCAAAAAATTAAACATTAAAAAATTACCATTTCTTACCATTTTGAGAAAGTTCGACAGGTCACGGGTCATCGTATTTCATCAGAAAATTGATTTTTTGGACTGTAGAAAAAAAGATTTAAAATGTCATTTGGATTGTGCCTCATGTTGAATAACTACTTTTTAAAGCCTCAATGTGACCAAAATTGACATTTTTACATAATTTGTCTCCTACTCAGAAGCTTCTATTTCGACCATTTTCAGGCATTAAAATTACTCTAAACACACTTATTTTAGTTCCAAAAGTGATAATTCACATGCAATAGTCATTTACTTTAAAAAAAATATAAATATTAAACAATTTAAATTTCTGACCATTTTGAGAAAGTTCGACAGGTCACGGGTCATCGTTTTTCATCAGAAAATTGATTTTTTGGACTGTAGAAAAAAAGATTCAAAATGTAATTTGGATTGTGCCTCATGTTGAATAACTACTTTTTAAAGCCTCAATGTGACCAAAATTGCCATTTTTACAGACTTTTTCTCTTACTCAGGAGCTTCTATTTCGACCAATTTCAGGCATTAAAATGACTCTAAACACACTTATTTTAGTTCCAAAAGTGATAATTCACATGCAATAGTCATTTACTTTAAAAAAAATAAAAGATAAAAAAATTACCATTTCTGACCATTTTGAGAAAGTTCGACAGGTCACGGGTCATCGTATTTCATCAGAAAATTGATTTTTTGGACTGTAGAAAAAAAGATTCAAAATGTCATTTGGATTGTGCCTCATGTTGAATAACTACTTTTGAAAGCCTCAATGTGACCAAAATTGCCATTTTTACATACTTTCTCTCCCACTCAGAAGCTTCTATTTCGACCATTTTCAGGCATTAAAATGACTCTAAAAACACTTATTTTAGTTCCAAAAGTGATAATTCACATGCAATAGTCATTTACTTTAAAAAACAATAAACATTAAAAAATTACCATTTCTGATCAGTTTTTGAAAGTTCGAATAGGTCACGGGTCATCGTTTTTCATCGGAAAATTAATTTTTTGGACTGTAGAAAAAAAGATTCAAAATGTCATTTGGATTGTGCCTCATGTTGAATAACTACTTTTTAAAGCCTCAATGTGACCAAAATTGCCATTTTTACAGACTTTTCTCCTACTCAGAAGCTTCTATTTCGACCATTTCAGGCATTAAAATGACTCTAAACACACTTATTTTAGTTCCAAAAGTGATAATTCACATGCAATAGTCATTTACTTTAAAAAAAAGTATAAATATTAAACAATTTAAATTTCTGACCATTTTGAGAAAGTTCGACAGGTCACGGGTCATCGTTTTTCATCAGAAAATTGATTTTTTGGACTGTAGAAAAAAGATTCAAAATGTAATTTGGATTGTGCCTCATGTTGAATAACTACTTTTTAAAGCCTCAATGTGACCAAAATTGCCATTTTTACAGACTTTTTCTCTTACTCAGGAGCTTCTATTTCGACCAATTTCAGGCATTAAAATGACTCTAAACACACTTATTTTAGTTCCAAAAGTGATAATTCACATGCAATAGTCATTTACTTTAAAAAAAATAAAAGATAAAAAAATTACCATTTCTGACCATTTTGAGAAAGTTCGACAGGTCACGGGTCATCGTATTTCATCAGAAAATTGATTTTTTGGACTGTAGAAAAAAAGATTCAAAATGTCATTTGGATTGTGCCTCATGTTGAATAACTACTTTTGAAAGCCTCAATGTGACCAAAATTGCCATTTTTACATACTTTCTCTCCCACTCAGAAGCTCTTATTTCGACCATTTTCAGGCATTAAAATGACTCTAAAAACACTTATTTTAGTTCCAAAAGTGATAATTCACATGCAATAGTCATTTACTTTAAAAAACAATAAACATTAAAAAATTACCATTTCTGATCAGTTTTTGAAAGTTCGAATAGGTCACGGGTCATCGTTTTTCATCGGAAAATTAATTTTTTGGACTGTAGAAAAAAAGATTCAAAATGTCATTTGGATTGTGCCTCATGTTGAATAACTACTTTTTAAAGCCTCAATGTGACCAAAATTGCCATTTTTACAGACTTTTCTCCTACTCAGAAGCTTCTATTTCGACCATTTCAGGCATTAAAATGACTCTAAACACACTTATTTTATTTCCAAAAGTGATAATTCACATGCAATAGTCATTTACTTTAAAAAAAAAGAAAAAGATTAAAAAATTAGCATTTCTTACCATTTTGAGAAAGTTCGACAGGTCACGGGTCATCATATTTCATCAGAAAATTGATTTTTTGGACTGTAGAAAAAAAGATTCAAAATGTAATTTGGATTGTGCCTCATGTTGAATAACTACTTTTTAAAGCCTCAATGTGACCAAAATTGCCATTTTTACAGACTTTTTCTCTTACTCAGGAGCTTCTATTTCGACCAATTTCAGGCATTAAAATGACTCTAAACACACTTATTTTAGTTCCAAAAGTGATAATTCACATGCAATAGTCATTTATTTTAAAAAAAATAAAAGATAAAAAAATTACCATTTCTGACCATTTTGAGAAAGTTCGACAGGTCACGGGTCATCGTATTTCATCAGAAAATTGATTTTTTGGACTGTAGAAAAAAAGATTCAAAATGTCATTTGGATTGTGCCTCATGTTGAATAACTACTTTTGAAAGCCTCAATGTGACCAAAATTGCCATTTTTACATACTTTCTCTCCCACTCAGAAGCTTCTATTTCGACCATTTTCAGGCATTAAAATGACTCTAAAAACACTTATTTTAGTTCCAAAAGTGATAATTCACATGCAATAGTCATTTACTTTAAAAAACAATAAACATTAAAAAATTACCATTTATGATCAGTTTTTGAAAGTTCGAATAGGTCACGGGTCATCGTTTTTCATCGGAAAATTAATTTTTTGGACTGTAGAAAAAAAGATTCAAAATGTCATTTGGATTGTGCCTCATGTTGAATAACTACTTTTTAAAGCCTCAATGTGACCAAAATTGCCATTTTTACAGACTTTTCTCCTACTCAGAAGCTTCTATTTCGACCATTTCAGGCATTAAAAGGACTCTAAACACACTTATTTTATTTCCAAAAGGGATAATTCACATGCAATAGTCATTTACATTCAAAAAATTAAACATTAAAAAATTACCATTTCTGACCATTTTGAGAAAGTTCGACAGGTCACGGGTCATTGTTTTTCATCAGAAAATTGATTTTTTGGACTGTAGAAAAAAAGATTCAAAATGTAATTTAGATTGTGCCTCATGTTGAATAACTACTTTTTAAAGCCTCAATGTGACCAAAATTGCCATTTTTACAGACTTTTTCTCCCACTCAGAAGCTTCTATTTCGACCATTTTCAGCCATTAAAATGACTCTAAACACACTTATTTTAGTTCCAAAAGGGATAATTCACATGCAATAGTCATTTACTTTAAAAAAAATAAAAGATTAAAAAATTACCATTTCTGACCATTTTGAGAAAGTTCGACAGGTCACGGGTCATCGTATTTCATCAGAAAATTGATTTTTTGGACTGTAGAAAAAAAGATTCAAAATGTCATTTGGATTGTGCCTCATGTTGAATAACTACTTTTGAAAGCCTCAATGTGACCAAAATTGCCATTTTTACATACTTTTTCTCCCACTCAGAAGCTTCTATTTCGACCATTTTCAGGCATTAAAATGACTCTAAACACACTTATTTTAGTTCCAAAAGTGATAATTCACATGCAATAGTCATTTACTTTAAAAAACAATAAACATTAAAACATTACCATTTCTGATCATTTTTTGAAAGTTCGACAGGTCACGGGTCATCGTTTTTCATCAGAAAATTGATTTTTTGGACTGTAGAAAAAAAGATTCAAAATGTAATTTGGATTGTGCCTCATGTTGAATAACTACTTTTTAAAGCCTCAATGTGACCAAAATTGCCATTTTTACAACTTTTTCTCCTACTCAGAAGCTTCTATTTCGACCATTTTCAGCCATTAAAATGACTCTAAACACACTTATTTTAGTGCCAAAAGGGATAATTCACATGCAGTAGTCATTTACTTTAAAAAAAATAAAAGATAAAAAAATTACCATTTCTGACCATTTTGAGAAAGTTCGACAGGTCACGGGTCATCGTATTTCATCAGAAAATTGATTTTTTGGACTGTAGAAAAAAAGATTCAAAATGTCATTTGGATTGTGCCTCATGTTGAATAACTACTTTTGAAAGCCTCAATGTGACCAAAATTGCCATTTTTACATACTTTTTCTCCCACTCAGAAGCTTCTATTTCGACCATTTCAGGCATTAAAATGACTCTAAACACACTTATTTTAGTTCCAAAAGTGATAATTCACATGTAATAGTCATTTACTTTAAAAAAAAGAAAAAGATTAAAAAATTAGCATTTCTTACCATTTTGAGAAAGTTCGACAGGTCACGGGTCATCATATTTCATCAGAAAATTGATTTTTTGGACTGTAGAAAAAAAGATTCAAAATGTCATTTGGATTGTGCCTCATGTTGAATAACTACTTTTTAAAGCCTCAATGTGACCAAAATTGCCATTTTTACAGACTTTTTCTCCTACTCAGAAGCTTCTATTTTGACGATTTTCAGGCATTAAAATGACTCTAAACACACTTGTTTTATTTCCAAAAGGGATAATTCACATGCAATAGTCATTTACATTAAAAAAATTAAACATTAAAAAATTACCATTTCTGACCATTTTGAGAAAGTTCGACAGGTCACGGGTCATCGTATTTCATCAGAAAATTGATTTTTTGGACTGTAGAAAAAAAGATTCAAAATGTCATTTGGATTGTGCCTCATGTTGAATAACTACTTTTGAAAGCCTCAATGTGACCAAAATTGCAATTTTTACATACTTTTCTCCCACTCAGAAGCTTCTATTTCGACCATTTTCAGGCATTAAAATGACTCTAAACACACTTATTTTAGTTCCAAAAGTGATAATTCACATGCAATAGTCATTTACAGTCAAAAAATTAAACATTAAAAAATTACCATTTCTGACCATCTGCAGAAAGTTCAACAGGTCACGGGTAATCGTTTTTCATCAGAAAATTGATTTTTTGGACTGTAGAAATATTGATTCAAAATGTCATTTGGATTGGGCTTCATGTTGAATAACTACATTTTCAAGCCTCATTGTGACCAGAATTGTCATTTTTACAGACTTTTTTTCCTACTCAGAAGCCTCTATTTCAACCATTTTCAGGCATTAAAATGACTCTAAACACACTTCTTTCAGTTCCAAAAGTGATAATTCACATGAAATAGTCATTTACTTTAAAAAATATAAATATTACATTTTTTTAATTTCTGACCATTTTGAGAAAGTTCGACAGGTCACGGGTCATCGTTTTTCATCAGAAAATTGATTTTTTGGACTGTAGAAAAAAAGATTCAAAATGTCATTTGGATTGTGCCTCATGTTGAATAACTAATTTTGAAAGCCTCAATGTGACCAAAATTGCCATTTTTACATACTTTTTCTCCTACTGAGAAGCTTCTATTTCGACCATTTTCAGGCATTAAAATTACTCTAAACACACTTATTTTAGTTCCAAAAGTGATAATTCACATGCAATAGTCATTTACAGTCAAAAAATTAAACATTAAAAAATTACCATTTCTTACCATTTTGAGAAAGTTCGACAGGTCACGGGTCATCGTATTTCATCAGAAAATTGATTTTTTGGACTGTAGAAAAAAAGATTTAAAATGTCATTTGGATTGTGCCTCATGTTGAATAACTACTTTTTAAAGCCTCAATGTGACCAAAATTGACATTTTTACATAATTTGTCTCCTACTCAGAAGCTTCTATTTCGACCATTTTCAGGCATTAAAATTACTCTAAACACACTTATTTTAGTTCCAAAAGTGATAATTCACATGCAATAGTCATTTACTTTAAAAAAAATATAAATATTAAACAATTTAAATTTCTGACCATTTTGAGAAAGTTCGACAGGTCACGGGTCATCGTTTTTCATCAGAAAATTGATTTTTTGGACTGTAGAAAAAAAGATTCAAAATGTAATTTGGATTGTGCCTCATGTTGAATAACTACTTTTTAAAGCCTCAATGTGACCAAAATTGCCATTTTTACAGACTTTTTCTCTTACTCAGGAGCTTCTATTTCGACCAATTTCAGGCATTAAAATGACTCTAAACACACTTATTTTAGTTCCAAAAGTGATAATTCACATGCAATAGTCATTTACTTTAAAAAAAATAAAAGATAAAAAAATTACCATTTCTGACCATTTTGAGAAAGTTCGACAGGTCACGGGTCATCGTATTTCATCAGAAAATTGATTTTTTGGACTGTAGAAAAAAAGATTCAAAATGTCATTTGGATTGTGCCTCATGTTGAATAACTACTTTTGAAAGCCTCAATGTGACCAAAATTGCCATTTTTACATACTTTCTCTCCCACTCAGAAGCTTCTATTTCGACCATTTTCAGGCATTAAAATGACTCTAAAAACACTTATTTTAGTTCCAAAAGTGATAATTCACATGCAATAGTCATTTACTTTAAAAAACAATAAACATTAAAAAATTACCATTTCTGATCAGTTTTTGAAAGTTCGAATAGGTCACGGGTCATCGTTTTTCATCGGAAAATTAATTTTTTGGACTGTAGAAAAAAAGATTCAAAATGTCATTTGGATTGTGCCTCATGTTGAATAACTACTTTTTAAAGCCTCAATGTGACCAAAATTGCCATTTTTACAGACTTTTCTCCTACTCAGAAGCTTCTATTTCGACCATTTCAGGCATTAAAATGACTCTAAACACACTTATTTTAGTTCCAAAAGTGATAATTCACATGCAATAGTCATTTACTTTAAAAAAAAGTATAAATATTAAACAATTTAAATTTCTGACCATTTTGAGAAAGTTCGACAGGTCACGGGTCATCGTTTTTCATCAGAAAATTGATTTTTTGGACTGTAGAAAAAAGATTCAAAATGTAATTTGGATTGTGCCTCATGTTGAATAACTACTTTTTAAAGCCTCAATGTGACCAAAATTGCCATTTTTACAGACTTTTTCTCTTACTCAGGAGCTTCTATTTCGACCAATTTCAGGCATTAAAATGACTCTAAACACACTTATTTTAGTTCCAAAAGTGATAATTCACATGCAATAGTCATTTACTTTAAAAAAAATAAAAGATAAAAAAATTACCATTTCTGACCATTTTGAGAAAGTTCGACAGGTCACGGGTCATCGTATTTCATCAGAAAATTGATTTTTTGGACTGTAGAAAAAAAGATTCAAAATGTCATTTGGATTGTGCCTCATGTTGAATAACTACTTTTGAAAGCCTCAATGTGACCAAAATTGCCATTTTTACATACTTTCTCTCCCACTCAGAAGCTCTTATTTCGACCATTTTCAGGCATTAAAATGACTCTAAAAACACTTATTTTAGTTCCAAAAGTGATAATTCACATGCAATAGTCATTTACTTTAAAAAACAATAAACATTAAAAAATTACCATTTCTGATCAGTTTTTGAAAGTTCGAATAGGTCACGGGTCATCGTTTTTCATCGGAAAATTAATTTTTTGGACTGTAGAAAAAAAGATTCAAAATGTCATTTGGATTGTGCCTCATGTTGAATAACTACTTTTTAAAGCCTCAATGTGACCAAAATTGCCATTTTTACAGACTTTTCTCCTACTCAGAAGCTTCTATTTCGACCATTTCAGGCATTAAAATGACTCTAAACACACTTATTTTATTTCCAAAAGTGATAATTCACATGCAATAGTCATTTACTTTAAAAAAAAAAGAAAAAGATTAAAAAATTAGCATTTCTTACCATTTTGAGAAAGTTCGACAGGTCACGGGTCATCATATTTCATCAGAAAATTGATTTTTTGGACTGTAGAAAAAAAGATTCAAAATGTCATTTGGATTGTGCCTCATGTTGAATAACTACTTTTTAAAGCCTCAATGTGACCAAAATTGCCATTTTTACAGACTTTTTCTCCCACTCAGAAGCTTCTATTTCGACCATTTCAGGCATTAAAATGACTCTAAACACACTTATTTTAGTTCCAAAAGTGATAATTCACATGCAATAGTCATTTACTTTAAAAAAAAAGAAAAAGATTAAAAAATTAGCATTTCTTACCATTTTGAGAAAGTTCGACAGGTCACGGGTCATCATATTTCATCAGAAAATTTATTTTTTGGACTGTAGAAAAAAAGATTCAAAATGTCATTTGGATTGTGCCTCATGTTGAATAACTACTTTTTAAAGCCTCAATGTGACCAAAATTGCCATTTTTACAGACTTTTTCTCCTACTCAGAAGCTTCTATTTTGACGATTTTCAGGCATTAAAATGACTCTAAACACACTTATTTTATTTCCAAAAGGGATAATTCACATGCAATAGTCATTTACATTCAAAAAATTAAACATTAAAAAATTACCATTTCTGACCATTTTGAGAAAGTTCGACAGGTCACGGGTCATCGTATTTCATCAGAAAATTGATTTTTTGGACTGTAGAAAAAAAGATTCAAAATGTCATTTGGATTGTGCCTCATGTTGAATAACTACTTTTGAAAGCCTCAATGTGACCAAAATTGCCATTTTTACATACTTTTTCTCCCACTCAGAAGCTTCTATTTCGACCATTTCAGGCATTAAAATGACTCTAAACACACTTATTTTAGTTCCAAAAGTGATAATTCACATGCAATAGTCATTTACTTTAAAAAAAAGAAAAAGATTAAAAAATTAGCATTTCTTACCATTTTGAGAAAGTTCGACAGGTCACGGGTCATCATATTTCATCAGAAAATTGATTTTTTGGACTGTAGAAAAAAAGATTCAAAATGTCATTTGGATTGTGCCTCATGTTGAATAACTACTTTTGAAAGCCTCAATGTGACCAAAATTGCCATTTTTACATACTTTTTCTCCCACTCAGAAGCTTCTATTTCGACCATTTTCAGGCATTAAAATGACTCTAAACACACTTATTTTAGTTCCAAAAGTGATAATTCACATGCAATAGTCATTTACAGTCAAAAAATTAAACATTAAAAAATTACCATTTCTGACCATCTGTAGAAAGTTCAACAGGTCACGGGTCATCGTTTTTCATCAGAAAATTGATTTTTTGGACTGTAGAAATATTGATTCAAAATGTCATTTGGATTGGGCTTCATGTTGAATAACTACATTTTCAAGCCTCATTGTGACCAGAATTGTCATTTTTACAGACTTTTTCTCCTACTCAGAAGCCTCTATTTCAACCATTTTCAGGCATTAAAATGACTCTAAACACACTTCTTTCAGTTCCAAAAGTGATAATTCACATGAAATAGTCATTTACTTTAAAAAATATAAATATTACATTTTTTTAATTTCTGACCATTTTGAGAAAGTTCGACAGGTCACGGGTCATCGTTTTTCATCAGAAAATTGATTTTTTGGACTGTAGAAAAAAAGATTCAAAATGTCATTTGGATTGTGCCTCATGTTGAATAACTAATTTTGAAAGCCTCAATGTGACCAAAATTGCCATTTTTACATACTTTTTCTCCTACTGAGAAGCTTCTATTTCGACCATTTTCAGGAATTAAAATTACTCTAAACACACTTATTTTAGTTCCAAAAGTGATAATTCACATGCAATAGTCATTTACTTTAAAAAACAATTTAAAAAAATTACCATTTCTGACCATCTGCAGAAAGTTCAACAGGTCACGGGTCATCGTTTTTCATCAGAAAATTGATTTTTTGGACTGTAGAAATATTGATTCAAAATGTCATTTGGATTGGGCTTCATGTTGAATAACTACATTTTCAAGCCTCATTGTGACCAGAATTGTCATTTTTACAGACTTTTTCTCCTACTCAGAAGCCTCTATTTCAACCAATTTCAGGCATTAAAATGACTCTAAACACACTTATTTTAGTTCCAAAAGGGATAATTCACATGCAATAGTCATTTACAGTCAAAAAATTAAACATTAAAAAATTACCATTTCTGACCATCTGCAGAAAGTTCAACAGGTCACGGGTCATCGTTTTTCATCAGAAAATTGATTTTTTGGGACTGTAGAAGAATTGATTCAAAATGTCATTTGGATTGTGCCTCATGTTGAATAACTACATTTTCAAGCCTCATTGTGACCAGAATTTGCAATTTACAGACTTTTTCTCCAACTCAGAAGCTTCTATTTCAACCATTTTCAGGCATTACAATGACTCTAAACACACTTATTTTAGTTCCAAAAGTGATAATTCACATGCAATAGTCATTTACTTTAAAAAACAATTTAAAAAAATTACCATTTCTGATCATTTTTTGAAAGTTCGACAGGTCACGGGTCATCGTTTTTCATCAGAAATTACATTTTTTGGACTGTAGAAAAAAAGATTCAAAATGTAATTTGGATTGTGCCTCATGTTGAATAACTACTTTTTAAAGCCTCAATGTGACCAAAATTGCCATTTTTACAGACTTTTTCTCCCACTCAGAAGCTTATATTTCGACCATTTTCAGCCATTAAAATGACTCTAAACACACTTATTTTAGTTCCAAAAGGGATAATTCACATGCAATAGTCATTTACTTTAAAAAAAATAAAAGATAAAAAAATTACCATTTCTGACCATTTTGAGAAAGTTCGACAGGTCACGGGTCATCGTATTTCATCAGAAAATTGATTTTTTGGACTGTAGAAAAAAAGATTCAAAATGTCATTTGGATTGTGCCTCATGTTGAATAACTACTTTTGAAAGCCTCAATGTGACCAAAATTGCCATTTTTACATACTTTTTCTCCCACTCAGAAGCTTCTATTTCGACCATTTTCAGGCATGAAAATGACTCTAAACACACCTATTTTAGTTCCAAAAGTGATAATTCACATGCAATAGTCATTTACTTTAAAAAAACAATAAACATTAAAAAATTACCATTTCTGATCATTTTTTGAAAGTTCGACAGGTCACGGGTCATCGTTTTTCATCAGAAAATTGATTTTTTGGACTGTAGAAAAAAAGATTCAAAATGTAATTTGGATTGTGCCTCATGTTGAATAACTACTTTTTAAAGCCTCAATGTGACCAAAATTGCCATTTTTACAGACTTTTTCTCCTACTCAGAAGCTTCTATTTCGACCACTTTCAGCCATTAAAATGACTCTAAACACACTTATTTTAGTTCCAAAAGGGATAATTCACATGCAATAGTCATTTACTTTAAAAAAAATAAAAGATAAAAAAATTACCATTTCTGACCATTTTGAGAAAGTTCGACAGGTCACGGGTCATCGTATTTCATCAGAAAATTGATTTTTTGGAATGTAGAAAAAAGATTCAAAATGTCATTTGGATTGTGCCTCATGTTGAATAACTACTTTTGAAAGCCTCAATATGACCAAAATTGCCATTTTTATATACTTTTTCTCCCACTCAGAAGCTTCTATTTCGACCATTTTCAGGCATTAAAATGACTCTAAACACACTTATTTTAGTTCCAAAAGTGATAATTCACATGCAATAGTCATTTACTTTAAAAAAACAAAAAGATTTAAAAATTACCATTTCTTACCATATTGAGAAAGTTCGACAGGTCATCGTATTTCATCAGAAAATTGATTTTTTGGACTGTAGAAAAAAAGATTCAAAATGTCATTTGGATTGTGCCTCATGTTGAATAACTAATTTTGAAAGCCTCAATGTGACCAAAATTGCCATTTTTACATACTTTTTCTCCTACTGAGAAGCTTCTATTTCGACCATTTTCAGGCATTAAAATTACTCTAAACACACTTATTTTAGTTCCAAAAGTGATAATTCACATGCAATAGTCATTTACAGTCAAAAAATTAAACATTAAAAAATTACCATTTCTTACCATTTTGAGAAAGTTCGACAGGTCAAGGGTCATCGTATTTCATCAGAAAATTGATTTTTTGGACTGTAGAAAAAAAGATTTAAAATGTCATTTGGATTGTGCCTCATGTTGAATAACTACTTTTTAAAGCCTCAATGTGACCAAAATTGACATTTTTACATAATTTGTCTCCTACTCAGAAGCTTCTATTTCGACCATTTTCAGGCATTAAAATGACTCTAAACACACTTATTTTAGTTCCAAAAGTGATAATTCACATGCAATAGTCATTTACTTTAAAAAAAATATAAATATTAAACAATTTAAATTTCTGACCATTTTGAGAAAGTTCGACAGGTCACGGGTCATCGTTTTTCATCAGAAAATTGATTTTTTGGACTGTAGAAAAAAAGATTCAAAATGTAATTTGGATTGTGCCTCATGTTGAATAACTACTTTTTAAAGCCTCAATGTGACCAAAATTGCCATTTTTACAGACTTTTTCTCTTACTCAGGAGCTTCTATTTCGACCAATTTCAGGCATTAAAATGACTCTAAACACACTTATTTTAGTTCCAAAAGTGATAATTCACATGCAATAGTCATTTACTTTAAAAAAAATAAAAGATAAAAAAATTACCATTTCTGACCATTTTGAGAAAGTTCGACAGGTCACGGGTCATCGTATTTCATCAGAAAATTGATTTTTTGGACTGTAGAAAAAAAGATTCAAAATGTCATTTGGATTGTGCCTCATGTTGAATAACTACTTTTGAAAGCCTCAATGTGACCAAAATTGCCATTTTTACATACTTTCTCTCCCACTCAGAAGCTTCTATTTCGACCATTTTCAGGCATTAAAATGACTCTAAAAACACTTATTTTAGTTCCAAAAGTGATAATTCACATGCAATAGTCATTTACTTTAAAAAACAATAAACATTAAAAAATTACCATTTCTGATCAGTTTTTGAAAGTTCGAATAGGTCACGGGTCATCGTTTTTCATCGGAAAATTAATTTTTTGGACTGTAGAAAAAAAGATTCAAAATGTCATTTGGATTGTGCCTCATGTTGAATAACTACTTTTTAAAGCCTCAATGTGACCAAAATTGCCATTTTTACAGACTTTTCTCCTACTCAGAAGCTTCTATTTCGACCATTTCAGGCATTAAAATGACTCTAAACACACTTATTTTATTTCCAAAAGGGATAATTCACATGCAATAGTCATTTACATTAAAAAAATTAAACATTAAAAAATTACCATTTCTGACCATTTTGAGAAAGTTCGACAGGTCACGGGTCATCGTATTTCATCAGAAAATTGATTTTTTGGACTGTAGAAATATTGATTCAAAATGTCATTTGGATTGGGCTTCATGTTGAATAACTACATTTTCAAGCCTCATTGTGACCAGAATTGTCATTTTTACAGACTTTTTCTCCTACTCAGAAGCCTCTATTTCAACCATTTTCAGGCATTAAAACGACTCTAAACACACTTATTTTAGTTCCAAAAGTGATAATTCACAAGCAATAGTCATTTACTTTAAAAAAAATAAACATTAAAAAATTACCATTTCTGATCATTTTTTGAAAGTTTGACAGGTCACGGGTCCTCGTTTTTTATCAGAAAATTGATTTTTTGGACTATAGAAGAAAAGAATCAAAATGTCATTTGGATTGTGCCTCATGTTGAATAACTACTTTTGAAAGCCTCAATGTGACCAAAATTGCCATTTTTACAGACTTTTTCTCCTACTCAGAAGCTTCTATTTCGACCATTTTCAGGCATTAAAATGACTCTAAACACACTTCTTTCAGTTCCAAAAGTGATAATTCACATGAAATAGTCATTTACTTTAAAAAATATAAATATTAAATTTTTTTAATTTCTGACCATTTTGAGAAAGTTCGACAGGTCACGGGTCATCGTTTTTCATCAGAAAATTGATTTTTTAGACTGTAGAAAAAAAGATTCAAAATGTAATTTGGATTGTGCCTCATGTTGAACAACCACTTTTTAAAGCCTCAATGTGACCAAATTGCCATTTTTACAGACTTTTTCTCTTACTCAGAAGCTTCTATTTCAACCAATTTCAGGCATTAAAATGACTCTAAACACACTTATTTTAGTTCCAAAAGGGATAATTCACATGCAATAGTCATTTACAGTCAAAAAATTAAACATTAAAAAATTACCATTTCTGACCATCTGCAGAAAGTTCAACAGGTCACGGGTCATCGTTTTTCATCAGAAAATTGATTTTTTGGGACTGTAGAAGAATTGATTCAAAATGTCATTTGGATTGTGCCTCATGTTGAATAACTACATTTTCAAGCCTCATTGTGACCAGAATTTGCATTTTTACAGACTTTTTCTCCTACTCAGAAGCTTCTATTTCAACTATTTTCAGGCATTACAATGACTCTAAACACACTTATTTTAGTTCCAAAAGTGATAATTCACATGCAATAGTCATTTACTTTAAAAAACAATAAACATTAAAAAATTACCATTTCTGATCATTTTTTGAAAGTTCGACAGGTCACGGGTCATCGTTTTTCATCAGAAAATACATTTTTTGGACTGTAGAAAAAAAGATTCAAAATGTCATTTGGATTGTGCCTCATGTTGAATAACTAATTCTTAAAGCCTCAATGTGACCAAAATTGCCATTTTTACAGACTTTTTCTCCTACTCAGAAGCTTCTATTTCGACCATTTTCAGGCATTAAAATCACTCTAAACACACTTATTTTAGTTCCAAAAGTGATAATTCACTTGCAATAGTCATTTACTTTAAAAAAAAGAAAAAGATTAAAAAATTACCATTTCTTACCATTTTGAGAAAGTTCGACAGGTCACGGGTCATCGTATTTCATCAGAAAATTGATTTTTTGGACTGTAGAAAAAAAGATTCAAAATGTCATTTGGATTGTGCCTCATGTTGAATAACTACTTTTGAAAGCCTCAATGTGACCAAAATTGCCATTTTTACATACTTTTTCTCCCACTCAGAAGCTTCTATTTCGACCATTTTCAGGCATTAAAATGACTCTAAACACACTTATTTTAGTTCCAAAAGTGATAATTCACATGCAATAGTCATTTACTTTAAAAAACAATAAACATTAAAAAATTACCATTTCTGATCAGTTTTTGAAAGTTCGAATATGTCACTGGTCATCGTTTTTCATCGGAAAATTAATTTTTTGGACTGTAGAAAAAAAGATTCAAAATGTCATTTGGATTGTGCCTCATGTTGAATAATTACTTTTTAAAGCCTCAATGTGACCAAAATTGCCATTTTTACAGACTTTTCCCCTACTCAGAAGCTTCTATTTCGACCATTTCAGGCATTAAAATGACTCTAAACACACTTATTTTAGTTCCAAAAGTGATAATTCACATGCAATAGTCATTTACTTTAAAAAAAAGAAAAAGATTAAAAAATTACCATTTCTTACCATTTTGAGAAAGTTCGACAGGTCACGGGTCATCGTATTTCATCAGAAAATTGATTTTTTGGACTGTAGAAAAAAAGATTCAAAATGTCATTTGGATTGTGCCTCATGTTGAATAACTACTTTTTAAAGTCTCAATGTGACCAAAATTGCCATTTTTACAGACTTTTTCTCCTACTCAGAAGCTTCTATTTCGACGATTTTCAGGCATTAAAATGACTCTAAACACACTTATTTTATTTCCAAAAGGGATAATTCACATGCAATAGTCATTTACATTCAAAAAATTAAACATTAAAAAATTACCATTTCTGACCATTTTGAGAAAGTTCGACAGGTCACGGGTCATCGTTTTTCATCAGAAAATTGATTTTTGGACTGTAGAAAAAAAGATTCAAAATGTAATTTGGATTGTGCCTCATGTTGAATAACTACTTTTTAAAGCCTCAATGTGACCAAAATTGCCATTTTTACAGACTTTTTCTCCCACTCAGAAGCTTCTATTTCGACAATTTTCAGCCATTAAAATGACCCTAAACACACTTATTTTAGTTCCAAAAGGGATAATTCACATGCAATAGTCATTTACTTTAAAAAAAATAAAAGATAAAAAAATTACCATTTCTGACCATTTTGAGAAAGTTCGACAGGTCACGGGTCATCGTATTTCATCAGAAAATTGATTTTTTGGACTGTAGAAAAAAAGATTCAAAATGTCATTTGGATTGTGCCTCATGTTGAATAACTACTTTTGAAAGCCTCAATGTGACCAAAATTGCCATTTTTACATACTTTTTCTCCCACTCAGAAGCTTCTATTTCGACCATTTTCAGGCATTAAAATGACTCTAAACACACTTATTTTAGTTCCAAAAGTGATAATTCACATGCAATAGTCATTTACTTTAAAAAACAATAAACATTAAAAAATTACCATTTCTGATCATTTTTTGAAAGTTCGACAGGTCACGGGTCATCGTTTTTCATCAGAAAATTGATTTTTTGGACTGTAGAAAAAAAGATTCAAAATGTAATTTGGATTGTGCCTCATGTTGAATAACTACTTTTTAAAGCCTCAATGTGACCAAAATTGCCATTTTTACAGACTTTTTCTCATACACAGAAGCTTCTGTTTCCACCAATTTCAGGCATTAAAATGACTCTAACACACTTATTTTAGTTCCAAAAGGGATAATTCACATGCAATAGTCATTTACATTCAAAAAATTAAACATTAAAAAATTACCATTTCTGACCATTTTGAGAAAGTTCGACAGGTCACGGGTCATCGTTTTTCATCAGAAAATTGATTTTTTGGCCTGTAGAAAAAAAGATTCAAAATGTAATTTGGATTGTGCCTCATGTTGAATAACTACTTTTTAAAGCCTCAATGTGACCAAAATTGCCATTTTTACAACTTTTTCACCTACTCAGAAGCTTCTATTTTGACGATGTTCAGGCATTAAAATGACTCTAAAAACACTTATTTTAGTTCCAAAAGTGATAATTCACATGCAATAGTCATTTACTTTAAAAAACAATAAACATTAAAAAATTACCATTTCTGATCATTTTTTGAAAGTTCGACAGGTCATGGGTCATCGTTTTTCATCAGAAAATTGATTTTTTGGCCTGTAGAAAAAAAGATTCAAAATGTAATTTGGATTGTGCCTCATGTTGAATAACTACTTTTTAAAGCCTCAATGTGACCAAAATTGCCATTTTTACAACTTTTTCACCTACTCAGAAGCTTCTATTTTGACGATGTTCAGGCATTAAAATGACTCTAAACACACTATTTTATTTCCAAAAGGGATAATTCACATGCAATAGTCATTTACATTCAAAAAATTAAACATTAAAAAATTACCATTTCTGACCATTTTGAGAAAGTTCGACAGGTCACGGGTCATCGTATTTCATCAGAAAATTGATTTTTTGGACTGTAGAAAAAAAGATTCAAAATGTCATTTGGATTGTGCCTCATGTTGAATAACTACTTTTGAAAGCCTCAATGTGACCAAAATTGCCATTTTTACATACTTTTTCTCCCACTCAGAAGCTTCTATTTCGACCATTTTCAGGCATTAAAATGACTCTAAACACACTTATTTTAGTTCCAAAAGTGATAATTCACATGCAATAGTCATTTACTTTAAAAAACAATAAACATTAAAAAATTACCATTTCTGATCATTTTTTGAAAGTTCGACAGGTCACGGGTCATCGTTTTTCATCAGAAAATTGATTTTTTGGACTGTAGAAAAAAAGATTCAAAATGTAATTTGGATTGTGCCTCATGTTGAATAACTACTTTTTAAAGCCTCAATGTGACCAAAATTGCCATTTTTACAACTTTTTCTCCTACTCAGAAGCTTCTATTTCGACCATTTTCAGCCATTAAAATGACTCTAAACACACTTATTTTAGTTCCAAAAGGGATAATTCACATGCAATAGTCATTTACTTTAAAAAAAAAAAAAGATAAAAAAATTACCATTTCTGACCATTTTGAGAAAGTTCGACAGATCACGGGTCATCGTTTTTCATCAGAAAATTTATTTTTTGGACTGTAGAAAAAAGATTCAAAATGTCATTTGGATTGTGCCTCATGTTGAATAACTACTTTTGAAAGCCTCAATGTGACCAAAATTGCCATTTTTACATACTTTTTCTCCCACTCAGAAGCTTCTATTTCGACCATTTTCAGGCATTAAAATGACTCTAAACACACTTATTTTAGTTCCAAAAGTGATAATTCACATGCAATAGTCATTTACTTTAAAAAACAATAAACATTAAAAAACTTACCATTTCTGATCATTTTTTGAAAGTTCGACAGGTCACGGGTCATCGTTTTTCATCAGAAAATTGATTTTTTGGACTGTAGAAAAAAAGATTTAAAATGTCATTTGGATTGTGCCTCATGTTGAATAACTACTTTTTAAAGCCTCAATGTGACCAAAATTGCCATTTTTACAGACTTTTTCTCCTACTCAGAAGCTTCTATTTCGACCATTTTCAGGCAATAAAATGATCTAAACACACTTATTTTAGTTCCAAAAGTGATAATTCACATGCAATAGTCATTTACTTTGAAAAAAAAAAAAGATTAAAAAATTACCATTTCTTACCATATTGAGAAAGTTCGACAGGTCATCGTATTTCATCAGAAAATTGATTTTTTGGACTGTAGAAAAAAAGATTAAAAATGTCATTTGGATTGTGCCTCATGTTGAATAACTAATTTTGAAAGCCTCAATGTGACCAAAATTGCCATTTTTACAGACTTTTTCTCCTACTGAGAAGCTTCTATTTCGACCATTTTCAGGCATTAAAATGACTCTAAACACACTTATTTTAGTTCCAAAAGGGATAATTCACATGCAATAGTCATTTACAGTCAAAAAATTAAACATTAAAAAATTACCATTTCTGACCATCTGCAGAAAGTTCAACAGGTCACGGGTCATCGTTTTTCATCAGAAAATTGATTTTTTGGACTGTAGAAATATTGATTCAAAATGTCATGTGGATAGGGCTTCATGTTGAATAACTACATTTTCAAGCCTCATTGTGACCAGAATTGTCATTTTTACAGACTTTTTCTCCTACTCAGAAGCTTCTATTTCGATCATTTTCAGCCATTAAAATGACTCTAAACACACTTATTTTAGTTCCAAAAGGGATAAATCACATGCAATAGTCATTTACTTTAAAAAAAATAAAAGATAAAAAAATTACCATTTCTGACCATTTTGAGAAAGTTCGACAGGTCACTGGTCATCGTATTTCATCAGAAAATTAATTTTTTGGACTGTAGAAAAAAAGATTCAAAATGTCATTTGGATTGTGCCTCATGTTGAATAACTACTTTTGAAAGCCTCAATGTGACCAAAATTGCCATTTTTACATACTTTTTCTCCCACTCAGAAGCTTCTATTTCGACCATTTTCAGGCATTAAAATGACTCTAAACACACTTATTTTAGTTCCAAAAGTGATAATTCACATGCAATAGTCATTTACTTTAAAAACAATAAACATTAAAAAATTACCATTTCTGATCAGTTTTTGAAAGTTCGAATAGGTCACGGGTCATCGTTTTTCATCAGAAAATTAATTTTTTGGACTGTAGAAAAAAAGATTCAAAATGTCATTTGGATTGTGCCTCATGTTGAATAACTACTTTTTAAAGCCTCAATGTGACCAAAATTGCCATTTTTACAGACTTTTCTCCTACTCAGAAGCTTCTATTTCGACCATTTCAGGCATTAAAATGACTCTAAACACACTTATTTTAGTTCCAAAAGTGATAATTCACATGCAATAGTCATTTACTTTAAAAAAAAGAAAAAGATTAAAAAATTAGCATTTCTTACCATTTTGAGAAAGTTCGACAGGTCACGGGTCATCATATTTCATCAGAAAATTGATTTTTTGGACTGTAGAAAAAAAGATTCAAAATGTCATTTGGATTGTGCCTCATGTTGAATAACTACTTTTTAAAGCCTCAATGTGACCAAAATTGCCATTTTTACAGACTTTTTCTCCTACTCAGAAGCTTCTATTTCGACGATTTTCAGGCATTAAAATGACTCTAAACACACTTATTTTATTTCCAAAAGGGATAATTCACATGCAATAGTCATTTACATTCAAAAAATTAAACATTAAAAAATTACCATTTCTGACCATTTTGAGAAAGTTTGACAGGTCACGGGTCATCGTATTTCATCAGAAAATTGATTTTTTGGACTGTAGAAAAAAAGATTCAAAATGTCATTTGGATTGTGCCTCATGTTGAATAACTACTTTTGAAAGCCTCAATGTGACCAAAATTGCCCTTTTTACATACTTTTTCTCCCAATCAGAAGCTTCTATTTCGACCATTTTCAGGCATTAAAATGACTCTAAACACACTTATTTTAGTTCCAAAAGTGATAATTCACATGCAATAGTCATTTACAGTCAAAAAATTAAACATTAAAAAATTACCATTTCTGACCATCTGCAGAAAGTTCAACAGGTCACGGGTCATCGTTTTTCATCAGAAAATTGATTTTTTGGACTGTAGAAATATTGATTCAAAATGTCATTTGGATTGGGCTTCATGTTGAATAAGTACATTTTCAAGCCTCATTGTGACCAGAATTGTCATTTTTACAGACTTTTTCTCCTACTCAGAAGCCTCTATTTCAACCATTTTCAGGCATTAAAATGACTCTAAACACACTTCTTTCAGTTCCAAAAGTGATAATTCACATGAAATAGTCATTTACTTTAAAAAATATAAATATTACATTTTTTTAATTTCTGACCATTTTGAGAAAGTTCGACAGGTCACGGGTCATCGTTTTTCATCAGAAAATTGATTTTTTGGACTGTAGAAAAAAAGATTCAAAATGTCATTTGGATTGTGCCTCATGTTGAATAACTAATTTTGAAAGCCTCAATGTGACCAAAATTGCCATTTTTACATACTTTTTCTCCTACTGAGAAGCTTCTATTTCGACCATTTTCAGGAATTAAAATTACTCTAAACACACTTATTTTAGTTCCAAAAGTGATAATTCACATGCAATAGTCATTTACAGTCAAAAAATTAAACATTAAAAAATTACCATTTCTGACCATCTGCAGAAAGTTCAACAGGTCACGGGTCATCGTTTTTCATCAGAAAATTGATTTTTTGGACTGTAGAAATATTGATTCAAAATGTCATTTGGATTGGGCTTCATGTTGAATAACTACATTTTCAAGCCTCATTGTGACCAGAATTGTCATTTTTACAGACTTTTTCTCCTACTCAGAAGCCTCTATTTCAACCAATTTCAGGCAATAAAATGACTCTAAACACACTTATTTTAGTTCCAAAAGGGATAATTCATATGCAATAGTCATTTACAGTCAAAAAATTAAACATTAAAAAATTACCATTTCTGACCATCTGCAGAAAGTTCAACAGGTCACGGGTCATCGTTTTTCATCAGAAAATTGATTTTTTGGGACTGTAGAAGAATTGATTCAAAATGTCATTTGGATTGTGCCTCATGTTGAATAACTACATTTTCAAGCCTCATTGTGACCAGAATTTGCAATTTACAGACTTTTTCTCCAACTCAGAAGCTTCTATTTCAACCATTTTCAGGCATTACAATGACTCTAAACACACTTATTTTAGTTCCAAAAGTGATAATTCACATGCAATAGTCATTTACTTTAAAAAACAATTTAAAAAAATTACCATTTCTGATCATTTTTTGAAAGTTCGACAGGTCACGGGTCATCGTTTTTCATCAGAAAATATATTTTTTGGACTGTAGAAAAAAAGATTCAAAATGTAATTTGGATTGTGCCTCATGTTGAATAACTACTTTTTAAAGCCTCAATGTGACCAAAATTGCCATTTTTACAGACTTTTTCTCCCACTCAGAAGCTTATATTTCGACCATTTTCAGCCATTAAAATGACTCTAAACACACTTATTTTAGTTCCAAAAGGGATAATTGACATGCAATAGTCATTTACTTTAAAAAAAATAAAGGATAAAAAAATTACCATTTCTGACCATTTTGAGAAAGTTCGACAGGTCACGGGTCATCGTATTTCATCAGAAAATTGATTTTTTGGACTGTAGAAAAAAAGATTCAAAATGTCATTTGGATTGTGCCTCATGTTGAATAACTACTTTTGAAAGCCTCAATGTGACCAAAATTGCCATTTTTACATACTTTTTCTCCCACTCAGAAGCTTCTATTTCGACCATTTTCAGGCATTAAAATGACTCTAAACACACCTATTTTAGTTCCAAAAGTGATAATTCACATGCAATAGTCATTTACTTTAAAAAACAATAAACATTAAAAAATTACCATTTCTGATCATTTTTTGAAAGTTCGACAGGTCACGGGTCATCGTTTTTCATCAGAAAATTGATTTTTTGGACTGTAGAAAAAAAGATTCAAAATGTAATTTGGATTGTGCCTCATGTTGAATAACTACTTTTTAAAGCCTCAATGTGACCAAAATTGCCATTTTTACAGACTTTTTCTCCTACTCAGAAGCTTCTATTTCGACCATTTTCAGCCATTAAAATGACTCTAAACACACTTATTTTAGTTCCAAAAGGGATAATTCACATGCAATAGTCATTTACTTTAAAAAAAATAAAAGATAAAAAAATTACCATTTCTGACCATTTTGAGAAAGTTCGACAGGTCACGGGTCATCGTATTTCATCAGAAAATTGATTTTTTGGACTGTAGAAAAAAAGATTCAAAATGTCATTTGGATTGTGCCTCATGTTGAATAACTACTTTTGAAAGCCTCAATATGACCAAAATTGCCATTTTTATATACTTTTTCTCCCACTCAGAAGCTTCTATTTCGACCATTTTCAGGCATTAAAATGACTCTAAACACACTTATTTTAGTTCCAAAAGTGATAATTCACATGCAATAGTCATTTACTTTAAAAAAACAAAAAGATTTAAAAATTACCATTTCTTACCATATTGAGAAAGTTCGACAGGTCATCGTATTTCATCAGAAAATTGATTTTTTGGACTGTAGAAAAAAAAGATTCAAAATGTCATTTGGATTGTGCCTCATGTTGAATAACTAATTTTGAAAGCCTCAATGTGACCAAAATTGCCATTTTTACATACTTTTTCTCCTACTGAGAAGCTTCTATTTCGACCATTTTCAGGCATTAAAATTACTCTAAACACACTTATTTTAGTTCCAAAAGTGATAATTCACATGCAATAGTCATTTACAGTCAAAAAATTAAACATTAAAAAATTACCATTTCTTACCATTTTGAGAAAGTTCGACAGGTCACGGGTCATCGTATTTCATCAGAAAATTGATTTTTTGGACTGTAGAAAAAAAGATTTAAAATGTCATTTGGATTGTGCCTCATGTTGAATAACTACTTTTTAAAGCCTCAATGTGACCAAAATTGACATTTTTACATAATTTGTCTCCTACTCAGAAGCTTCTATTTCGACCATTTTCAGGCATTAAAATGACTCTAAACACACTTATTTTAGTTCCAAAAGTGATAATTCACATGCAATAGTCATTTACTTTAAAAAAAATATAAATATTAAACAATTTAAATTTCTGACCATTTTGAGAAAGTTCGACAGGTCATCGTATTTCATCAGAAAATTGATTTTTTGGACTGTAGAAAAAAAGATTCAAAATGTCATTTGGATTGTGCCTCATGTTGAATAACTAATTTTGAAAGCCTCAATGTGACCAAAATTGCCATTTTTACATACTTTTTCTCCTACTGAGAAGCTTCTATTTCGACCATTTTCAGGCATTAAAATTACTCTAAACACACTTATTTTAGTTCCAAAAGTGATAATTCACATGCAATAGTCATTTACAGTCAAAAAATTAAACATTAAAAAATTACCATTTCTTACCATTTTGAGAAAGTTCGACAGGTCACGGGTCATCGTTTTTCATCAGAAAATTGATTTTTTGGACTGTAGAAAAAAAGATTCAAAATGTAATTTGGATTGTGCCTCATGTTGAATAACTACTTTTTAAAGCCTCAATGTGACCAAAATTGCCATTTTTACAGACTTTTTCTCTTACTCAGGAGCTTCTATTTCGACCAATTTCAGGCATTAAAATGACTCTAAACCCACTTATTTTAGTTCCAAAAGTGATAATTCACATGCAATAGTCATTTACTTTAAAAAAAATAAAAGATAAAAAAATTACCATTTCTGACCATTTTGAGAAAGTTCGACAGGTCACGGGTCATCGTATTTCATCAGAAAATTGATTTTTTGGACTGTAGAAAAAAAGATTCAAAATGTCATTTGGATTGTGCCTCATGTTGAATAACTACTTTTGAAAGCCTCAATATGACCAAAATTGCCATTTTTATATACTTTTTCTCCCACTCAGAAGCTTCTATTTCGACCATTTTCAGGCATTAAAATGACTCTAAACACACTTATTTTAGTTCCAAAAGTGATAATTCACATGCAATAGTCATTTACTTTAAAAAAACAAAAAGATTTAAAAATTACCATTTCTTACCATATTGAGAAAGTTCGACAGGTCATCGTATTTCATCAGAAAATTGATTTTTTGGACTGTAGAAAAAAAGATTCAAAATGTCATTTGGATTGTGCCTCATGTTGAATAACTAATTTTGAAAGCCTCAATGTGACCAAAATTGCCATTTTTACATACTTTTTCTCCTACTGAGAAGCTTCTATTTCGACCATTTTCAGGCATTAAAATTACTCTAAACACACTTATTTTAGTTCCAAAAGTGATAATTCACATGCAATAGTCATTTACAGTCAAAAAATTAAACATTAAAAAATTACCATTTCTTACCATTTTGAGAAAGTTCGACAGGTCACGGGTCATCGTATTTCATCAGAAAATTGATTTTTTGGACTGTAGAAAAAAAGATTTAAAATGTCATTTGGATTGTGCCTCATGTTGAATAACTACTTTTTAAAGCCTCAATTTGACCAAAATTGACATTTTTACATAATTTGTCTCCTACTCAGAAGCTTCTATTTCGACCATTTTCAGGCATTAAAATGACTCTAAACACACTTATTTTAGTTCCAAAAGTGATAATTCACATGCAATAGTCATTTACTTTAAAAAAAATATTAAACAATTTAAATTTCTGACCATTTTGAGAAAGTTCGACAGGTCACGGGTCATCGTTTTTCATCAGAAAATTGATTTTTTTGACTGTAGAAAAAAAGATTCAAAATGTAATTTGGATTGTGCCTCATGTTGAATAACTACTTTTTAAAGCCTCAATGTGACCAAAATTGCCATTTTTACAGACTTTTTCTCTTACTCGGGAGCTTCTATTTCGACCAATTTCAGGCATTAAAATGACTCTAAACACACCTATTTTAGTTCCAAAAGTGATAATTCACATGCAATAATCATTTACTTTAAAAAAAATAAAAGATAAAAAAATTACCATTTCTGACCATTTTGAGAAAGTTTGACAGGTCACGGGTCATCGTATTTCATCAGAAAATTGATTTTTTGGACTGTAGAAAAAAAGATTCAAAATGTCATTTGGATTGTGCCTCATGTTGAGTAACTACTTTTGAAAGCCTCAATGTGACCAAAATTGCCATTTTTACATACTTTCTCTCCCACTCAGAAGCTTCTATTTCGACCATTTTCAGGCATTAAAATGACTCTAAAAACACTTATTTTAGTTCCAAAAGTGATAATTCACATGCAATAGTCATTTACTTTAAAAAACAATAAACATTAAAAAATTACCATTTCTGATCAGTTTTTGAAAGTTCGAATAGGTCACGGGTCATCGTTTTTCATCGGAAAATTAATTTTTTGGACTGTAGAAAAAAAGATTCAAAATGTCATTTGGATTGTGTCTCATGTTGAATAACTACTTTTTAAAGCCTCAATGTGACCAAAATTGCCATTTTTACAGACTTTTCTCCTACTCAGAAGCTTCTATTTCGACCATTTTAGGCATTAAAATGACTCTAAACACACTTATTTTAGTTCCAAAAGTGATAATTCACATGCAATAGTCATTTACTTTAAAAAAAAGAAAAAGATTAAAAAATTACCATTTCTTACCATTTTGAGAAAGTTCGACAGGTCACGGGTCATCGTATTTCATCAGAAAATTGATTTTTTGGACTGTAGAAAAAAAGATTCAAAATGTCATTTGGATTGTGCCTCATGTTGAATAACTACTTTTTAAAGCCTCAATGTGACCAAAATTGCCATTTTTACAGACTTTTTCTCTTACTCAGGAGCTTCTATTTCGACCAATTTCAGGCATTAAAATGACTCTAAACACACTTATTTTAGTTCCAAAAGTGATAATTCACATGCAATAGTCATTTACTTTAAAAAAAATAAAAGATAAAAAAATTACCATTTCTGACCATTTTGAGAAAGTTCGACAGGTCACGGGTCATCGTATTTCATCAGAAAATGGATTTTTTGGACTGTAGAAAAAAAGATTCAAAATGTCATTTGGATTGTGCCTCATGTTGAATAACTACTTTTGAAAGCCTCAATGTGACCAAAATTGCCATTTTTACATACTTTCACTCCCACTCAGAAGCTTCTATTTCGACCATTTTCAGGCATTAAAATGACTCTAAAAACACTTATTTTAGTTCCAAAAGTGATAATTCACATGCAATAGTCATTTACTTTAAAAAAACAATAAACATTAAAAAATTACCATTTCTGATCATTTTTTGAAAGTTCGACAGGTCACGGGTCATCGTTTTTCATCGGAAAATTAATTTTTTGGACTGTAGAAAAAAATATTCAAAATGTAATTTGGATTGTGCCTCATGTTGAATAACTACTTTTTAAAGCCTCAATGTGACCAAAATTGCCATTTTTACAGACTTTTCTCCTACTCAGAAGCTTCTATTTCGACCATTTCAGGCATTAAAATGACTCTAAACACACTTATTTTAGTTCCAAAAGTGATAATTCACATGCAATAGTCATTTACTTTAAAAAAAAGAAAAAGATTAAAAAATTACCATTTCTTACCATTTTGAGAAAGTTCGACAGGTCACGGGTCATCGTATTTCATCAGAAAATTGATTTTTTGGACTGTAGAAAAAAAGATTCAAAATGTCATTTGGATTGTGCCTCATGTTGAATAACTACTTTTGAAAGCCTCAATGTGACCAAAATTGCCATTTTTACATACTTTTTCTCCCACTCAGAAGCTTCTATTTCGACCATTTTCAGGCATTAAAATGACTCTAAAAACACTTCTTTTAGTTCCAAAAGTGATAATTCACATGCAATAGTCATTTACTTTAAAAAACAATAAACATTAAAAAATTACCATTTCTGATCATTTTTTGAAAGTTCGACAGGTCACGGGTCATCGTTTTTCATCAGAAAATTGATTTTTTGGACTGTAGAAAAAAAGATTCAAAATGTAATTTGGATTGTGCCTCATGTTGAATAACTACTTTTTAAAGCCTCAATGTGACCAAAATTGCCATTTTTACAGACTTTTTCTCTTACTCGGGAGCTTCTATTTCGACCAATTTCAGGCATTAAAATGACTCTAAACACACCTATTTTAGTTCCAAAAGTGATAATTCACATGCAATAATCATTTACTTTAAAAAAAATAAAAGATAAAAAAATTACCATTTCTGACCATTTTGAGAAAGTTTGACAGGTCACGGGTCATCGTATTTCATCAGAAAATTGATTTTTTGGACTGTAGAAAAAAAGATTCAAAATGTCATTTGGATTGTGCCTCATGTTGAATAACTACTTTTGAAAGCCTCAATGTGACCAAAATTGCCATTTTTACATACTTTCTCTCCCACTCAGAAGCTTCTATTTCGACCATTTTCAGGCATTAAAATGACTCTAAAAACACTTATTTTAGTTCCAAAAGTGATAATTCACATGCAATAGTCATTTACTTTAAAAAACAATAAACATTAAAAAATTACCATTTCTGATCAGTTTTTGAAAGTTCGAATAGGTCACGGGTCATCGTTTTTCATCGGAAAATTAATTTTTTGGACTGTAGAAAAAAAGATTCAAAATGTCATTTGGATTGTGTCTCATGTTGAATAACTACTTTTTAAAGCCTCAATGTGACCAAAATTGCCATTTTTACAGACTTTTCTCCTACTCAGAAGCTTCTATTTCGACCATTTTAGGCATTAAAATGACTCTAAACACACTTATTTTAGTTCCAAAAGTGATAATTCACATGCAATAGTCATTTACTTTAAAAAAAAGAAAAAGATTAAAAAATTACCATTTCTTACCATTTTGAGAAAGTTCGACAGGTCACGGGTCATCGTATTTCATCAGAAAATTGATTTTTTGGACTGTAGAAAAAAAGATTCAAAATGTCATTTGGATTGTGCCTCATGTTGAATAACTACTTTTTAAAGCCTCAATGTGACCAAAATTGCCATTTTTACAGACTTTTTCTCTTACTCAGGAGCTTCTATTTCGACCAATTTCAGGCATTAAAATGACTCTAAACACACTTATTTTAGTTCCAAAAGTGATAATTCACATGCAATAGTCATTTACTTTAAAAAAAATAAAAGATAAAAAAATTACCATTTCTGACCATTTTGAGAAAGTTCGACAGGTCACGGGTCATCGTATTTCATCAGAAAATGGATTTTTTGGACTGTAGAAAAAAAGATTCAAAATGTCATTTGGATTGTGCCTCATGTTGAATAACTACTTTTGAAAGCCTCAATGTGACCAAAATTGCCATTTTTACATACTTTCACTCCCACTCAGAAGCTTCTATTTCGACCATTTTCAGGCATTAAAATGACTCTAAAAACACTTATTTTAGTTCCAAAAGTGATAATTCACATGCAATAGTCATTTACTTTAAAAAAACAATAAACATTAAAAAATTACCATTTCTGATCATTTTTTGAAAGTTCGACAGGTCACGGGTCATCGTTTTTCATCGGAAAATTAATTTTTTGGACTGTAGAAAAAAATATTCAAAATGTAATTTGGATTGTGCCTCATGTTGAATAACTACTTTTTAAAGCCTCAATGTGACCAAAATTGCCATTTTTACAGACTTTTCTCCTACTCAGAAGCTTCTATTTCGACCATTTCAGGCATTAAAATGACTCTAAACACACTTATTTTAGTTCCAAAAGTGATAATTCACATGCAATAGTCATTTACTTTAAAAAAAAGAAAAAGATTAAAAAATTACCATTTCTTACCATTTTGAGAAAGTTCGACAGGTCACGGGTCATCGTATTTCATCAGAAAATTGATTTTTTGGACTGTAGAAAAAAAGATTCAAAATGTCATTTGGATTGTGCCTCATGTTGAATAACTACTTTTGAAAGCCTCAATGTGACCAAAATTGCCATTTTTACATACTTTTTCTCCCACTCAGAAGCTTCTATTTCGACCATTTTCAGGCATTAAAATGACTCTAAAAACACTTCTTTTAGTTCCAAAAGTGATAATTCACATGCAATAGTCATTTACTTTAAAAAACAATAAACATTAAAAAATTACCATTTCTGATCATTTTTTGAAAGTTCGACAGGTCATGGGTCATCGTTTTTCATCAGAAAATTGATTTTTTGGACTGTAGAAAAAAAGATTCAAAATGTAATTTGGATTGTGCCTCATGTTGAATAACTACTTTTTAAAGCCTCAATGTGACCAAAATTGCCATTTTTACAACTTTTTCACCTACTCAGAAGCTTCTATTTTGACGATGTTCAGGCATTAAAATGACTCTAAACACACTTATTTTATTTCCAAAAGGGATAATTCACATGCAATAGTCATTTACATTAAAAACATTAAACATTAAAAAATTACCATTTCTGACCATTTTGAGAAAGTTCGACAGGTCACGGGTCATCGTATTTCATCAGAAAATTGATTTTTTGGACTGTAGAAAAAAAGATTCAAAATGTCATTTGGATTGTGCCTCATGTTGAATAACTACTTTTGAAAGCCTCAATGTGACCAAAATTGCCATTTTTACATACTTTTTCTCCCACTCAGAAGCTTCTATTTCGACCATTTTCAGGCATTAAAATGACTCTAAACACACTTATTTTAGTTCCAAAAGTGATAATTCACATGCAATAGTCATTTACTTTAAAAAACAATAAACATTAAAAAATTACCATTTCTGATCATTTTTTGAAAGTTCGACAGGTCACGGGTCATCGTTTTTCATCAGAAAATTGATTTTTTGGACTGTAGAAAAAAAGATTCAAAATGTAATTTGGATTGTGCCTCATGTTGAATAACTACTTTTTAAAGCCTCAATGTGACCAAAATTGCCATTTTTACAACTTTTTCTCCTACTCAGAAGCTTCTATTTCGACCATTTTCAGCCATTAAAATGACTCTAAACACACTTATTTTAGTTCCAAAAGGGATAATTCACATGCAATAGTCATTTACTTTAAAAAAAAAAAAAGATAAAAAAATTACAATTTCTGACCATTTTGAGAAAGTTCGACAGATCACGGGTCATCGTTTTTCATCAGAAAATTTATTTTTTGGACTGTAGAAAAAAGATTCAAAATGTCATTTGGATTGTGCCTCATGTTGAATAACTACTTTTGAAAGCCTCAATGTGACCAAAATTGCCATTTTTACATACTTTTTCTCCCACTCAGAAGCTTCTATTTCGACCATTTTCAGGCATTAAAATGACTCTAAACACACTTATTTTAGTTCCAAAAGTGATAATTCACATGCAATAGTCATTTACTTTAAAAAACAATAAACATTAAAAAACTTACCATTTCTGATCATTTTTTGAAAGTTCGACAGGTCACGGGTCATCGTTTTTCATCAGAAAATTGATTTTTTGGACTGTAGAAAAAAAGATTTAAAATGTCATTTGGATTGTGCCTCATGTTGAATAACTACTTTTTAAAGCCTCAATGTGACCAAAATTGCCATTTTTACAGACTTTTTCTCCTACTCAGAAGCTTCTATTTCGACCATTTTCAGGCAATAAAATGATCTAAACACACTTATTTTAGTTCCAAAAGTGATAATTCACATGCAATAGTCATTTACTTTGAAAAAAAAAAAGATTAAAAAATTACCATTTCTTACCATATTGAGAAAGTTCGACAGGTCATCGTATTTCATCAGAAAATTGATTTTTTGGACTGTAGAAAAAAAGATTAAAAATGTCATTTGGATTGTGCCTCATGTTGAATAACTAATTTTGAAAGCCTCAATGTGACCAAAATTGCCATTTTTACAGACTTTTTCTCCTACTGAGAAGCTTCTATTTCGACCATTTTCAGGCATTAAAATGACTCTAAACACACTTATTTTAGTTCCAAAAGGGATAATTCACATGCAATAGTCATTTACAGTCAAAAAATTAAACATTAAAAAATTACCATTTCTGACCATCTGCAGAAAGTTCAACAGGTCACGGGTCATCGTTTTTCATCAGAAAATGGATTTTTTGGACTGTAGAAATATTGATTCAAAATGTCATGTGGATAGGGCTTCATGTTGAATAACTACATTTTCAAGCCTCATTGTGACCAGAATTGTCATTTTTACAGACTTTTTCTCCTACTCAGAAGCTTCTATTTCGATCATTTTCAGCCATTAAAATGACTCTAAACACACTTATTTTAGTTCCAAAAGGGATAAATCACATGCAATAGTCATTTACTTTAAAAAAAATAAAAGATAAAAAAATTACCATTTCTGACCATTTTGAGAAAGTTCGACAGGTCACTGGTCATCGTATTTCATCAGAAAATTGATTTTTTGGACTGTAGAAAAAAAGATTCAAAATGTCATTTGGATTGTGCCTCATGTTGAATAACTACTTTTGAAAGCCTCAATGTGACCAAAATTGCCATTTTTACATACTTTTTCTCCCACTCAGAAGCTTCTATTTCGACCATTTTCAGGCATTAAAATGACTCTAAAAACACTTATTTTAGTTCCAAAAGTGATAATTCACATGCAATAGTCATTTACTTTAAAAAACAATAAACATTAAAAAATTACCATTTCTGATCATTTTTTGAAAGTTCGACAGGTCATGGGTCATCGTTTTTCATCAGAAAATTGATTTTTTGGACTGTAGAAAAAAAGATTCAAAATGTAATTTGGATTGTGCCTCATGTTGAATAACTACTTTTTAAAGCCTCAATGTGACCAAAATTGCCATTTTTACAACTTTTTCACCTACTCAGAAGCTTCTATTTTGACGATGTTCAGGCATTAAAATGACTCTAAACACACCTATTTTATTTCCAAAAGGGATAATTCACATGCAATAGTCATTTACATTCAAAAAATTAAACATTAAAAAATTACCATTTCTGACCATTTTGAGAAAGTTCGACAGGTCACGGGTCATCGTATTTCATCAGAAAATTGATTTTTTGGACGGTAGAAAAAAAGATTCAAAATGTCATTTGGATTGTGCCTCATGTTGAATAACTACTTTTGAAAGCCTCAATGTGACCAAAATTGCCATTTTTACATACTTTTTCTCCCACTCAGAAGCTTCTATTTCGACCATTTTCAGGCATTAAAATGACTCTAAACACACTTATTTTAGTTCCAAAAGTGATAATTCACATGCAATAGTCATTTACTTTAAAAAACAATAAACATTAAAAAATTACCATTTCTGATCATTTTTTGAAAGTTCGACAGGTCACGGGTCATCGTTTTTCATCAGAAAATTGATTTTTTGGACTGTAGAAAAAAAGATTCAAAATGTAATTTGGATTGTGCCTCATGTTGAATAACTACTTTTTAAAGCCTCAATGTGACCAAAATTGCCATTTTTACAACTTTTTCTCCTACTCAGAAGCTTCTATTTCGACCATTTTCAGCCATTAAAATGACTCTAAACACACTTATTTTAGTTCCAAAAGGGATAATTCACATGCAATAGTCATTTACTTTAAAAAAAAAAAAAGATAAAAAAATTACCATTTCTGACCATTTTGAGAAAGTTCGACAGATCACGGGTCATCGTTTTTCATCAGAAAATTTATTTTTTGGACTGTAGAAAAAAGATTCAAAATGTCATTTGGATTGTGCCTCATGTTGAATAACTACTTTTGAAAGCCTCAATGTGACCAAAATTGCCATTTTTACATACTTTTTCTCCCACTCAGAAGCTTCTATTTCGACCATTTTCAGGCATTAAAATGACTCTAAACACACTTATTTTAGTTCCAAAAGTGATAATTCACATGCAATAGTCATTTACTTTAAAAAACAATAAACATTAAAAAACTTACCATTTCTGATCATTTTTTGAAAGTTCGACAGGTCACGGGTCATCGTTTTTCATCAGAAAATTGATTTTTTGGACTGTAGAAAAAAAGATTGAAAATGTCATTTGGATTGTGCCTCATGTTGAATAACTACTTTTTAAAGCCTCAATGTGACCAAAATTGCCATTTTTACAGACTTTTTCTCCTACTCAGAAGCTTCTATTTCGACCATTTTCAGCCATTAAAATGACTCTAAACACACTTATTTTAGTTCCAAAAGGGATAATTCACATGCAATAGTCATTTACTTTAAAAAAAAAAAAGATAAAAAAATTACCATTTCTGACCATTTTGAGAAAGTTCGACAGATCACGGGTCATCGTTTTTCATCAGAAAATTTATTTTTTGGACTGTAGAAAAAAGATTCAAAATGTCATTTGGATTGTGCCTCATGTTGAATAACTACTTTTGAAAGCCTCAATGTGACCAAAATTGCCATTTTTACATACTTTTTCTCCCACTCAGAAGCTTCTATTTCGACCATTTTCAGGCATTAAAATGACTCTAAACACACTTATTTTAGTTCCAAAAGTGATAATTCACATGCAATAGTCATTTACTTTAAAAAACAATAAACATTAAAAAACTTACCATTTCTGATCATTTTTTGAAAGTTCGACAGGTCACGGGTCATCGTTTTTCATCAGAAAATTGATTTTTTGGACTGTAGAAAAAAAGATTGAAAATGTCATTTGGATTGTGCCTCATGTTGAATAACTACTTTTTAAAGCCTCAATGTGACCAAAATTGCCATTTTTACAGACTTTTTCTCCTACTCAGAAGCTTCTATTTCGACCATTTTCAGGCAATAAAATGATCTAAACACACTTATTTTAGTTCCAAAAGTGATAATTCACATGCAATAGTCATTTACTTTGAAAAAAAAAAAAGATTAAAAAATTACCATTTCTTACCATATTGAGAAAGTTCGACAGGTCATCGTATTTCATCAGAAAATTGATTTTTTGGACTGTAGAAAAAAAGATTAAAAATGTCATTTGGATTGTGCCTCATGTTGAATAACTAATTTTGAAAGCCTCAATGTGACCAAAATTGCCATTTTTACAGACTTTTTCTCCTACTGAGAAGCTTCTATTTCGACCATTTTCAGGCATTAAAATGACTCTAAACACACTTATTTTAGTTCCAAAAGGGATAATTCACATGCAATAGTCATTTACAGTCAAAAAATTAAACATTAAAAAATTACCATTTCTGACCATCTGCAGAAAGTTCAACAGGTCACGGGTCATCGTTTTTCATCAGAAAATTGATTTTTTGGACTGTAGAAATATTGATTCAAAATGTCATGTGGATAGGGCTTCATGTTGAATAACTACATTTTCAAGCCTCATTGTGACCAGAATTGTCATTTTTACAGACTTTTTCTCCTACTCAGAAGCTTCTATTTCGATCATTTTCAGCCATTAAAATGACTCTAAACACACTTATTTTAGTTCCAAAAGGGATAAATCACATGCAATAGTCATTTACTTTAAAAAAAATAAAAGATAAAAAAATTACCATTTCTGACCATTTTGAGAAAGTTCGACAGGTCACTGGTCATCGTATTTCATCAGAAAATTGATTTTTTGGACTGTAGAAAAAAAGATTCAAAATGTCATTTGGATTGTGCCTCATGTTGAATAACTACTTTTGAAAGCCTCAATGTGACCAAAATTGCCATTTTTACATACTTTTTCTCCCACTCAGAAGCTTCTATTTCGACCATTTTCAGGCATTAAAATGACTCTAAACACACTTATTTTAGTTCCAAAAGTGATAATTCACATGCAATAGTCATTTACTTTAAAAACAATAAACATTAAAAAATTACCATTTCTGATCAGTTTTTGAAAGTTCGAATAGGTCACGGGTCATCGTTTTTCATCAGAAAATTAATTTTTTGGACTGTAGAAAAAAAGATTCAAAATGTCATTTGGATTGTGCCTCATGTTGAATAACTACTTTTTAAAGCCTCAATGTGACCAAAATTGCCATTTTTACAGACTTTTCTCCTACTCAGAAGCTTCTATTTCGACCATTTTCAGGCATTAAAATGACTCTAAACACACTTATTTTAGTTCCAAAAGGGATAATTCACATGCAATAGTCATTTACAGTCAAAAAATTAAACATTAAAAAATTACCATTTCTGACCATCTGCAGAAAGTTCAACAGGTCACGGGTCATCGTTTTTCATCAGAAAATTGATTTTTTGGACTGTAGAAATATTGATTCAAAATGTCATGTGGATAGGGCTTCATGTTGAATAACTACATTTTCAAGCCTCATTGTGACCAGAATTGTCATTTTTACAGACTTTTTCTCCTACTCAGAAGCTTCTATTTCGATCATTTTCAGCCATTAAAATGACTCTAAACACACTTATTTTAGTTCCAAAAGGGATAAATCACATGCAATAGTCATTTACTTTAAAAAAAATAAAAGATAAAAAAATTACCATTTCTGACCATTTTGAGAAAGTTCGACAGGTCACTGGTCATCGTATTTCATCAGAAAATTGATTTTTTGGACTGTAGAAAAAAAGATTCAAAATGTCATTTGGATTGTGCCTCATGTTGAATAACTACTTTTGAAAGCCTCAATGTGACCAAAATTGCCATTTTTACATTCTTTTTCTCCCACTCAGAAGCTTCTATTTCGACCATTTTCAGGCATTAAAATGACTCTAAAAACACTTATTTTAGTTCCAAAAGTGATAATTCACATGCAATAGTCATTTACTTTAAAAAACAATAAACATTAAAAAATTACCATTTCTGATCATTTTTTGAAAGTTCGACAGGTCATGGGTCATCGTTTTTCATCAGAAAATTGATTTTTTGGACTGTAGAAAAAAAGATTCAAAATGTAATTTGGATTGTGCCTCATGTTGAATAACTACTTTTTAAAGCCTCAATGTGACCAAAATTGCCATTTTTACAACTTTTTCACCTACTCAGAAGCTTCTATTTTGACGATGTTCAGGCATTAAAATGACTCTAAACACACTTATTTTATTTCCAAAAGGGATAATTCACATGCAATAGTCATTTACATTCAAAAAATTAAACATTAAAAAATTACCATTTCTGACCATTTTGAGAAAGTTCGACAGGTCACGGGTCATCGTATTTCATCAGAAAATTGATTTTTTGGACGGTAGAAAAAAAGATTCAAAATGTCATTTGGATTGTGCCTCATGTTGAATAACTACTTTTGAAAGCCTCAATGTGACCAAAATTGCCATTTTTACATACTTTTTCTCCCACTCAGAAGCTTCTATTTCGACCATTTTCAGGCATTAAAATGACTCTAAACACACTTATTTTAGTTCCAAAAGTGATAATTCACATGCAATAGTCATTTACTTTAAAAAACAATAAACATTAAAAAATTACCATTTCTGATCATTTTTTGAAAGTTCGACAGGTCACGGGTCATCGTTTTTCATCAGAAAATTGATTTTTTGGACTGTAGAAAAAAAGATTCAAAATGTAATTTGGATTGTGCCTCATGTTGAATAACTACTTTTTAAAGCCTCAATGTGACCAAAATTGCCATTTTTACAACTTTTTCTCCTACTCAGAAGCTTCTATTTCGACCATTTTCAGCCATTAAAATGACTCTAAACACACTTATTTTAGTTCCAAAAGGGATAATTCACATGCAATAGTCATTTACTTTAAAAAAAAAAAAAGATAAAAAAATTACCATTTCTGACCATTTTGAGAAAGTTCGACAGATCACGGGTCATCGTTTTTCATCAGAAAATTTATTTTTTGGACTGTAGAAAAAAGATTCAAAATGTCATTTGGATTGTGCCTCATGTTGAATAACTACTTTTGAAAGCCTCAATGTGACCAAAATTGCCATTTTTACATACTTTTTCTCCCACTCAGAAGCTTCTATTTCGACCATTTTCAGGCATTAAAATGACTCTAAACACACTTATTTTAGTTCCAAAAGTGATAATTCACATGCAATAGTCATTTACTTTAAAAAACAATAAACATTAAAAAACTTACCATTTCTGATCATTTTTTGAAAGTTCGACAGGTCACGGGTCATCGTTTTTCATCAGAAAATTGATTTTTTGGACTGTAGAAAAAAAGATTGAAAATGTCATTTGGATTGTGCCTCATGTTGAATAACTACTTTTTAAAGCCTCAATGTGACCAAAATTGCCATTTTTACAGACTTTTTCTCCTACTCAGAAGCTTCTATTTCGACCATTTTCAGCCATTAAAATGACTCTAAACACACTTATTTTAGTTCCAAAAGGGATAATTCACATGCAATAGTCATTTACTTTAAAAAAAAAAAAAGATAAAAAAATTACCATTTCTGACCATTTTGAGAAAGTTCGACAGATCACGGGTCATCGTTTTTCATCAGAAAATTTATTTTTTGGACTGTAGAAAAAAGATTCAAAATGTCATTTGGATTGTGCCTCATGTTGAATAACTACTTTTGAAAGCCTCAATGTGACCAAAATTGCCATTTTTACATACTTTTTCTCCCACTCAGAAGCTTCTATTTCGACCATTTTCAGGCATTAAAATGACTCTAAACACACTTATTTTAGTTCCAAAAGTGATAATTCACATGCAATAGTCATTTACTTTAAAAAACAATAAACATTAAAAAACTTACCATTTCTGATCATTTTTTGAAAGTTCGACAGGTCACGGGTCATCGTTTTTCATCAGAAAATTGATTTTTTGGACTGTAGAAAAAAAGATTGAAAATGTCATTTGGATTGTGCCTCATGTTGAATAACTACTTTTTAAAGCCTCAATGTGACCAAAATTGCCATTTTTACAGACTTTTTCTCCTACTCAGAAGCTTCTATTTCGACCATTTTCAGGCAATAAAATGATCTAAACACACTTATTTTAGTTCCAAAAGTGATAATTCACATGCAATAGTCATTTACTTTGAAAAAAAAAAAAGATTAAAAAATTACCATTTCTTACCATATTGAGAAAGTTCGACAGGTCATCGTATTTCATCAGAAAATTGATTTTTTGGACTGTAGAAAAAAAGATTAAAAATGTCATTTGGATTGTGCCTCATGTTGAATAACTAATTTTGAAAGCCTCAATGTGACCAAAATTGCCATTTTTACAGACTTTTTCTCCTACTGAGAAGCTTCTATTTCGACCATTTTCAGGCATTAAAATGACTCTAAACACACTTATTTTAGTTCCAAAAGGGATAATTCACATGCAATAGTCATTTACAGTCAAAAAATTAAACATTAAAAAATTACCATTTCTGACCATCTGCAGAAAGTTCAACAGGTCACGGGTCATCGTTTTTCATCAGAAAATTGATTTTTTGGACTGTAGAAATATTGATTCAAAATGTCATGTGGATAGGGCTTCATGTTGAATAACTACATTTTCAAGCCTCATTGTGACCAGAATTGTCATTTTTACAGACTTTTTCTCCTACTCAGAAGCTTCTATTTCGATCATTTTCAGCCATTAAAATGACTCTAAACACACTTATTTTAGTTCCAAAAGGGATAAATCACATGCAATAGTCATTTACTTTAAAAAAAATAAAAGATAAAAAAATTACCATTTCTGACCATTTTGAGAAAGTTCGACAGGTCACTGGTCATCGTATTTCATCAGAAAATTGATTTTTTGGACTGTAGAAAAAAAGATTCAAAATGTCATTTGGATTGTGCCTCATGTTGAATAACTACTTTTGAAAGCCTCAATGTGACCAAAATTGCCATTTTTACATACTTTTTCTCCCACTCAGAAGCTTCTATTTCGACCATTTTCAGGCATTAAAATGACTCTAAACACACTTATTTTAGTTCCAAAAGTGATAATTCACATGCAATAGTCATTTACTTTAAAAACAATAAACATTAAAAAATTACCATTTCTGATCAGTTTTTGAAAGTTCGAATAGGTCACGGGTCATCGTTTTTCATCAGAAAATTAATTTTTTGGACTGTAGAAAAAAAGATTCAAAATGTCATTTGGATTGTGCTTCATGTTGAATAACTACTTTTTAAAGCCTCAATGTGACCAAAATTGCCATTTTTACAGACTTTTCTCCTACTCAGAAGCTTCTATTTCGACCATTTCAGGCATTAAAATGACTCTAAACACACTTATTTTAGTTCCAAAAGTGATAATTCACATGCAATAGTCATTTACTTTAAAAAAAAGAAAAAGATTAAAAAATTAGCATTTCTTACCATTTTGAGAAAGTTCGACAGGTCACGGGTCATCATATTTCATCAGAAAATTGATTTTTTGGACTGTAGAAAAAAAGATTCAAAATGTCATTTGGATTGTGCCTCATGTTGAATAACTACTTTTTAAAGCCTCAATGTGACTAAAATTGCCATTTTTACAGACTTTTTCTCCTACTCAGAAGCTTCTATTTCGACGATTTTCAGGCATTAAAATGACTCTAAACACACTTATTTTATTTCCAAAAGGGATAATTCACATGCAATAGTCATTTACATTCAAAAAATTAAACAATAAAAAATTACCATTTCTGACCATTTTGAGAAAGTTCGACAGGTCACGGGTCATCGTATTTCATCAGAAAATTGATTTTTTGGACTGTAGAAAAAAAGATTCAAAATGTCATTTGGATTGTGCCTCATGTTGAATAACTACTTTTGAAAGCCTCAATGTGACCAAAATTGCCATTTTTACATACTTTTTCTCCCACTCAGAAGCTTCTATTTCGACCATTTTCAGGCATTAAAATGACTCTAAACACACTTATTTTAGTTCCAAAAGTGATAATTCACATGCAATAGTCATTTACAGTCAAAAAATTAAACATTAAAAAATTGCCATTTCTGACCATCTGCAGAAAGTTCAACAGGTCACGGGTCATCGTTTTTCATCAGAAAATTGATTTTTTGGACTGTAGAAATATTGATTCAAAATGTCATTTGGATTGGGCTTCATGTTGAATAAGTACATTTTCAAGCCTCATTGTGACCAGAATTGTCATTTTTACAGACTTTTTCTCCTACTCAGAAGCCTCTATTTCAACCATTTTCAGGCATTAAAATGACTCTAAACACACTTCTTTCAGTTCCAAAAGTGATAATTCACATGAAATAGTCATTTACTTTAAAAAATATAAATATTACATTTTTTAATTTCTGACCATTTTGAGAAAGTTCGACAGGTCACTGGTCATCGTTTTTCATCAGAAAATTGATTTTTTGGACTGTAGAAAAAAAGATTCAAAATGTCATTTGGATTGTGCCTCATGTTGAATAACTAATTTTGAAAGCCTCAATGTGACCAAAATTGCCATTTTTACATACTTTTTCTCCTACTGAGAAGCTTCTATTTCGACCATTTTCAGGAATTAAAATTACTCTAAACACACTTATTTTAGTTCCAAAAGTGATAATTCACATGCAATAGTCATTTACAGTCAAAAAATTAAACATTAAAAAATTACCATTTCTAACCATCTGCAGAAAGTTCAACAGGTCACGGGTCATCGTTTTTCATCAGAAAATTGATTTTTTGGACTGTAGAAATATTGATTCAAAATGTCATTTGGATTGGGCTTCATGTTGAATAACTACATTTTCAAGCCTCATTGTGACCAGAATTGTCATTTTTACAGACTTTTTCTCCTACTCAGAAGCCTCTATTTCAACCAATTTCAGGCATTAAAATGACTCTAAACACACTTATTTTAGTTCCAAAAGGGATAATTCACATGCAATAGTCATTTACAGTCAAAAAATTAAACATTAAAAAATTACCATTTCTGACCATCTGCAGAAAGTTCAACAGGTCACGGGTCATCGTTTTTCATCAGAAAATTGATTTTTTGGGACTGTAGAAGAATTGATTCAAAATGTCATTTGGATTGTGCCTCATGTTGAATAACTACATTTTCAAGCCTCATTGTGACCAGAATTTGCAATTTACAGACTTTTTCTCCAACTCAGAAGCTTCTATTTCGACCATTTTCAGGCATTAAAATGACTCTAAACACACCTATTTTAGTTCCAAAAGTGATAATTCACATGCAATAGTCATTTACTTTAAAAAACAATAAACATTAAAAAATTACCATTTCTGATCATTTTTTGAAAGTTCGACAGGTCACGGGTCATCGTTTTTCATCAGAAAATTGATTTTTTGGACTGTAGAAAAAAAGATTCAAAATGTAATTTGGATTGTGCCTCATGTTGAATAACTACTTTTTAAAGCCTCAATGTGACCAAAATTGCCATTTTTACAGACTTTTTCTCCTATTCAGAAGCTTCTATTTCGACCATTTTCAGCCATTAAAATGACTCTAAACACACTTATTTTAGTTCCAAAAGGGATAATTCACATGCAATAGTCATTTACTTTAAAAAAAATAAAAGATAAAAAAATTACCATTTCTGACCATTTTGAGAAAGTTCGACAGGTCACGGGTCATCGTTTTTCATCAGAAAATTGATTTTTTGGACTGTAGAAAAAAAGATTCAAAATGTCATTTCGATTGTGTCTCATGTTGAATAACTACTTTTTAAAGCCTCAATGTGACCAAAATTGCCATTTTTACAGACTTTTCTCCTACTCAGAAGCTTCTATTTCGACCATTTCAGGCATTAAAATGACTCTAAACACACTTATTTTAGTTCCAAAAGTGATAATTCACATGCAATAGTCATTTACTTTAAAAAAAAGAAAAATATTAAAAAATTACCATTTCTTACCATTTTGAGAAAGTTCGACAGGTCACGGGTCATCGTATTTCATCAGAAAATTGATTTTTTGGACTGTAGAAAAAAAGATTCAAAATGTCATTTGGATTGTGCCTCATGTTGAATAACTACTTTTTAAAGCCTCAATGTGACCAAAATTGCCATTTTTACAGACTTTTTCTCTTACTCAGGAGCTTCTATTTCGACCAATTTCAGGCATTAAAATGACTCTAAACACACTTATTTTAGTTCCAAAAGTGATAATTCACATGCAATAGTCATTTACTTTAAAAAAAATAAAAGATAAAAAAATTACCATTTCTGACCATTTTGAGAAAGTTCGACAGGTCACGGGTCATCGTATTTCATCAGAAAATGGATTTTTTGGACTGTAGAAAAAAAGATTCAAAATGTCATTTGGATTGTGCCTCATGTTGAATAACTACTTTTGAAAGCCTCAATGTGACCAAAATTGCCATTTTTACATACTTTCACTCCCACTCAGAAGCTTCTATTTCGACCATTTTCAGGCATTAAAATGACTCTAAAAACACTTATTTTAGTTCCAAAAGTGATAATTCACATGCAATAGTCATTTACTTTAAAAAACAATAAACATTAAAAAATTACCATTTCTGATCAGTTTTTGAAAGTTCGAATAGGTCACGGGTCATCGTTTTTCATCGGAAAATTAATTTTTTGGACTGTAGAAAAAAAGATTCAAAATGTCATTTGGATTGTGCCTCATGTTGAATAACTTCTTTTTAAAGCCTCAATGTGACCAAAATTGCCATTTTTACAGACTTTTCTCCTACTCAGAAGCTTCTATTTCGACCATTTCAGGCATTAAAATGAGTCTAAACACACTTATTTTAGTTCCAAAAGTGATAATTCACATGCAATAGTCATTTACTTTAAAAAAAAGAAAAAGATTTAAAAATTACCATTTCTTACCATTTTGAGAAAGTTCGACAGGTCACGGGTCATCGTATTTCATCAGAAAATTGATTTTTTGGACTGTAGAAAAAAAGATTCAAAATGTCATTTGGATTGTGCCTCATGTTGAATAACTACTTTTTAAAGCCTCAATGTGACCAAAATTGCCATTTTTACATACTTTTTCTCCCACTCAGAAGCTTCTATTTCGACCATTTTCAGGCATTAAAATGACTCTAAAAACACTTATTTTAGTTCCAAAAGTGATAATTCACATGCAATAGTCATTTACTTTAAAAAACAATAAACATTAAAAAATTACCATTTCTGATCAGTTTTTGAAAGTTCGAATAGGTCATGGGTCATCGTTTTTCATCGGAAAAATAATTTTTTGGACTGTAGAAAAAAAGATTCAAAATGTCATTTGGATTGTGCCTCATGTTGAATAACTACTTTTTAAAGCCTCAATGTGACCAAAATTGCCATTTTTACAGACTTTTCTCCTACTCAGAAGCTTCTATTTCGACCATTTCAGGCATTAAAATGACTCTAAACACACTTATTTTAGTTCCAAAAGTGATTCACATGCAATAGTCATTTACTTTAAAAAAAAGAAAAAGATTAAAAAATTACCATTTCTTACCATTTTGAGAAAGTTCGACAGGTCACGGGTCATCGTATTTCATCAGAAAATTGATTTTTTGGACTGTAGAAAAAAAGATTCAAAATGTCATTTGGATTGTGCCTCATGTTGAATAACTACTTTTTAAAGCCTCAATGTGACCAAAATTGCCATTTTTACAGACTTTTTCTCCTACTCAGAAGCTTCTATTTCGACGATTTTCAGGCATTAAAATGACTCTAAACACACTTATTTTATTTCCAAAAGGGATAATTCACATGCAATAGTCATTTACATTCAAAAAATTAAACATTAAAAAATTACCATTTCTGAACATTTTGAGAAAGTTCGACAGGTCACGGGTCATCGTTTTTCATCAGAAAATTGATTTTTTGGACTGTAGAAAAAAAGATTCAAAATGTAATTTGGATTGTGCCTCATGTTGAATAACTACTTTTTAAAGCCTCAATATGACCAAAATTGCCATTTTTACATACTTTTTCTCCCACTCAGAAGCTTCTATTTCGACCATTTTCAGGCATTAAAATGACTCTAAACACACTTTTTTTAGTTCCAAAAGTGATAATTCACATGCAATAGTCATTTACTTTAAAAAACAATAAACATTAAAAAATTACCATTTCTGATCATTTTTTGAAAGTTCGACAGGTCACGGGTCATCGTTTTTCATCAGAAAATTGATTTTTTGGACTGTAGAAAAAAAGATTCAAAATGTCATTTGGATTGTGCCTCATGTTGAATAACTACTTTTTAAAGCCTCAATGTGACCAAAATTGCCATTTTTAAAGACTTTTTCTCCTACTCAGAAGCTTCTATTTCGACCATTTTCAGGCATTAAAATGATCTAAACACACTTATTTTAGTTCCAAAAGTGATAATTCACATGCAATAGTCATTTACTTTAAAAAAAAAAGATTACAAAATTACCATTTCTTACCATATTGAGAAAGTTCGACAGGTCATCGTATTTCATCAGAAAATTGATTTTTTGGACAGTAGAAAAAAAGATTCAAAATGTCATTTGGATTGTGCCTCATGTTGAATAACTAATTTTGAAAGCCTCAATGTGACTAAAATTGCCATTTTTACTTACTTTTTCTCCTACTGAGAAGCTTCTATTTCGACCATTTTCAAGCATTAAAATTACTCTAAACACACTTATTTTAGTTCCAAAAGTGATAATTCACATGCAATAGTCATTTACTTTAAAAAAACCTAAACATTAAAAAATTACCATTTCTGATCATTTTTTGAAAGTTCGACAGGTCACGGGTCATCGTTTTTCATCAGAAAATTGATTTTTTTGGACTGTAGAAAAAAAGATTCAAAATGTCATTTGGATTGTGCCTCATGTTGAATAGCTACTTTTTAAAGCCTCAATGTGACCAAAATTGCCATTTTTACAGACTTTTTCTCCTACTCAGAAGCTTCTATTTCGACCATTTTCAGGCATTAAAATGACTCTAAACACACTTATTTTAGTTCCAAAAGGGATAATTCACATGCAATAGTCATTTACAGTCAAAAAATTAAACATTAAAAAATTACCATTTCTGACCATCTGCAGAAAGTTCAACAGGTCACGGGTCATCGTTTTTCATCAGAAAATTGATTTTTTGGACTGTAGAAATATTGATTCAAAATGTCATTTGGATTGGGCTTCATGTTGAATAACTACATTTTCAAGCCTCATTGTGACCAAAATTGCCATTTTTACAGACTTTTTCTCTTACTCAGAAGCTTCTATTTCGACCAATTTCAGGCATTAAAATGACTCTAAACACACTTATTTTAGTTCCAAAAGTGATAATTCACATGCAATAGTCATTTACTTTAAAAAAAATAAAAGATAAAAAAATTACCATTTCTGACCATTTTGAGAAAGTTCGACAGGTCACGGGTCATCGTATTTCATCAGAAAATTGATTTTTTGGACTGTAGAAAAAAAGATTCAAAATGTCATTTGGATTGTGCCTCATGTTGAATAACTACTTTTGAAAGCCTCAATGTGACCAAAATTGCCATTTTTACATACTTTCTCTCCCACTCAGAAGCTTCTATTTCGACCATTTTCAGGCATTAAAATGACTCTAAACACACTTATTTTAGTTCCAAAAGTGATAATTCACATGCAATAGTCATTTACTTTAAAAAACAATAAACATTAAAAAATTACCATTTCTGATCATTTTTTGAAAGTTCGACAGGTCACGGGTCATCGTTTTTCATCAGAAAATTGATTTTTTGGACTGTAGAAAAAAAGATTCAAAATGTAATTTGGATTGTGCCTCATGTTGAATAACTACTTTTTAAAGCCTCAATGTGACCAAAATTGCCATTTTTACAACTTTTTCTCCTACTCAGAAGCTTCTATTTCGACCATTTTCAGCCATTAAAATGACTCTAAACACACTTATTTTAGTTCCAAAAGGGATAATTCACATGCAATAGTCATTTACTTTAAAAAAAAAAAAGATAAAAAAATTACCATTTCTGACCATTTTGAGAAAGTTCGACAGATCACGGGTCATCGTTTTTCATCAGAAAATTTATTTTTTGGACTGTAGAAAAAAGATTCAAAATGTCATTTGGATTGTGCCTCATGTTGAATAACTACTTTTGAAAGCCTCAATGTGACCAAAATTGCCATTTTTACATACTTTTTCTCCCACTCAGAAGCTTCTATTTCGACCATTTTCAGGCATTAAAATGACTCTAAACACACTTATTTTAGTTCCAAAAGTGATAATTCACATGCAATAGTCATTTACTTTAAAAAACAATAAACATTAAAAAACTTACCATTTCTGATCATTTTTTGAAAGTTCGACAGGTCACGGGTCATCGTTTTTCATCAGAAAATTGATTTTTTGGACTGTAGAAAAAAAGATTTAAAATGTCATTTGGATTGTGCCTCATGTTGAATAACTACTTTTTAAAGCCTCAATGTGACCAAAATTGCCATTTTTACAGACTTTTTCTCCTACTCAGAAGCTTCTATTTCGACCATTTTCAGGCAATAAAATGATCTAAACACACTTATTTTAGTTCCAAAAGTGATAATTCACATGCAATAGTCATTTACTTTGAAAAAAAAAAAAGATTAAAAAATTACCATTTCTTACCATATTGAGAAAGTTCGACAGGTCATCGTATTTCATCAGAAAATTGATTTTTTGGACTGTAGAAAAAAAGATTAAAAATGTCATTTGGATTGTGCCTCATGTTGAATAACTAATTTTGAAAGCCTCAATGTGACCAAAATTGCCATTTTTACAGACTTTTTCTCCTACTGAGAAGCTTCTATTTCGACCATTTTCAGGCATTAAAATGACTCTAAACACACTTATTTTAGTTCCAAAAGGGATAATTCACATGCAATAGTCATTTACAGTCAAAAAATTAAACATTAAAAAATTACCATTTCTGACCATCTGCAGAAAGTTCAACAGGTCACGGGTCATCGTTTTTCATCAGAAAATTGATTTTTTGGACTGTAGAAATATTGATTCAAAATGTCATGTGGATAGGGCTTCATGTTGAATAACTACATTTTCAAGCCTCATTGTGACCAGAATTGTCATTTTTACAGACTTTTTCTCCTACTCAGAAGCTTCTATTTCGATCATTTTCAGCCATTAAAATGACTCTAAACACACTTATTTTAGTTCCAAAAGGGATAAATCACATGCAATAGTCATTTACTTTAAAAAAAATAAAAGATAAAAAAATTACCATTTCTGACCATTTTGAGAAAGTTCGACAGGTCACTGGTCATCGTATTTCATCAGAAAATTGATTTTTTGGACTGTAGAAAAAAAGATTCAAAATGTCATTTGGATTGTGCCTCATGTTGAATAACTACTTTTGAAAGCCTCAATGTGACCAAAATTGCCATTTTTACATACTTTTTCTCCCACTCAGAAGCTTCTATTTCGACCATTTTCAGGCATTAAAATGACTCTAAACACACTTATTTTAGTTCCAAAAGTGATAATTCACATGCAATAGTCATTTACTTTAAAAACAATAAACATTAAAAAATTACCATTTCTGATCAGTTTTTGAAAGTTCGAATAGGTCACGGGTCATCGTTTTTCATCAGAAAATTAATTTTTTGGACTGTAGAAAAAAAGATTCAAAATGTCATTTGGATTGTGCCTCATGTTGAATAACTACTTTTTAAAGCCTCAATGTGACCAAAATTGCCATTTTTACAGACTTTTCTCCTACTCAGAAGCTTCTATTTCGACCATTTCAGGCATTAAAATGACTCTAAACACACTTATTTTAGTTCCAAAAGTGATAATTCACATGCAATAGTCATTTACTTTAAAAAAAAGAAAAAGATTAAAAAATTAGCATTTCTTACCATTTTGAGAAAGTTCGACAGGTCACGGGTCATCATATTTCATCAGAAAATTGATTTTTTGGACTGTAGAAAAAAAGATTCAAAATGTCATTTGGATTGTGCCTCATGTTGAATAACTACTTTTTAAAGCCTCAATGTGACCAAAATTGCCATTTTTACAGACTTTTTCTCCTACTCAGAAGCTTCTATTTCGACGATTTTCAGGCATTAAAATGACTCTAAACACACTTATTTTATTTCCAAAAGGGATAATTCACATGCAATAGTCATTTACATTCAAAAAATTAAACATTAAAAAATTACCATTTCTGACCATTTTGAGAAAGTTCGACAGGTCACGGGTCATCGTATTTCATCAGAAAATTGATTTTTTGGACTGTAGAAAAAAAGATTCAAAATGTCATTTGGATTGTGCCTCATGTTGAAAACTACTTTTGAAAGCCTCAATGTGACCAAAATTGCCATTTTTACATACTTTTTCTCCCAATCAGAAGCTTCTATTTCGACCATTTTCAGGCATTAAAATGACTCTAAACACACTTATTTTAGTTCCAAAAGTGATAATTCACATGCAATAGTCATTTACTGTCAAAAAATTAAACATTAAAAAATTACCATTTCTGACCATCTGCAGAAAGTTCAACAGGTCACGGGTCATCGTTTTTCATCAGAAAATTGATTTTTTGGACTGTAGAAATATTGATTCAAAATGTCATTTGGATTGGGCTTCATGTTGAATAAGTACATTTTCAAGCCTCATTGTGACCAGAATTGTCATTTTTACAGACTTTTTCTCCTACTCAGAAGCCTCTATTTCAACCATTTTCAGGCATTAAAATGACTCTAAACACACTTCTTTCAGTTCCAAAAGTGATAATTCACATGAAATAGTCATTTACTTTAAAAAATATAAATATTACATTTTTTTAATTTCTGACCATTTTGAGAAAGTTCGACAGGTCACGGGTCATCGTTTTTCATCAGAAAATTGATTTTTTGGACTGTAGAAAAAAAGATTCAAAATGTCATTTGGATTGTGCCTCATGTTGAATAACTAATTTTGAAAGCCTCAATGTGACCAAAATTGCCATTTTTACATACTTTTTCTCCTACTGAGAAGCTTCTATTTCGACCATTTTCAGGAATTAAAATTACTCTAAACACACTTATTTTAGTTCCAAAAGTGATAATTCACATGCAATAGTCATTTACAGTCAAAAAATTAAACATTAAAAAATTACCATTTCTGACCATCTGCAGAAAGTTCAACAGGTCACGGGTCATCGTTTTTCATCAGAAAATTGATTTTTTGGACTGTAGAAATATTGATTCAAAATGTCATTTGGATTGGGCTTCATGTTGAATAACTACATTTTCAAGCCTCATTGTGACCAGAATTGTCATTTTTACAGACTTTTTCTCCTACTCAGAAGCCTCTATTTCAACCAATTTCAGGCAATAAAATGACTCTAAACACACTTATTTTAGTTCCAAAAGGGATAATTCATATGCAATAGTCATTTACAGTCAAAAAATTAAACATTAAAAAATTACCATTTCTGACCATCTGCAGAAAGTTCAACAGGTCACGGGTCATCGTTTTTCATCAGAAAATTGATTTTTTGGGACTGTAGAAGAATTGATTCAAAATGTCATTTGGATTGTGCCTCATGTTGAATAACTACATTTTCAAGCCTCATTGTGACCAGAATTTGCAATTTACAGACTTTTTCTCCAACTCAGAAGCTTCTATTTCAACCATTTTCAGGCATTACAATGACTCTAAACACACTTATTTTAGTTCCAAAAGTGATAATTCACATGCAATAGTCATTTACTTTAAAAAACAATTAAAAAAAATTACCATTTCTGATCATTTTTTGAAAGTTCGACAGGTCACGGGTCATCGTTTTTCATCAGAAAATATATTTTTTGGACTGTAGAAAAAAAGATTCAAAATGTAATTTGGATTGTGCCTCATGTTGAATAACTACTTTTTAAAGCCTCAATGTGACCAAAATTGCCATTTTTACAGACTTTTTCTCCCACTCAGAAGCTTATATTTCGACCATTTTCAGCCATTAAAATGACTCTAAACACACTTATTTTAGTTCCAAAAGGGATAATTGACATGCAATAGTCATTTACTTTAAAAAAAATAAAAGATAAAAAAATTACCATTTCTGACCATTTTGAGAAAGTTCGACAGGTCACGGGTCATCGTATTTCATCAGAAAATTGATTTTTTGGACTGTAGAAAAAAAGATTCAAAATGTCATTTGGATTGTGCCTCATGTTGAATAACTACTTTTGAAAGCCTCAATGTGACCAAAATTGCCATTTTTACATACTTTTTCTCCCACTCAGAAGCTTCTATTTCGACCATTTTCAGGCATTAAAATGACTCTAAACACACCTATTTTAGTTCCAAAAGTGATAATTCACATGCAATAGTCATTTACTTTAAAAAACAATAAACATTAAAAAATTACCATTTCTGATCATTTTTTGAAAGTTCGACAGGTCACGGGTCATCGTTTTTCATCAGAAAATTGATTTTTTGGACTGTAGAAAAAAAGATTCAAAATGTAATTTGGATTGTGCCTCATGTTGAATAACTACTTTTTAAAGCCTCAAATGTGACCAAAATTGCCATTTTTACAGACTTTTTCTCCTACTCAGAAGCTTCTATTTCGACCATTTTCAGCCATTAAAATGACTCTAAACACACTTATTTTAGTTCCAAAAGGGATAATTCACATGCAATAGTCATTTACTTTAAAAAAAATAAAAGATAAAAAAATTACCATTTCTGACCATTTTGAGAAAGTTCGACAGGTCACGGGTCATCGTATTTCATCAGAAAATTGATTTTTTGGACTGTAGAAAAAAAGATTCAAAATGTCATTTGGATTGTGCCTCATGTTGAATAACTACTTTTGAAAGCCTCAATATGACCAAAATTGCCATTTTTATATACTTTTTCTCCCACTCAGAAGCTTCTATTTCGACCATTTTCAGGCATTAAAATGACTCTAAACACACTTATTTTAGTTCCAAAAGTGATAATTCACATGCAATAGTCATTTACTTTAAAAAAACAAAAAGATTTAAAAATTACCATTTCTTACCATATTGAGAAAGTTCGACAGGTCATCGTATTTCATCAGAAAATTGATTTTTTGGACTGTAGAAAAAAAGATTCAAAATGTCATTTGGATTGTGCCTCATGTTGAATAACTAATTTTGAAAGCCTCAATGTGACCAAAATTGCCATTTTTACAGACTTTTTCTCCTACTCAGAAGCTTCTATTTCGACCATTTTCAGGCAATAAAATGATCTAAACACACTTATTTTAGTTCCAAAAGTGATAATTCACATGCAATAGTCATTTACTTTGAAAAAAAAAAAAGATTAAAAAATTACCATTTCTTACCATATTGAGAAAGTTCGACAGGTCATCGTATTTCATCAGAAAATTGATTTTTTGGACTGTAGAAAAAAAGATTAAAAATGTCATTTGGATTGTGCCTCATGTTGAATAACTAATTTTGAAAGCCTCAATGTGACCAAAATTGCCATTTTTACAGACTTTTTCTCCTACTGAGAAGCTTCTATTTCGACCATTTTCAGGCATTAAAATGACTCTAAACACACTTATTTTAGTTCCAAAAGGGATAATTCACATGCAATAGTCATTTACAGTCAAAAAATTAAACATTAAAAAATTACCATTTCTGACCATCTGCAGAAAGTTCAACAGGTCACGGGTCATCGTTTTTCATCAGAAAATTGATTTTTTGGACTGTAGAAATATTGATTCAAAATGTCATGTGGATAGGGCTTCATGTTGAATAACTACATTTTCAAGCCTCATTGTGACCAGAATTGTCATTTTTACAGACTTTTTCTCCTACTCAGAAGCTTCTATTTCGATCATTTTCAGCCATTAAAATGACTCTAAACACACTTATTTTAGTTCCAAAAGGGATAAATCACATGCAATAGTCATTTACTTTAAAAAAAATAAAAGATAAAAAAATTACCATTTCTGACCATTTTGAGAAAGTTCGACAGGTCACTGGTCATCGTATTTCATCAGAAAATTGATTTTTTGGACTGTAGAAAAAAAGATTCAAAATGTCATTTGGATTGTGCCTCATGTTGAATAACTACTTTTGAAAGCCTCAATGTGACCAAAATTGCCATTTTTACATACTTTTTCTCCCACTCAGAAGCTTCTATTTCGACCATTTTCAGGCATTAAAATGACTCTAAACACACTTATTTTAGTTCCAAAAGTGATAATTCACATGCAATAGTCATTTACTTTAAAAACAATAAACATTAAAAAATTACCATTTCTGATCAGTTTTTGAAAGTTCGAATAGGTCACGGGTCATCGTTTTTCATCAGAAAATTAATTTTTTGGACTGTAGAAAAAAAGATTCAAAATGTCATTTGGATTGTGCCTCATGTTGAATAACTACTTTTTAAAGCCTCAATGTGACCAAAATTGCCATTTTTACAGACTTTTCTCCTACTCAGAAGCTTCTATTTCGACCATTTCAGGCATTAAAATGACTCTAAACACACTTATTTTAGTTCCAAAAGTGATAATTCACATGCAATAGTCATTTACTTTAAAAAAAAGAAAAAGATTAAAAAATTAGCATTTCTTACCATTTTGAGAAAGTTCGACAGGTCACGGGTCATCATATTTCATCAGAAAATTGATTTTTTGGACTGTAGAAAAAAAGATTCAAAATGTCATTTGGATTGTGCCTCATGTTGAATAACTACTTTTTAAAGCCTCAATGTGACTAAAATTGCCATTTTTACAGACTTTTTCTCCTACTCAGAAGCTTCTATTTCGACGATTTTCAGGCATTAAAATGACTCTAAACACACTTATTTTATTTCCAAAAGGGATAATTCACATGCAATAGTCATTTACATTCAAAAAATTAAACAATAAAAAATTACCATTTCTGACCATTTTGAGAAAGTTCGACAGGTCACGGGTCATCGTATTTCATCAGAAAATTGATTTTTTGGACTGTAGAAAAAAAGATTCAAAATGTCATTTGGATTGTGCCTCATGTTGAATAACTACTTTTGAAAGCCTCAATGTGACCAAAATTGCCATTTTTACATACTTTTTCTCCCACTCAGAAGCTTCTATTTCGACCATTTTCAGGCATTAAAATGACTCTAAACACACTTATTTTAGTTCCAAAAGTGATAATTCACATGCAATAGTCATTTACAGTCAAAAAATTAAACATTAAAAAATTGCCATTTCTGACCATCTGCAGAAAGTTCAACAGGTCACGGGTCATCGTTTTTCATCAGAAAATTGATTTTTTGGACTGTAGAAATATTGATTCAAAATGTCATTTGGATTGGGCTTCATGTTGAATAAGTACATTTTCAAGCCTCATTGTGACCAGAATTGTCATTTTTACAGACTTTTTCTCCTACTCAGAAGCCTCTATTTCAACCATTTTCAGGCATTAAAATGACTCTAAACACACTTCTTTCAGTTCCAAAAGTGATAATTCACATGAAATAGTCATTTACTTTAAAAAATATAAATATTACATTTTTTAATTTCTGACCATTTTGAGAAAGTTCGACAGGTCACTGGTCATCGTTTTTCATCAGAAAATTGATTTTTTGGACTGTAGAAAAAAAGATTCAAAATGTCATTTGGATTGTGCCTCATGTTGAATAACTAATTTTGAAAGCCTCAATGTGACCAAAATTGCCATTTTTACATACTTTTTCTCCTACTGAGAAGCTTCTATTTCGACCATTTTCAGGAATTAAAATTACTCTAAACACACTTATTTTAGTTCCAAAAGTGATAATTCACATGCAATAGTCATTTACAGTCAAAAAATTAAACATTAAAAAATTACCATTTCTGACCATCTGCAGAAAGTTCAACAGGTCACGGGTCATCGTTTTTCATCAGAAAATTGATTTTTTGGACTGTAGAAATATTGATTCAAAATGTCATTTGGATTGGGCTTCATGTTGAATAACTACATTTTCAAGCCTCATTGTGACCAGAATTGTCATTTTTACAGACTTTTTCTCCTACTCAGAAGCCTCTATTTCAACCAATTTCAGGCATTAAAATGACTCTAAACACACTTATTTTAGTTCCAAAAGGGATAATTCACATGCAATAGTCATTTACAGTCAAAAAATTAAACATTAAAAAATTACCATTTCTGACCATCTGCAGAAAGTTCAACAGGTCACGGGTCATCGTTTTTCATCAGAAAATTGATTTTTTGGGACTGTAGAAGAATTGATTCAAAATGTCATTTGGATTGTGCCTCATGTTGAATAACTACATTTTCAAGCCTCATTGTGACCAGAATTTGCAATTTACAGACTTTTTCTCCAACTCAGAAGCTTCTATTTCGACCATTTTCAGGCATTAAAATGACTCTAAACACACCTATTTTAGTTCCAAAAGTGATAATTCACATGCAATAGTCATTTACTTTAAAAAACAATAAACATTAAAAAATTACCATTTCTGATCATTTTTTGAAAGTTCGACAGGTCACGGGTCATCGTTTTTCATCAGAAAATTGATTTTTTGGACTGTAGAAAAAAAGATTCAAAATGTAATTTGGATTGTGCCTCATGTTGAATAACTACTTTTTAAAGCCTCAATGTGACCAAAATTGCCATTTTTACAGACTTTTTCTCCTACTCAGAAGCTTCTATTTCGACCATTTTCAGCCATTAAAATGACTCTAAACACACTTATTTTAGTTCCAAAAGGGATAATTCACATGCAATAGTCATTTACTTTAAAAAAAATAAAAGATAAAAAAATTACCATTTCTGACCATTTTGAGAAAGTTCGACAGGTCACGGGTCATCGTTTTTCATCAGAAAATTGATTTTTTGGACTGTAGAAAAAAAGATTCAAAATGTCATTTCGATTGTGTCTCATGTTGAATAACTACTTTTTAAAGCCTCAATGTGACCAAAATTGCCATTTTTACAGACTTTTCTCCTACTCAGAAGCTTCTATTTCGACCATTTCAGGCATTAAAATGACTCTAAACACACTTATTTTAGTTCCAAAAGTGATAATTCACATGCAATAGTCATTTACTTTAAAAAAAAGAAAAATATTAAAAAATTACCATTTCTTACCATTTTGAGAAAGTTCGACAGGTCACGGGTCATCGTATTTCATCAGAAAATTGATTTTTTGGACTGTAGAAAAAAAGATTCAAAATGTCATTTGGATTGTGCCTCATGTTGAATAACTACTTTTTAAAGCCTCAATGTGACCAAAATTGCCATTTTTACAGACTTTTTCTCTTACTCAGGAGCTTCTATTTCGACCAATTTCAGGCATTAAAATGACTCTAAACACACTTATTTTAGTTCCAAAAGTGATAATTCACATGCAATAGTCATTTACTTTAAAAAAAATAAAAGATAAAAAAATTACCATTTCTGACCATTTTGAGAAAGTTCGACAGGTCACGGGTCATCGTATTTCATCAGAAAATGGATTTTTTGGACTGTAGAAAAAAAGATTCAAAATGTCATTTGGATTGTGCCTCATGTTGAATAACTACTTTTGAAAGCCTCAATGTGACCAAAATTGCCATTTTTACATACTTTCACTCCCACTCAGAAGCTTCTATTTCGACCATTTTCAGGCATTAAAATGACTCTAAAAACACTTATTTTAGTTCCAAAAGTGATAATTCACATGCAATAGTCATTTACTTTAAAAAACAATAAACATTAAAAAATTACCATTTCTGATCAGTTTTTGAAAGTTCGAATAGGTCACGGGTCATCGTTTTTCATCGGAAAATTAATTTTTTGGACTGTAGAAAAAAAGATTCAAAATGTCATTTGGATTGTGCCTCATGTTGAATAACTTCTTTTTAAAGCCTCAATGTGACCAAAATTGCCATTTTTACAGACTTTTCTCCTACTCAGAAGCTTCTATTTCGACCATTTCAGGCATTAAAATGAGTCTAAACACACTTATTTTAGTTCCAAAAGTGATAATTCACATGCAATAGTCATTTACTTTAAAAAAAAGAAAAAGATTTAAAAATTACCATTTCTTACCATTTTGAGAAAGTTCGACAGGTCACGGGTCATCGTATTTCATCAGAAAATTGATTTTTTGGACTGTAGAAAAAAAGATTCAAAATGTCATTTGGATTGTGCCTCATGTTGAATAACTACTTTTTAAAGCCTCAATGTGACCAAAATTGCCATTTTTACATACTTTTTCTCCCACTCAGAAGCTTCTATTTCGACCATTTTCAGGCATTAAAATGACTCTAAAAACACTTATTTTAGTTCCAAAAGTGATAATTCACATGCAATAGTCATTTACTTTAAAAAACAATAAACATTAAAAAATTACCATTTCTGATCAGTTTTTGAAAGTTCGAATAGGTCATGGGTCATCGTTTTTCATCGGAAAAATAATTTTTTGGACTGTAGAAAAAAAGATTCAAAATGTCATTTGGATTGTGCCTCATGTTGAATAACTACTTTTTAAAGCCTCAATGTGACCAAAATTGCCATTTTTACAGACTTTTCTCCTACTCAGAAGCTTCTATTTCGACCATTTCAGGCATTAAAATGACTCTAAACACACTTATTTTAGTTCCAAAAGTGATTCACATGCAATAGTCATTTACTTTAAAAAAAAGAAAAAGATTAAAAAATTACCATTTCTTACCATTTTGAGAAAGTTCGACAGGTCACGGGTCATCGTATTTCATCAGAAAATTGATTTTTTGGACTGTAGAAAAAAAGATTCAAAATGTCATTTGGATTGTGCCTCATGTTGAATAACTACTTTTTAAAGCCTCAATGTGACCAAAATTGCCATTTTTACAGACTTTTTCTCCTACTCAGAAGCTTCTATTTCGACGATTTTCAGGCATTAAAATGACTCTAAACACACTTATTTTATTTCCAAAAGGGATAATTCACATGCAATAGTCATTTACATTCAAAAAATTAAACATTAAAAAATTACCATTTCTGAACATTTTGAGAAAGTTCGACAGGTCACGGGTCATCGTTTTTCATCAGAAAATTGATTTTTTGGACTGTAGAAAAAAAGATTCAAAATGTAATTTGGATTGTGCCTCATGTTGAATAACTACTTTTTAAAGCCTCAATATGACCAAAATTGCCATTTTTACATACTTTTTCTCCCACTCAGAAGCTTCTATTTCGACCATTTTCAGGCATTAAAATGACTCTAAACACACTTTTTTTAGTTCCAAAAGTGATAATTCACATGCAATAGTCATTTACTTTAAAAAACAATAAACATTAAAAAATTACCATTTCTGATCATTTTTTGAAAGTTCGACAGGTCACGGGTCATCGTTTTTCATCAGAAAATTGATTTTTTGGACTGTAGAAAAAAAGATTCAAAATGTCATTTGGATTGTGCCTCATGTTGAATAACTACTTTTTAAAGCCTCAATGTGACCAAAATTGCCATTTTTAAAGACTTTTTCTCCTACTCAGAAGCTTCTATTTCGACCATTTTCAGGCATTAAAATGATCTAAACACACTTATTTTAGTTCCAAAAGTGATAATTCACATGCAATAGTCATTTACTTTAAAAAAAAAAGATTACAAAATTACCATTTCTTACCATATTGAGAAAGTTCGACAGGTCATCGTATTTCATCAGAAAATTGATTTTTTGGACAGTAGAAAAAAAGATTCAAAATGTCATTTGGATTGTGCCTCATGTTGAATAACTAATTTTGAAAGCCTCAATGTGACTAAAATTGCCATTTTTACTTACTTTTTCTCCTACTGAGAAGCTTCTATTTCGACCATTTTCAAGCATTAAAATTACTCTAAACACACTTATTTTAGTTCCAAAAGTGATAATTCACATGCAATAGTCATTTACTTTAAAAAAACCTAAACATTAAAAAATTACCATTTCTGATCATTTTTTGAAAGTTCGACAGGTCACGGGTCATCGTTTTTCATCAGAAAATTGATTTTTTTGGACTGTAGAAAAAAAGATTCAAAATGTCATTTGGATTGTGCCTCATGTTGAATAGCTACTTTTTAAAGCCTCAATGTGACCAAAATTGCCATTTTTACAGACTTTTTCTCCTACTCAGAAGCTTCTATTTCGACCATTTTCAGGCATTAAAATGACTCTAAACACACTTATTTTAGTTCCAAAAGGGATAATTCACATGCAATAGTCATTTACAGTCAAAAAATTAAACATTAAAAAATTACCATTTCTGACCATCTGCAGAAAGTTCAACAGGTCACGGGTCATCGTTTTTCATCAGAAAATTGATTTTTTGGACTGTAGAAATATTGATTCAAAATGTCATTTGGATTGGGCTTCATGTTGAATAACTACATTTTCAAGCCTCATTGTGACCAAAATTGCCATTTTTACAGACTTTTTCTCTTACTCAGAAGCTTCTATTTCGACCAATTTCAGGCATTAAAATGACTCTAAACACACTTATTTTAGTTCCAAAAGTGATAATTCACATGCAATAGTCATTTACTTTAAAAAAAATAAAAGATAAAAAAATTACCATTTCTGACCATTTTGAGAAAGTTCGACAGGTCACGGGTCATCGTATTTCATCAGAAAATTGATTTTTTGGACTGTAGAAAAAAAGATTCAAAATGTCATTTGGATTGTGCCTCATGTTGAATAACTACTTTTGAAAGCCTCAATGTGACCAAAATTGCCATTTTTACATACTTTCTCTCCCACTCAGAAGCTTCTATTTCGACCATTTTCAGGCATTAAAATGACTCTAAACACACTTATTTTAGTTCCAAAAGTGATAATTCACATGCAATAGTCATTTACTTTAAAAAACAATAAACATTAAAAAATTACCATTTCTGATCATTTTTTGAAAGTTCGACAGGTCACGGGTCATCGTTTTTCATCAGAAAATTGATTTTTTGGACTGTAGAAAAAAAGATTCAAAATGTAATTTGGATTGTGCCTCATGTTGAATAACTACTTTTTAAAGCCTCAATGTGACCAAAATTGCCATTTTTACAACTTTTTCTCCTACTCAGAAGCTTCTATTTCGACCATTTTCAGCCATTAAAATGACTCTAAACACACTTATTTTAGTTCCAAAAGGGATAATTCACATGCAATAGTCATTTACTTTAAAAAAAAAAAAGATAAAAAAATTACCATTTCTGACCATTTTGAGAAAGTTCGACAGATCACGGGTCATCGTTTTTCATCAGAAAATTTATTTTTTGGACTGTAGAAAAAAGATTCAAAATGTCATTTGGATTGTGCCTCATGTTGAATAACTACTTTTGAAAGCCTCAATGTGACCAAAATTGCCATTTCTACATACTTTTTCTCCCACTCAGAACTTCTATTTCGACCATTTTCAGGCATTAAAATGACTCTAAACACACTTATTTTAGTTCCAAAAGTGATAATTCACATGCAATAGTCATTTACTTTAAAAAACAATAAACATTAAAAAACTTACCATTTCTGATCATTTTTTGAAAGTTCGACAGGTCACGGGTCATCGTTTTTCATCAGAAAATTGATTTTTTGGACTGTAGAAAAAAAGATTTAAAATGTCATTTGGATTGTGCCTCATGTTGAATAACTACTTTTTAAAGCCTCAATGTGACCAAAATTGCCATTTTTACAGACTTTTTCTCCTACTCAGAAGCTTCTATTTCGACCATTTTCAGGCAATAAAATGATCTAAACACACTTATTTTAGTTCCAAAAGTGATAATTCACATGCAATAGTCATTTACTTTGAAAAAAAAAAAAGATTAAAAAATTACCATTTCTTACCATATTGAGAAAGTTCGACAGGTCATCGTATTTCATCAGAAAATTGATTTTTTGGACTGTAGAAAAAAAGATTAAAAATGTCATTTGGATTGTGCCTCATGTTGAATAACTAATTTTGAAAGCCTCAATGTGACCAAAATTGCCATTTTTACAGACTTTTTCTCCTACTGAGAAGCTTCTATTTCGACCATTTTCAGGCATTAAAATGACTCTAAACACACTTATTTTAGTTCCAAAAGGGATAATTCACATGCAATAGTCATTTACAGTCAAAAAATTAAACATTAAAAAATTACCATTTCTGACCATCTGCAGAAAGTTCAACAGGTCACGGGTCATCGTTTTTCATCAGAAAATTGATTTTTTGGACTGTAGAAATATTGATTCAAAATGTCATGTGGATAGGGCTTCATGTTGAATAACTACATTTTCAAGCCTCATTGTGACCAGAATTGTCATTTTTACAGACTTTTTCTCCTACTCAGAAGCTTCTATTTCGATCATTTTCAGCCATTAAAATGACTCTAAACACACTTATTTTAGTTCCAAAAGGGATAAATCACATGCAATAGTCATTTACTTTAAAAAAAATAAAAGATAAAAAAATTACCATTTCTGACCATTTTGAGAAAGTTCGACAGGTCACTGGTCATCGTATTTCATCAGAAAATTGATTTTTTGGACTGTAGAAAAAAAGATTCAAAATGTCATTTGGATTGTGCCTCATGTTGAATAACTACTTTTGAAAGCCTCAATGTGACCAAAATTGCCATTTTTACATACTTTTTCTCCCACTCAGAAGCTTCTATTTCGACCATTTTCAGGCATTAAAATGACTCTAAACACACTTATTTTAGTTCCAAAAGTGATAATTCACATGCAATAGTCATTTACTTTAAAAACAATAAACATTAAAAAATTACCATTTCTGATCAGTTTTTGAAAGTTCGAATAGGTCACGGGTCATCGTTTTTCATCAGAAAATTAATTTTTTGGACTGTAGAAAAAAAGATTCAAAATGTCATTTGGATTGTGCCTCATGTTGAATAACTACTTTTTAAAGCCTCAATGTGACCAAAATTGCCATTTTTACAGACTTTTCTCCTACTCAGAAGCTTCTATTTCGACCATTTCAGGCATTAAAATGACTCTAAACACACTTATTTTAGTTCCAAAAGTGATAATTCACATGCAATAGTCATTTACTTTAAAAAAAAGAAAAAGATTAAAAAATTAGCATTTCTTACCATTTTGAGAAAGTTCGACAGGTCACGGGTCATCATATTTCATCAGAAAATTGATTTTTTGGACTGTAGAAAAAAAGATTCAAAATGTCATTTGGATTGTGCCTCATGTTGAATAACTACTTTTTAAAGCCTCAATGTGACCAAAATTGCCATTTTTACAGACTTTTTCTCCTACTCAGAAGCTTCTATTTCGACGATTTTCAGGCATTAAAATGACTCTAAACACACTTATTTTATTTCCAAAAGGGATAATTCACATGCAATAGTCATTTACATTCAAAAAATTAAACATTAAAAAATTACCATTTCTGACCATTTTGAGAAAGTTCGACAGGTCACGGGTCATCGTATTTCATCAGAAAATTGATTTTTTGGACTGTAGAAAAAAAGATTCAAAATGTCATTTGGATTGTGCCTCATGTTGAAAACTACTTTTGAAAGCCTCAATGTGACCAAAATTGCCATTTTTACATACTTTTTCTCCCAATCAGAAGCTTCTATTTCGACCATTTTCAGGCATTAAAATGACTCTAAACACACTTATTTTAGTTCCAAAAGTGATAATTCACATGCAATAGTCATTTACTGTCAAAAAATTAAACATTAAAAAATTACCATTTCTGACCATCTGCAGAAAGTTCAACAGGTCACGGGTCATCGTTTTTCATCAGAAAATTGATTTTTTGGACTGTAGAAATATTGATTCAAAATGTCATTTGGATTGGGCTTCATGTTGAATAAGTACATTTTCAAGCCTCATTGTGACCAGAATTGTCATTTTTACAGACTTTTTCTCCTACTCAGAAGCCTCTATTTCAACCATTTTCAGGCATTAAAATGACTCTAAACACACTTCTTTCAGTTCCAAAAGTGATAATTCACATGAAATAGTCATTTACTTTAAAAAATATAAATATTACATTTTTTTAATTTCTGACCATTTTGAGAAAGTTCGACAGGTCACGGGTCATCGTTTTTCATCAGAAAATTGATTTTTTGGACTGTAGAAAAAAAGATTCAAAATGTCATTTGGATTGTGCCTCATGTTGAATAACTAATTTTGAAAGCCTCAATGTGACCAAAATTGCCATTTTTACATACTTTTTCTCCTACTGAGAAGCTTCTATTTCGACCATTTTCAGGAATTAAAATTACTCTAAACACACTTATTTTAGTTCCAAAAGTGATAATTCACATGCAATAGTCATTTACAGTCAAAAAATTAAACATTAAAAAATTACCATTTCTGACCATCTGCAGAAAGTTCAACAGGTCACGGGTCATCGTTTTTCATCAGAAAATTGATTTTTTGGACTGTAGAAATATTGATTCAAAATGTCATTTGGATTGGGCTTCATGTTGAATAACTACATTTTCAAGCCTCATTGTGACCAGAATTGTCATTTTTACAGACTTTTTCTCCTACTCAGAAGCCTCTATTTCAACCAATTTCAGGCAATAAAATGACTCTAAACACACTTATTTTAGTTCCAAAAGGGATAATTCATATGCAATAGTCATTTACAGTCAAAAAATTAAACATTAAAAAATTACCATTTCTGACCATCTGCAGAAAGTTCAACAGGTCACGGGTCATCGTTTTTCATCAGAAAATTGATTTTTTGGGACTGTAGAAGAATTGATTCAAAATGTCATTTGGATTGTGCCTCATGTTGAATAACTACATTTTCAAGCCTCATTGTGACCAGAATTTGCAATTTACAGACTTTTTCTCCAACTCAGAAGCTTCTATTTCAACCATTTTCAGGCATTACAATGACTCTAAACACACTTATTTTAGTTCCAAAAGTGATAATTCACATGCAATAGTCATTTACTTTAAAAAACAATTAAAAAAAATTACCATTTCTGATCATTTTTTGAAAGTTCGACAGGTCACGGGTCATCGTTTTTCATCAGAAAATATATTTTTTGGACTGTAGAAAAAAAGATTCAAAATGTAATTTGGATTGTGCCTCATGTTGAATAACTACTTTTTAAAGCCTCAATGTGACCAAAATTGCCATTTTTACAGACTTTTTCTCCCACTCAGAAGCTTATATTTCGACCATTTTCAGCCATTAAAATGACTCTAAACACACTTATTTTAGTTCCAAAAGGGATAATTGACATGCAATAGTCATTTACTTTAAAAAAAATAAAAGATAAAAAAATTACCATTTCTGACCATTTTGAGAAAGTTCGACAGGTCACGGGTCATCGTATTTCATCAGAAAATTGATTTTTTGGACTGTAGAAAAAAAGATTCAAAATGTCATTTGGATTGTGCCTCATGTTGAATAACTAATTTTGAAAGCCTCAATGTGACCAAAATTGCCATTTTTACAGACTTTTTCTCCTACTGAGAAGCTTCTATTTCGACCATTTTCAGGCATTAAAATGACTCTAAACACACTTATTTTAGTTCCAAAAGGGATAATTCACATGCAATAGTCATTTACAGTCAAAAAATTAAACATTAAAAAATTACCATTTCTGACCATCTGCAGAAAGTTCAACAGGTCACGGGTCATCGTTTTTCATCAGAAAATTGATTTTTTGGACTGTAGAAATATTGATTCAAAATGTCATGTGGATAGGGCTTCATGTTGAATAACTACATTTTCAAGCCTCATTGTGACCAGAATTGTCATTTTTACAGACTTTTTCTCCTACTCAGAAGCTTCTATTTCGATCATTTTCAGCCATTAAAATGACTCTAAACACACTTATTTTAGTTCCAAAAGGGATAAATCACATGCAATAGTCATTTACTTTAAAAAAAATAAAAGATAAAAAAATTACCATTTCTGACCATTTTGAGAAAGTTCGACAGGTCACTGGTCATCGTATTTCATCAGAAAATTGATTTTTTGGACTGTAGAAAAAAAGATTCAAAATGTCATTTGGATTGTGCCTCATGTTGAATAACTACTTTTGAAAGCCTCAATGTGACCAAAATTGCCATTTTTACATACTTTTTCTCCCACTCAGAAGCTTCTATTTCGACCATTTTCAGGCATTAAAATGACTCTAAACACACTTATTTTAGTTCCAAAAGTGATAATTCACATGCAATAGTCATTTACTTTAAAAACAATAAACATTAAAAAATTACCATTTCTGATCAGTTTTTGAAAGTTCGAATAGGTCACGGGTCATCGTTTTTCATCAGAAAATTAATTTTTTGGACTGTAGAAAAAAAGATTCAAAATGTCATTTGGATTGTGCCTCATGTTGAATAACTACTTTTTAAAGCCTCAATGTGACCAAAATTGCCATTTTTACAGACTTTTCTCCTACTCAGAAGCTTCTATTTCGACCATTTCAGGCATTAAAATGACTCTAAACACACTTATTTTAGTTCCAAAAGTGATAATTCACATGCAATAGTCATTTACTTTAAAAAAAAGAAAAAGATTAAAAAATTAGCATTTCTTACCATTTTGAGAAAGTTCGACAGGTCACGGGTCATCATATTTCATCAGAAAATTGATTTTTTGGACTGTAGAAAAAAAGATTCAAAATGTCATTTGGATTGTGCCTCATGTTGAATAACTACTTTTTAAAGCCTCAATGTGACCAAAATTGCCATTTTTACAGACTTTTTCTCCTACTCAGAAGCTTCTATTTCGACGATTTTCAGGCATTAAAATGACTCTAAACACACTTATTTTATTTCCAAAAGGGATAATTCACATGCAATAGTCATTTACATTCAAAAAATTAAACATTAAAAAATTACCATTTCTGACCATTTTGAGAAAGTTCGACAGGTCACGGGTCATCGTATTTCATCAGAAAATTGATTTTTTGGACTGTAGAAAAAAAGATTCAAAATGTCATTTGGATTGTGCCTCATGTTGAAAACTACTTTTGAAAGCCTCAATGTGACCAAAATTGCCATTTTTACATACTTTTTCTCCCAATCAGAAGCTTCTATTTCGACCATTTTCAGGCATTAAAATGACTCTAAACACACTTATTTTAGTTCCAAAAGTGATAATTCACATGCAATAGTCATTTACTGTCAAAAAATTAAACATTAAAAAATTACCATTTCTGACCATCTGCAGAAAGTTCAACAGGTCACGGGTCATCGTTTTTCATCAGAAAATTGATTTTTTGGACTGTAGAAATATTGATTCAAAATGTCATTTGGATTGGGCTTCATGTTGAATAAGTACATTTTCAAGCCTCATTGTGACCAGAATTGTCATTTTTACAGACTTTTTCTCCTACTCAGAAGCCTCTATTTCAACCATTTTCAGGCATTAAAATGACTCTAAACACACTTCTTTCAGTTCCAAAAGTGATAATTCACATGAAATAGTCATTTACTTTAAAAAATATAAATATTACATTTTTTTAATTTCTGACCATTTTGAGAAAGTTCGACAGGTCACGGGTCATCGTTTTTCATCAGAAAATTGATTTTTTGGACTGTAGAAAAAAAGATTCAAAATGTCATTTGGATTGTGCCTCATGTTGAATAACTAATTTTGAAAGCCTCAATGTGACCAAAATTGCCATTTTTACATACTTTTTCTCCTACTGAGAAGCTTCTATTTCGACCATTTTCAGGAATTAAAATTACTCTAAACACACTTATTTTAGTTCCAAAAGTGATAATTCACATGCAATAGTCATTTACAGTCAAAAAATTAAACATTAAAAAATTACCATTTCTGACCATCTGCAGAAAGTTCAACAGGTCACGGGTCATCGTTTTTCATCAGAAAATTGATTTTTTGGACTGTAGAAATATTGATTCAAAATGTCATTTGGATTGGGCTTCATGTTGAATAACTACATTTTCAAGCCTCATTGTGACCAGAATTGTCATTTTTACAGACTTTTTCTCCTACTCAGAAGCCTCTATTTCAACCAATTTCAGGCAATAAAATGACTCTAAACACACTTATTTTAGTTCCAAAAGGGATAATTCATATGCAATAGTCATTTACAGTCAAAAAATTAAACATTAAAAAATTACCATTTCTGACCATCTGCAGAAAGTTCAACAGGTCACGGGTCATCGTTTTTCATCAGAAAATTGATTTTTTGGGACTGTAGAAGAATTGATTCAAAATGTCATTTGGATTGTGCCTCATGTTGAATAACTACATTTTCAAGCCTCATTGTGACCAGAATTTGCAATTTACAGACTTTTTCTCCAACTCAGAAGCTTCTATTTCAACCATTTTCAGGCATTACAATGACTCTAAACACACTTATTTTAGTTCCAAAAGTGATAATTCACATGCAATAGTCATTTACTTTAAAAAACAATTAAAAAAAATTACCATTTCTGATCATTTTTTGAAAGTTCGACAGGTCACGGGTCATCGTTTTTCATCAGAAAATATATTTTTTGGACTGTAGAAAAAAAGATTCAAAATGTAATTTGGATTGTGCCTCATGTTGAATAACTACTTTTTAAAGCCTCAATGTGACCAAAATTGCCATTTTTACAGACTTTTTCTCCCACTCAGAAGCTTATATTTCGACCATTTTCAGCCATTAAAATGACTCTAAACACACTTATTTTAGTTCCAAAAGGGATAATTGACATGCAATAGTCATTTACTTTAAAAAAAATAAAAGATAAAAAAATTACCATTTCTGACCATTTTGAGAAAGTTCGACAGGTCACGGGTCATCGTATTTCATCAGAAAATTGATTTTTTGGACTGTAGAAAAAAAGATTCAAAATGTCATTTGGATTGTGCCTCATGTTGAATAACTACTTTTGAAAGCCTCAATGTGACCAAAATTGCCATTTTTACATACTTTTTCTCCCACTCAGAAGCTTCTATTTCGACCATTTTCAGGCATTAAAATGACTCTAAACACACCTATTTTAGTTCCAAAAGTGATAATTCACATGCAATAGTCATTTACTTTAAAAAACAATAAACATTAAAAAATTACCATTTCTGATCATTTTTTGAAAGTTCGACAGGTCACGGGTCATCGTTTTTCATCAGAAAATTGATTTTTTGGACTGTAGAAAAAAAGATTCAAAATGTAATTTGGATTGTGCCTCATGTTGAATAACTACTTTTTAAAGCCTCAAATGTGACCAAAATTGCCATTTTTACAGACTTTTTCTCCTACTCAGAAGCTTCTATTTCGACCATTTTCAGCCATTAAAATGACTCTAAACACACTTATTTTAGTTCCAAAAGGGATAATTCACATGCAATAGTCATTTACTTTAAAAAAAATAAAAGATAAAAAAATTACCATTTCTGACCATTTTGAGAAAGTTCGACAGGTCACGGGTCATCGTATTTCATCAGAAAATTGATTTTTTGGACTGTAGAAAAAAAGATTCAAAATGTCATTTGGATTGTGCCTCATGTTGAATAACTACTTTTGAAAGCCTCAATATGACCAAAATTGCCATTTTTATATACTTTTTCTCCCACTCAGAAGCTTCTATTTCGACCATTTTCAGGCATTAAAATGACTCTAAACACACTTATTTTAGTTCCAAAAGTGATAATTCACATGCAATAGTCATTTACTTTAAAAAAACAAAAAGATTTAAAAATTACCATTTCTTACCATATTGAGAAAGTTCGACAGGTCATCGTATTTCATCAGAAAATTGATTTTTTGGACTGTAGAAAAAAAGATTCAAAATGTCATTTGGATTGTGCCTCATGTTGAATAACTAATTTTGAAAGCCTCAATGTGACCAAAATTGCCATTTTTACATACTTTTTCTCCTACTGAGAAGCTTCTATTTCGACCATTTTCAGGCATTAAAATTACTCTAAACACACTTATTTTAGTTCCAAAAGTGATAATTCACATGCAATAGTCATTTACAGTCAAAAAATGAAACATTAAAAAATTACCATTTCTTACCATTTTGAGAAAGTTCGACAGGTCACGGGTCATCGTATTTCATCAGAAAATTGATTTTTTGGACTGTAGAAAAAAAGATTTAAAATGTCATTTGGATTGTGCCTCATGTTGAATAACTACTTTTTAAAGCCTCAATGTGACCAAAATTGACATTTTTACATAATTTGTCTCCTACTCAGAAGCTTCTATTTCGACCATTTTCAGGCATTAAAATGACTCTAAACACACTTATTTTAGTTCCAAAAGTGATAATTCACATGCAATAGTCATTTACTTAAATAAAAATATAAATATTAAACAATTTAAATTTCTGACCATTTTGAGAAAGTTCGACAGGTCACGGGTCATCGTTTTTCATCAGAAAATTGATTTTTTGGACTGTAGAAAAAAAGATTCAAAATGTAATTTGGATTGTGCCTCATGTTGAATAACTACTTTTTAAAGCCTCAATGTGACCAAAATTGCCATTTTTACAGACTTTTTCTCTTACTCAGGAGCTTCTATTTCGACCAATTTCAGGCATTAAAATGACTCTAAACCCACTTATTTTAGTTCCAAAAGTGATAATTCACATGCAATAGTCATTTACTTTAAAAAAAATAAAAGATAAAAAAATTACCATTTCTGACCATTTTGAGAAAGTTCGACAGGTCACGGGTCATCGTATTTCATCAGAAAATTGATTTTTTGGACTGTAGAAAAAAAGATTCAAAATGTCATTTGGATTGTGCCTCATGTTGAATAACTAATTTTGAAAGCCTCAATGTGACCAAAATTGCCATTTTTACATACTTTTTCTCCTACTGAGAAGCTTCTATTTCGACCATTTTCAGGAATTAAAATTACTCTAAACACACTTATTTTAGTTCCAAAAGTGATAATTCACATGCAATAGTCATTTACTTTAAAAAAAATAAAAGATAAAAAAATTACCATTTCTGACCATTTTGAGAAAGTTCGACAGGTCACGGGTCATCGTATTTCATCAGAAAATTGATTTTTTGGACTGTAGAAAAAAAGATTCAAAATGTCATTTGGATTGTGCCTCATGTTGAATAACTACTTTTGAAAGCCTCAATATGACCAAAATTGCCATTTTTATATACTTTTTCTCCCACTCAGAAGCTTCTATTTCGACCATTTTCAGGCATTAAAATGACTCTAAACACACTTATTTTAGTTCCAAAAGTGATAATTCACATGCAATAGTCATTTACTTTAAAAAAACAAAAAGATTTAAAAATTACCATTTCTTACCATATTGAGAAAGTTCGACAGGTATTTCATCAGAAAATTGATTTTTTGGACTGTAGAAAAAAAGATTCAAAATGTCATTTGGATTGTGCCTCATGTTGAATAACTAATTTTGAAAGCCTCAATGTGACCAAAATTGCCATTTTTACATACTTTTTCTCCTACTGAGAAGCTTCTATTTCGACCATTTTCAGGCATTAAAATTACTCTAAACACACTTATTTTAGTTCCAAAAGTGATAATTCACATGCAATAGTCATTTACAGTCAAAAAATTAAACATTAAAAAATTACCATTTCTTACCATTTTGAGAAAGTTCGACAGGTCACGGGTCATCGTATTTCATCAGAAAATTGATTTTTTGGACTGTAGAAAAAAAGATTTAAAATGTCATTTGGATTGTGCCTCATGTTGAATAACTACTTTTTAAAGCCTCAATTTGACCAAAATTGACATTTTTACATAATTTGTCTCCTACTCAGAAGCTTCTATTTCGACCATTTTCAGGCATTAAAATGACTCTAAACACACTTATTTTAGTTCCAAAAGTGATAATTCACATGCAATAGTCATTTACTTTAAAAAAAATATAAATATTAAACAATTTAAATTTCTGACCATTTTGAGAAAGTTCGACAGGTCACGGGTCATCGTTTTTCATCAGAAAATTGATTTTTTTGACTGTAGAAAAAAAGATTCAAAATGTAATTTGGATTGTGCCTCATGTTGAATAACTACTTTTTAAAGCCTCAATGTGACCAAAATTGCCATTTTTACAGACTTTTTCTCTTACTCAGGAGCTTCTATTTCGACCAATTTCAGGCATTAAAATGACTCTAAACACACCTATTTTAGTTCCAAAAGTGATAATTCACATGCAATAATCATTTACTTTAAAAAAAATAAAAGATACAAAAATTACCATTTCTGACCATTTTGAGAAAGTTCGACAGGTCACGGGTCATCGTATTTCATCAGAAAATTGATTTTTTGGACTGTAGAAAAAAAGATTCAAAATGTCATTTGGATTGTGCCTCATGTTGAATAACTACTTTTGAAAGCCTCAATGTGACCAAAATTGCCATTTTTACATACTTTCTCTCCCACTCAGAAGCTTCTATTTCGACCATTTTCAGGCATTAAAATGACTCTAAAAACACTTATTTTAGTTCCAAAAGTGATAATTCACATGCAATAGTCATTTACTTTAAAAAACAATAAACATTAAAAAATTACCATTTCTGATCAGTTTTTGAAAGTTCGAATAGGTCACGGGTCATCGTTTTTCATCGGAAAATTAATTTTTTGGACTGTAGAAAAAAAGATTCAAAATGTCATTTGGATTGTGTCTCATGTTGAATAACTACTTTTTAAAGCCTCAATGTGACCAAAATTGCCATTTTTACAGACTTTTCTCCTACTCAGGAGCTTCTATTTCGACCAATTTCAGGCATTAAAATGACTCTAAACACACTTATTTTAGTTCCAAAAGTGATAATTCACATGCAATAGTCATTTACTTTAAAAAAAATAAAAGATAAAAAAATTACCATTTCTGACCATTTTGAGAAAGTTCGACAGGTCACGGGTCATCGTATTTCATCAGAAAATGGATTTTTTGGACTGTAGAAAAAAAGATTCAAAATGTCATTTGGATTGTGCCTCATGTTGAATAACTACTTTTGAAAGCCTCAATGTGACCAAAATTGCCATTTTTACATACTTTCACTCCCACTCAGAAGCTTCTATTTCGACCATTTTCAGGCATTAAAATGACTCTAAAAACACTTATTTTAGTTCCAAAAGTGATAATTCACATGCAATAGTCATTTACTTTAAAAAAACAATAAACATTAAAAAATTACCATTTCTGATCATTTTTTGAAAGTTCGACAGGTCACGGGTCATCGTTTTTCATCGGAAAATTAATTTTTTGGACTGTAGAAAAAAATATTCAAAATGTAATTTGGATTGTGCCTCATGTTGAATAACTACTTTTTAAAGCCTCAATGTGACCAAAATTGCCATTTTTACAGACTTTTCTCCTACTCAGAAGCTTCTATTTCGACCATTTCAGGCATTAAAATGACTCTAAACACACTTATTTTAGTTCCAAAAGTGATAATTCACATGCAATAGTCATTTACTTTAAAAAAAAGAAAAAGATTAAAAAATTACCATTTCTTACCATTTTGAGAAAGTTCGACAGGTCACGGGTCATCGTATTTCATCAGAAAATTGATTTTTTGGACTGTAGAAAAAAAGATTCAAAATGTCATTTGGATTGTGCCTCATGTTGAATAACTACTTTTTAAAGCCTCAATGTGACCAAAATTGCCATTTTCACATACTTTTTCTCCCACTCAGAAGCTTCTATTTCGACCATTTTCAGGCATTAAAATGACTCTAAAAACACTTCTTTTAGTTCCAAAAGTGATAATTCACATGCAATAGTCATTTACTTTAAAAAACAATAAACATTAAAAAATTACCATTTCTGATCATTTTTTGAAAGTTCGACAGGTCATGGGTCATCGTTTTTCATCAGAAAATTGATTTTTTGGACTGTAGAAAAAAAGATTCAAAATGTAATTTGGATTGTGCCTCATGTTGAATAACTACTTTTTAAAGCCTCAATGTGACCAAAATTGCCATTTTTACAACTTTTTCACCTACTCAGAAGCTTCTATTTTGACGATGTTCAGGCATTAAAATGACTCTAAACACACTTATTTTATTTCCAAAAGGGATAATTCACATGCAATAGTCATTTACATTAAAAACATTAAACATTAAAAAATTACCATTTCTGACCATTTTGAGAAAGTTCGACAGGTCACGGGTCATCGTATTTCATCAGAAAATTGATTTTTTGGACTGTAGAAAAAAAGATTCAAAATGTCATTTGGATTGTGCCTCATGTTGAATAACTACTTTTGAAAGCCTCAATGTGACCAAAATTGCCATTTTTACATACTTTTTCTCCCACTCAGAAGCTTCTATTTCGACCATTTTCAGGCATTAAAATGACTCTAAACACACTTATTTTAGTTCCAAAAGTGATAATTCACATGCAATAGTCATTTACTTTAAAAAACAATAAACATTAAAAAATTACCATTTCTGATCATTTTTTGAAAGTTCGACAGGTCACGGGTCATCGTTTTTCATCAGAAAATTGATTTTTTGGACTGTAGAAAAAAAGATTCAAAATGTAATTTGGATTGTGCCTCATGTTGAATAACTACTTTTTAAAGCCTCAATGTGACCAAAATTGCCATTTTTACAACTTTTTCTCCTACTCAGAAGCTTCTATTTCGACCATTTTCAGCCTTTAAAATGACTCTAAACACACTTATTTTAGTTCCAAAAGGGATAATTCACATGCAATAGTCATTTACTTTAAAAAAAAAAAAAGATAAAAAAATTACAATTTCTGACCATTTTGAGAAAGTTCGACAGATCACGGGTCATCGTTTTTCATCAGAAAATTTATTTTTTGGACTGTAGAAAAAAGATTCAAAATGTCATTTGGATTGTGCCTCATGTTGAATAACTACTTTTGAAAGCCTCAATGTGACCAAAATTGCCATTTTTACATACTTTTTCTCCCACTCAGAAGCTTCTATTTCGACCATTTTCAGGCATTAAAATGACTCTAAACACACTTATTTTAGTTCCAAAAGTGATAATTCACATGCAATAGTCATTTACTTTAAAAAACAATAAACATTAAAAAACTTACCATTTCTGATCATTTTTTGAAAGTTCGACAGGTCACGGGTCATCGTTTTTCATCAGAAAATTGATTTTTTGGACTGTAGAAAAAAAGATTTAAAATGTCATTTGGATTGTGCCTCATGTTGAATAACTACTTTTTAAAGCCTCAATGTGACCAAAATTGCCATTTTTACAGACTTTTTCTCCTACTCAGAAGCTTCTATTTCGACCATTTTCAGGCAATAAAATGATCTAAACACACTTATTTTAGTTCCAAAAGTGACAATTCACATGCAATAGTCATTTACTTTGAAAAAAAAAAAGATTAAAAAATTACCATTTCTTACCATATTGAGAAAGTTCGACAGGTCATCGTATTTCATCAGAAAATTGATTTTTTGGACTGTAGAAAAAAAGATTAAAAATGTCATTTGGATTGTGTCTCATGTTGAATAACTAATTTTGAAAGCCTCAATGTGACCAAAATTGCCATTTTTACAGACTTTTTCTCCTACTGAGAAGCTTCTATTTCGACCATTTTCAGGCATTAAAATGACTCTAAACACACTTATTTTAGTTCCAAAAGGGATAATTCACATGCAATAGTCATTTACAGTCAAAAAATTAAACATTAAAAAATTACCATTTCTGACCATCTGCAGAAAGTTCAACAGGTCACGGGTCATCGTTTTTCATCAGAAAATTGATTTTTTGGACTGTAGAAATATTGATTCAAAATGTCATGTGGATAGGGCTTCATGTTGAATAACTACATTTTCAAGCCTCATTGTGACCAGAATTGTCATTTTTACAGACTTTTTCTCCTACTCAGAAGCTTCTATTTCGATCATTTTCAGCCATTAAAATGACTCTAAACACACTTATTTTAGTTCCAAAAGGGATAAATCACATGCAATAGTCATTTACTTTAAAAAAAATAAAAGATAAAAAAATTACCATTTCTGACCATTTTGAGAAAGTTCGACAGGTCACTGGTCATCGTATTTCATCAGAAAATTGATTTTTTGGACTGTAGAAAAAAAGATTCAAAATGTCATTTGGATTGTGCCTCATGTTGAATAACTACTTTTGAAAGCCTCAATGTGACCAAAATTGCCATTTTTACATACTTTTTCTCCCACTCAGAAGCTTCTATTTCGACCATTTTCAGGCATTAAAATGACTCTAAAAACACTTATTTTAGTTCCAAAAGTGATAATTCACATGCAATAGTCATTTACTTTAAAAAACAATAAACATTAAAAAATTACCATTTCTGATCATTTTTTGAAAGTTCGACAGGTCATGGGTCATCGTTTTTCATCAGAAAATTGATTTTTTGGACTGTAGAAAAAAAGATTCAAAATGTAATTTGGATTGTGCCTCATGTTGAATAACTACTTTTTAAAGCCTCAATGTGACCAAAATTGCCATTTTTACAACTTTTTCACCTACTCAGAAGCTTCTATTTTGACGATGTTCAGGCATTAAAATGACTCTAAACACACTTATTTTATTTCCAAAAGGGATAATTCACATGCAATAGTCATTTACATTCAAAAAATTAAACATTAAAAAATTACCATTTCTGACCATTTTGAGAAAGTTCGACAGGTCACGGGTCATCGTATTTCATCAGAAAATTGATTTTTTGGACTGTAGAAAAAAAGATTCAAAATGTCATTTGGATTGTGCCTCATGTTGAATAACTACTTTTGAAAGCCTCAATGTGACCAAAATTGCCATTTTTACATACTTTTTCTCCCACTCAGAAGCTTCTATTTCGACCATTTTCAGGCATTAAAATGACTCTAAACACACTTATTTTAGTTCCAAAAGTGATAATTCACATGCAATAGTCATTTACTTTAAAAAACAATAAACATTAAAAAATTACCATTTCTGATCATTTTTTGAAAGTTCGACAGGTCACGGGTCATCGTTTTTCATCAGAAAATTGATTTTTTGGACTGTAGAAAAAAAGATTCAAAATGTAATTTGGATTGTGCCTCATGTTGAATAACTACTTTTTAAAGCCTCAATGTGACCAAAATTGCCATTTTTACAACTTTTTCTCCTACTCAGAAGCTTCTATTTCGACCATTTTCAGCCATTAAAATGACTCTAAACACACTTATTTTAGTTCCAAAAGGGATAATTCACATGCAATAGTCATTTACTTTAAAAAAAAAAAAAGATAAAAAAATTACCATTTCTGACCATTTTGAGAAAGTTCGACAGATCACGGGTCATCGTTTTTCATCAGAAAATTTATTTTTTGGACTGTAGAAAAAAGATTCAAAATGTCATTTGGATTGTGCCTCATGTTGAATAACTACTTTTGAAAGCCTCAATGTGACCAAAATTGCCATTTTTACATACTTTTTCTCCCACTCAGAAGCTTCTATTTCGACCATTTTCAGGCATTAAAATGACTCTAAACACACTTATTTTAGTTCCAAAAGTGATAATTCACATGCAATAGTCATTTACTTTAAAAAACAATAAACATTAAAAAACTTACCATTTCTGATCATTTTTTGAAAGTTCGACAGGTCACGGGTCATCGTTTTTCATCAGAAAATTGATTTTTTGGACTGTAAAAAAAAGATTGAAAATGTCATTTGGATTGTGCCTCATGTTGAATAACTACTTTTTAAAGCCTCAATGTGACCAAAATTGCCATTTTTACAGACTTTTTCTCCTACTCAGAAGCTTCTATTTCGACCATTTTCAGCCATTAAAATGACTCTAAACACACTTATTTTAGTTCCAAAAGGGATAATTCACATGCAATAGTCATTTACTTTAAAAAAAAAAAAAGATTAAAAAATTACCATTTCTGACCATTTTGAGAAAGTTCGACAGATCACGGGTCATCGTTTTTCATCAGAAAATTTATTTTTTGGACTGTAGAAAAAAGATTCAAAATGTCATTTGGATTGTGCCTCATGTTGAATAACTACTTTTGAAAGCCTCAATGTGACCAAAATTGCCATTTTTACATACTTTTTCTCCCACTCAGAAGCTTCTATTTCGACCATTTTCAGGCATTAAAATGACTCTAAACACACTTATTTTAGTTCCAAAAGTGATAATTCACATGCAATAGTCATTTACTTTAAAAAACAATAAACATTAAAAAACTTACCATTTCTGATCATTTTTTGAAAGTTCGACAGGTCACGGGTCATCGTTTTTCATCAGAAAATTGATTTTTTGGACTGTAGAAAAAAAGATTGAAAATGTCATTTGGATTGTGCCTCATGTTGAATAACTACTTTTTAAAGCCTCAATGTGACCAAAATTGCCATTTTTACAGACTTTTTCTCCTACTCAGAAGCTTCTATTTCGACCATTTTCAGGCAATAAAATGATCTAAACACACTTATTTTAGTTCCAAAAGTGATAATTCACATGCAATAGTCATTTACTTTGAAAAAAAAAAAAGATTAAAAAATTACCATTTCTTACCATATTGAGAAAGTTCGACAGGTCATCGTATTTCATCAGAAAATTGATTTTTTGGACTGTAGAAAAAAAGATTAAAAATGTCATTTGGATTGTGCCTCATGTTGAATAACTAATTTTGAAAGCCTCAATGTGACCAAAATTGCCATTTTTACAGACTTTTTCTCCTACTGAGAAGCTTCTATTTCGACCATTTTCAGGCATTAAAATGACTCTAAACACACTTATTTTAGTTCCAAAAGGGATAATTCACATGCAATAGTCATTTACAGTCAAAAAATTAAACATTAAAAAATTACCATTTCTGACCATCTGCAGAAAGTTCAACAGGTCACGGGTCATCGTTTTTCATCAGAAAATTGATTTTTTGGACTGTAGAAATATTGATTCAAAATGTCATGTGGATAGGGCTTCATGTTGAATAACTACATTTTCAAGCCTCATTGTGACCAGAATTGTCATTTTTACAGACTTTTTCTCCTACTCAGAAGCTTCTATTTCGATCATTTTCAGCCATTAAAATGACTCTAAACACACTTATTTTAGTTCCAAAAGGGATAAATCACATGCAATAGTCATTTACTTTAAAAAAAATAAAAGATAAAAAAATTACCATTTCTGACCATTTTGAGAAAGTTCGACAGGTCACTGGTCATCGTATTTCATCAGAAAATTGATTTTTTGGACTGTAGAAAAAAAGATTCAAAATGTCATTTGGATTGTGCCTCATGTTGAATAACTACTTTTGAAAGCCTCAATGTGACCAAAATTGCCATTTTTACATACTTTTTCTCCCACTCAGAAGCTTCTATTTCGACCATTTTCAGGCATTAAAATGACTCTAAACACACTTATTTTAGTTCCAAAAGTGATAATTCACATGCAATAGTCATTTACTTTAAAAACAATAAACATTAAAAAATTACCATTTCTGATCAGTTTTTGAAAGTTCGAATAGGTCACGGGTCATCGTTTTTCATCAGAAAATTAATTTTTTGGACTGTAGAAAAAAAGATTCAAAATGTCATTTGGATTGTGCCTCATGTTGAATAACTACTTTTTAAAGCCTCAATGTGACCAAAATTGCCATTTTTACAGACTTTTCTCCTACTCAGAAGCTTCTATTTCGACCATTTCAGGCATTAAAATGACTCTAAACACACTTATTTTAGTTCCAAAAGTGATAATTCACATGCAATAGTCATTTACTTTAAAAAAAAGAAAAAGATTAAAAAATTAGCATTTCTTACCATTTTGAGAAAGTTCGACAGGTCACGGGTCATCATATTTCATCAGAAAATTGATTTTTTGGACTGTAGAAAAAAAGATTCAAAATGTCATTTGGATTGTGCCTCATGTTGAATAACTACTTTTTAAAGCCTCAATGTGACTAAAATTGCCATTTTTACAGACTTTTTCTCCTACTCAGAAGCTTCTATTTCGACGATTTTCAGGCATTAAAATGACTCTAAACACACTTATTTTATTTCCAAAAGGGATAATTCACATGCAATAGTCATTTACATTCAAAAAATTAAACATTAAAAAATTACCATTTCTGACCATTTTGAGAAAGTTCGACAGGTCACGGGTCATCGTATTTCATCAGAAAATTGATTTTTTGGACTGTAGAAAAAAAGATTCAAAATGTCATTTGGATTGTGCCTCATGTTGAATAACTACTTTTGAAAGCCTCAATGTGACCAAAATTGCCATTTTTACATACTTTTTCTCCCACTCAGAAGCTTCTATTTCGACCATTTTCAGGCATTAAAATGACTCTAAACACACTTATTTTAGTTCCAAAAGTGATAATTCACATGCAATAGTCATTTACAGTCAAAAAATTAAACATAAAAAAATTGCCATTTCTGACCATCTGCAGAAAGTTCAACAGGTCACGGGTCATCGTTTTTCATCAGAAAATTGATTTTTTGGACTGTAGAAATATTGATTCAAAATGTCATTTGGATTGGGCTTCATGTTGAATAAGTACATTTTCAAGCCTCATTGTGACCAGAATTGTCATTTTTACAGACTTTTTCTCCTACTCAGAAGCCTCTATTTCAACCATTTTCAGGCATTAAAATGACTCTAAACACACTTCTTTCAGTTCCAAAAGTGATAATTCACATGAAATAGTCATTTACTTTAAAAAATATAAATATTACATTTTTTTAATTTCTGACCATTTTGAGAAAGTTCGACAGGTCACTGGTCATCGTTTTTCATCAGAAAATTGATTTTTTGGACTGTAGAAAAAAAGATTCAAAATGTCATTTGGATTGTGCCTCATGTTGAATAACTAATTTTGAAAGCCTCAATGTGACCAAAATTGCCATTTTTACATACTTTTTCTCCTACTGAGAAGCTTCTATTTCGACCATTTTCAGGAATTAAAATTACTCTAAACACACTTATTTTAGTTCCAAAAGTGATAATTCACATGCAATAGTCATTTACAGTCAAAAAATTAAACATTAAAAAATTACCATTTCTGACCATCTGCAGAAAGTTCAACAGGTCACGGGTCATCGTTTTTCATCAGAAAATTGATTTTTTGGACTGTAGAAATATTGATTCAAAATGTCATTTGGATTGGGCTTCATGTTGAATAACTACATTTTCAAGCCTCATTGTGACCAGAATTGTCATTTTTACAGACTTTTTCTCCTACTCAGAAGCCTCTATTTCAACCAATTTCAGGCATTAAAATGACTCTAAACACACTTATTTTAGTTCCAAAAGGGATAATTCACATGCAATAGTCATTTACAGTCAAAAAATTAAACATTAAAAAATTACCATTTCTGACCATCTGCAGAAAGTTCAACAGGTCACGGGTCATCGTTTTTCATCAGAAAATTGATTTTTTGGGACTGTAGAAGAATTGATTCAAAATGTCATTTGGATTGTGCCTCATGTTGAATAACTACATTTTCAAGCCTCATTGTGACCAGAATTTGCAATTTACAGACTTTTTCTCCAACTCAGAAGCTTCTATTTCGACCATTTTCAGGCATTAAAATGACTCTAAACACACCTATTTTAGTTCCAAAAGTGATAATTCACATGCAATAGTCATTTACTTTAAAAAACAATAAACATTAAAAAATTACCATTTCTGATCATTTTTTGAAAGTTCGACAGGTCACGGGTCATCGTTTTTCATCAGAAAATTGATTTTTTGGACTGTAGAAAAAAAGATTCAAAATGTCATTTGGATTGTGCCTCATGTTGAATAACTACTTTTTAAAGCCTCAATGTGACCAAAATTGCCATTTTTACATACTTTTTCTCCCACTCAGAAGCTTCTATTTCGACCATTTTCAGGCATTAAAATGACTCTAAAAACACTTCTTTTAGTTCCAAAAGTGATAATTCACATGCAATAGTCATTTACTTTAAAAAACAATAAACATTAAAAAATTACCATTTCTGATCATTTTTTGAAAGTTCGACAGGTCATGGGTCATCGTTTTTCATCAGAAAATTGATTTTTTGGACTGTAGAAAAAAAGATTCAAAATGTAATTTGGATTGTGCCTCATGTTGAATAACTACTTTTTAAAGCCTCAATGTGACCAAAATTGCCATTTTTACAACTTTTTCACCTACTCAGAAGCTTCTATTTTGACGATGTTCAGGCATTAAAATGACTCTAAACACACTTATTTTATTTCCAAAAGGGATAATTCACATGCAATAGTCATTTACATTAAAAACATTAAACATTAAAAAATTACCATTTCTGACCATTTTGAGAAAGTTCGACAGGTCACGGGTCATCGTATTTCATCAGAAAATTGATTTTTTGGACTGTAGAAAAAAAGATTCAAAATGTCATTTGGATTGTGCCTCATGTTGAATAACTACTTTTGAAAGCCTCAATGTGACCAAAATTGCCATTTTTACATACTTTTTCTCCCACTCAGAAGCTTCTATTTCGACCATTTTCAGGCATTAAAATGACTCTAAACACACTTATTTTAGTTCCAAAAGTGATAATTCACATGCAATAGTCATTTACTTTAAAAAACAATAAACATTAAAAAATTACCATTTCTGATCATTTTTTGAAAGTTCGACAGGTCACGGGTCATCGTTTTTCATCAGAAAATTAATTTTTTGGACTGTAGAAAAAAAGATTCAAAATGTAATTTGGATTGTGCCTCATGTTGAATAACTACTTTTTAAAGCCTCAATGTGACCAAAATTGCCATTTTTACAACTTTTTCTCCTACTCAGAAGCTTCTATTTCGACCATTTTCAGCCATTAAAATGACTCTAAACACACTTATTTTAGTTCCAAAAGGGATAATTCACATGCAATAGTCATTTACTTTAAAAAAAAAAAAAGATAAAAAAATTACAATTTCTGACCATTTTGAGAAAGTTCGACAGATCACGGGTCATCGTTTTTCATCAGAAAATTTATTTTTTGGACTGTAGAAAAAAGATTCAAAATGTCATTTGGATTGTGCCTCATGTTGAATAACTACTTTTGAAAGCCTCAATGTGACCAAAATTGCCATTTTTACATACTTTTTCTCCCACTCAGAAGCTTCTATTTCGACCATTTTCAGGCATTAAAATGACTCTAAACACACTTATTTTAGTTCCAAAAGTGATAATTCACATGCAATAGTCATTTACTTTAAAAAACAATAAACATTAAAAAACTTACCATTTCTGATCATTTTTTGAAAGTTCGACAGGTCACGGGTCATCGTTTTTCATCAGAAAATTGATTTTTTGGACTGTAGAAAAAAAGATTGAAAATGTCATTTGGATTGTGCCTCATGTTGAATAACTACTTTTTAAAGCCTCAATGTGACCAAAATTGCCATTTTTACAGACTTTTTCTCCTACTCAGAAGCTTCTATTTCGACCATTTTCAGGCAATAAAATGATCTAAACACACTTATTTTAGTTCCAAAAGTGATAATTCACATGCAATAGTCATTTACTTTGAAAAAAAAAAAAGATTAAAAAATTACCATTTCTTACCATATTGAGAAAGTTCGACAGGTCATCGTATTTCATCAGAAAATTGATTTTTTGGACTGTAGAAAAAAAGATTAAAAATGTCATTTGGATTGTGCCTCATGTTGAATAACTAATTTTGAAAGCCTCAATGTGACCAAAATTGCCATTTTTACAGACTTTTTCTCCTACTGAGAAGCTTCTATTTCGACCATTTTCAGGCATTAAAATGACTCTAAACACACTTATTTTAGTTCCAAAAGGGATAATTCACATGCAATAGTCATTTACAGTCAAAAAATTAAACATTAAAAAATTACCATTTCTGACCATCTGCAGAAAGTTCAACAGGTCACGGGTCATCGTTTTTCATCAGAAAATTGATTTTTTGGACTGTAGAAATATTGATTCAAAATGTCATGTGGATAGGGCTTCATGTTGAATAACTACATTTTCAAGCCTCATTGTGACCAGAATTGTCATTTTTACAGACTTTTTCTCCTACTCAGAAGCTTCTATTTCGATCATTTTCAGCCATTAAAATGACTCTAAACACACTTATTTTAGTTCCAAAAGGGATAAATCACATGCAATAGTCATTTACTTTAAAAAAAATAAAAGATAAAAAAATTACCATTTCTGACCATTTTGAGAAAGTTCGACAGGTCACTGGTCATCGTATTTCATCAGAAAATTGATTTTTTGGACTGTAGAAAAAAAGATTCAAAATGTCATTTGGATTGTGCCTCATGTTGAATAACTACTTTTGAAAGCCTCAATGTGACCAAAATTGCCATTTTTACATACTTTTTCTCCCACTCAGAAGCTTCTATTTCGACCATTTTCAGGCATTAAAATGACTCTAAACACACTTATTTTAGTTCCAAAAGTGATAATTCACATGCAATAGTCATTTACTTTAAAAACAATAAACATTAAAAAATTACCATTTCTGATCAGTTTTTGAAAGTTCGAATAGGTCACGGGTCATCGTTTTTCATCAGAAAATTAATTTTTTGGACTGTAGAAAAAAAGATTCAAAATGTCATTTGGATTGTGCCTCATGTTGAATAACTACTTTTTAAAGCCTCAATGTGACCAAAATTGCCATTTTTACAGACTTTTCTCCTACTCAGAAGCTTCTATTTCGACCATTTCAGGCATTAAAATGACTCTAAACACACTTATTTTAGTTCCAAAAGTGATAATTCACATGCAATAGTCATTTACTTTAAAAAAAAGAAAAAGATTAAAAAATTAGCATTTCTTACCATTTTGAGAAAGTTCGACAGGTCACGGGTCATCATATTTCATCAGAAAATTGATTTTTTGGACTGTAGAAAAAAAGATTCAAAATGTCATTTGGATTGTGCCTCATGTTGAATAACTACTTTTTAAAGCCTCAATGTGACTAAAATTGCCATTTTTACAGACTTTTTCTCCTACTCAGAAGCTTCTATTTCGACGATTTTCAGGCATTAAAATGACTCTAAACACACTTATTTTATTTCCAAAAGGGATAATTCACATGCAATAGTCATTTACATTCAAAAAATTAAACATTAAAAAATTACCATTTCTGACCATTTTGAGAAAGTTCGACAGGTCACGGGTCATCGTATTTCATCAGAAAATTGATTTTTTGGACTGTAGAAAAAAAGATTCAAAATGTCATTTGGATTGTGCCTCATGTTGAATAACTACTTTTGAAAGCCTCAATGTGACCAAAATTGCCATTTTTACATACTTTTTCTCCCACTCAGAAGCTTCTATTTCGACCATTTTCAGGCATTAAAATGACTCTAAACACACTTATTTTAGTTCCAAAAGTGATAATTCACATGCAATAGTCATTTACAGTCAAAAAATTAAACATAAAAAAATTGCCATTTCTGACCATCTGCAGAAAGTTCAACAGGTCACGGGTCATCGTTTTTCATCAGAAAATTGATTTTTTGGACTGTAGAAATATTGATTCAAAATGTCATTTGGATTGGGCTTCATGTTGAATAAGTACATTTTCAAGCCTCATTGTGACCAGAATTGTCATTTTTACAGACTTTTTCTCCTACTCAGAAGCCTCTATTTCAACCATTTTCAGGCATTAAAATGACTCTAAACACACTTCTTTCAGTTCCAAAAGTGATAATTCACATGAAATAGTCATTTACTTTAAAAAATATAAATATTACATTTTTTTAATTTCTGACCATTTTGAGAAAGTTCGACAGGTCACTGGTCATCGTTTTTCATCAGAAAATTGATTTTTTGGACTGTAGAAAAAAAGATTCAAAATGTCATTTGGATTGTGCCTCATGTTGAATAACTAATTTTGAAAGCCTCAATGTGACCAAAATTGCCATTTTTACATACTTTTTCTCCTACTGAGAAGCTTCTATTTCGACCATTTTCAGGAATTAAAATTACTCTAAACACACTTATTTTAGTTCCAAAAGTGATAATTCACATGCAATAGTCATTTACAGTCAAAAAATTAAACATTAAAAAATTACCATTTCTGACCATCTGCAGAAAGTTCAACAGGTCACGGGTCATCGTTTTTCATCAGAAAATTGATTTTTTGGACTGTAGAAATATTGATTCAAAATGTCATTTGGATTGGGCTTCATGTTGAATAACTACATTTTCAAGCCTCATTGTGACCAGAATTGTCATTTTTACAGACTTTTTCTCCTACTCAGAAGCCTCTATTTCAACCAATTTCAGGCATTAAAATGACTCTAAACACACTTATTTTAGTTCCAAAAGGGATAATTCACATGCAATAGTCATTTACAGTCAAAAAATTAAACATTAAAAAATTACCATTTCTGACCATCTGCAGAAAGTTCAACAGGTCACGGGTCATCGTTTTTCATCAGAAAATTGATTTTTTGGGACTGTAGAAGAATTGATTCAAAATGTCATTTGGATTGTGCCTCATGTTGAATAACTACATTTTCAAGCCTCATTGTGACCAGAATTTGCAATTTACAGACTTTTTCTCCAACTCAGAAGCTTCTATTTCGACCATTTTCAGGCATTAAAATGACTCTAAACACACCTATTTTAGTTCCAAAAGTGATAATTCACATGCAATAGTCATTTACTTTAAAAAACAATAAACATTAAAAAATTACCATTTCTGATCATTTTTTGAAAGTTCGACAGGTCACGGGTCATCGTTTTTCATCAGAAAATTGATTTTTTGGACTGTAGAAAAAAAGATTCAAAATGTCATTTGGATTGTGCCTCATGTTGAATAACTACTTTTTAAAGCCTCAATGTGACCAAAATTGCCATTTTTACATACTTTTTCTCCCACTCAGAAGCTTCTATTTCGACCATTTTCAGGCATTAAAATGACTCTAAAAACACTTCTTTTAGTTCCAAAAGTGATAATTCACATGCAATAGTCATTTACTTTAAAAAACAATAAACATTAAAAAATTACCATTTCTGATCATTTTTTGAAAGTTCGACAGGTCATGGGTCATCGTTTTTCATCAGAAAATTGATTTTTTGGACTGTAGAAAAAAAGATTCAAAATGTAATTTGGATTGTGCCTCATGTTGAATAACTACTTTTTAAAGCCTCAATGTGACCAAAATTGCCATTTTTACAACTTTTTCACCTACTCAGAAGCTTCTATTTTGACGATGTTCAGGCATTAAAATGACTCTAAACACACTTATTTTATTTCCAAAAGGGATAATTCACATGCAATAGTCATTTACATTAAAAACATTAAACATTAAAAAATTACCATTTCTGACCATTTTGAGAAAGTTCGACAGGTCACGGGTCATCGTATTTCATCAGAAAATTGATTTTTTGGACTGTAGAAAAAAAGATTCAAAATGTCATTTGGATTGTGCCTCATGTTGAATAACTACTTTTGAAAGCCTCAATGTGACCAAAATTGCCATTTTTACATACTTTTTCTCCCACTCAGAAGCTTCTATTTCGACCATTTTCAGGCATTAAAATGACTCTAAACACACTTATTTTAGTTCCAAAAGTGATAATTCACATGCAATAGTCATTTACTTTAAAAAACAATAAACATTAAAAAATTACCATTTCTGATCATTTTTTGAAAGTTCGACAGGTCACGGGTCATCGTTTTTCATCAGAAAATTAATTTTTTGGACTGTAGAAAAAAAGATTCAAAATGTAATTTGGATTGTGCCTCATGTTGAATAACTACTTTTTAAAGCCTCAATGTGACCAAAATTGCCATTTTTACAACTTTTTCTCCTACTCAGAAGCTTCTATTTCGACCATTTTCAGCCATTAAAATGACTCTAAACACACTTATTTTAGTTCCAAAAGGGATAATTCACATGCAATAGTCATTTACTTTAAAAAAAAAAAAAGATAAAAAAATTACAATTTCTGACCATTTTGAGAAAGTTCGACAGATCACGGGTCATCGTTTTTCATCAGAAAATTTATTTTTTGGACTGTAGAAAAAAGATTCAAAATGTCATTTGGATTGTGCCTCATGTTGAATAACTACTTTTGAAAGCCTCAATGTGACCAAAATTGCCATTTTTACATACTTTTTCTCCCACTCAGAAGCTTCTATTTCGACCATTTTCAGGCATTAAAATGACTCTAAACACACTTATTTTAGTTCCAAAAGTGATAATTCACATGCAATAGTCATTTACTTTAAAAAACAATAAACATTAAAAAACTTACCATTTCTGATCATTTTTTGAAAGTTCGACAGGTCACGGGTCATCGTTTTTCATCAGAAAATTGATTTTTTGGACTGTAGAAAAAAAGATTTAAAATGTCATTTGGATTGTGCCTCATGTTGAATAACTACTTTTTAAAGCCTCAATGTGACCAAAATTGCCATTTTTACAGACTTTTTCTCCTACTCAGAAGCTTCTATTTCGACCATTTTCAGGCAATAAAATGATCTAAACACACTTATTTTAGTTCCAAAAGTGATAATTCACATGCAATAGTCATTTACTTTGAAAAAAAAAAAGATTAAAAAATTACCATTTCTTACCATATTGAGAAAGTTCGACAGGTCATCGTATTTCATCAGAAAATTGATTTTTTGGACTGTAGAAAAAAAGATTAAAAATGTCATTTGGATTGTGCCTCATGTTGAATAACTAATTTTGAAAGCCTCAATGTGACCAAAATTGCCATTTTTACAGACTTTTTCTCCTACTGAGAAGCTTCTATTTCGACCATTTTCAGGCATTAAAATGACTCTAAACACACTTATTTTAGTTCCAAAAGGGATAATTCACATGCAATAGTCATTTACAGTCAAAAAATTAAACATTAAAAAATTACCATTTCTGACCATCTGCAGAAAGTTCAACAGGTCACGGGTCATCGTTTTTCATCAGAAAATTGATTTTTTGGACTGTAGAAATATTGATTCAAAATGTCATGTGGATAGGGCTTCATGTTGAATAACTACATTTTCAAGCCTCATTGTGACCAGAATTGTCATTTTTACAGACTTTTTCTCCTACTCAGAAGCTTCTATTTCGATCATTTTCAGCCATTAAAATGACTCTAAACACACTTATTTTAGTTCCAAAAGGGATAAATCACATGCAATAGTCATTTACTTTAAAAAAAATAAAAGATAAAAAAATTACCATTTCTGACCATTTTGAGAAAGTTCGACAGGTCACTGGTCATCGTATTTCATCAGAAAATTGATTTTTTGGACTGTAGAAAAAAAGATTCAAAATGTCATTTGGATTGTGCCTCATGTTGAATAACTACTTTTGAAAGCCTCAATGTGACCAAAATTGCCATTTTTACATACTTTTTCTCCCACTCAGAAGCTTCTATTTCGACCATTTTCAGGCATTAAAATGACTCTAAACACACTTATTTTAGTTCCAAAAGTGATAATTCACATGCAATAGTCATTTACTTTAAAAACAATAAACATTAAAAAATTACCATTTCTGATCAGTTTTTGAAAGTTCGAATAGGTCACGGGTCATCGTTTTTCATCAGAAAATTAATTTTTTGGACTGTAGAAAAAAAGATTCAAAATGTCATTTGGATTGTGCCTCATGTTGAATAACTACTTTTTAAAGCCTCAATGTGACCAAAATTGCCATTTTTACAGACTTTTCTCCTACTCAGAAGCTTCTATTTCGACCATTTCAGGCATTAAAATGACTCTAAACACACTTATTTTAGTTCCAAAAGTGATAATTCACATGCAATAGTCATTTACTTTAAAAAAAAGAAAAAGATTAAAAAATTAGCATTTCTTACCATTTTGAGAAAGTTCGACAGGTCACGGGTCATCATATTTCATCAGAAAATTGATTTTTTGGACTGTAGAAAAAAAGATTCAAAATGTCATTTGGATTGTGCCTCATGTTGAATAACTACTTTTTAAAGCCTCAATGTGACTAAAATTGCCATTTTTACAGACTTTTTCTCCTACTCAGAAGCTTCTATTTCGACGATTTTCAGGCATTAAAATGACTCTAAACACACTTATTTTATTTCCAAAAGGGATAATTCACATGCAATAGTCATTTACATTCAAAAAATTAAACATTAAAAAATTACCATTTCTGACCATTTTGAGAAAGTTCGACAGGTCACGGGTCATCGTATTTCATCAGAAAATTGATTTTTTGGACTGTAGAAAAAAAGATTCAAAATGTCATTTGGATTGTGCCTCATGTTGAATAACTACTTTTGAAAGCCTCAATGTGACCAAAATTGCCATTTTTACATACTTTTTCTCCCACTCAGAAGCTTCTATTTCGACCATTTTCAGGCATTAAAATGACTCTAAACACACTTATTTTAGTTCCAAAAGTGATAATTCACATGCAATAGTCATTTACAGTCAAAAAACTTAAACATAAAAAAATTGCCATTTCTGACCATCTGCAGAAAGTTCAACAGGTCACGGGTCATCGTTTTTCATCAGAAAATTGATTTTTTGGACTGTAGAAATATTGATTCAAAATGTCATTTGGATTGGGCTTCATGTTGAATAAGTACATTTTCAAGCCTCATTGTGACCAGAATTGTCATTTTTACAGACTTTTTCTCCTACTCAGAAGCCTCTATTTCAACCATTTTCAGGCATTAAAATGACTCTAAACACACTTCTTTCAGTTCCAAAAGTGATAATTCACATGAAATAGTCATTTACTTTAAAAAATATAAATATTACATTTTTTTAATTTCTGACCATTTTGAGAAAGTTCGACAGGTCACTGGTCATCGTTTTTCATCAGAAAATTGATTTTTTGGACTGTAGAAAAAAAGATTCAAAATGTCATTTGGATTGTGCCTCATGTTGAATAACTAATTTTGAAAGCCTCAATGTGACCAAAATTGCCATTTTTACATACTTTTTCTCCTACTGAGAAGCTTCTATTTCGACCATTTTCAGGAATTAAAATTACTCTAAACACACTTATTTTAGTTCCAAAAGTGATAATTCACATGCAATAGTCATTTACAGTCAAAAAATTAAACATTAAAAAATTACCATTTCTGACCATCTGCAGAAAGTTCAACAGGTCACGGGTCATCGTTTTTCATCAGAAAATTGATTTTTTGGACTGTAGAAATATTGATTCAAAATGTCATTTGGATTGGGCTTCATGTTGAATAACTACATTTTCAAGCCTCATTGTGACCAGAATTGTCATTTTTACAGACTTTTTCTCCTACTCAGAAGCCTCTATTTCAACCAATTTCAGGCATTAAAATGACTCTAAACACACTTATTTTAGTTCCAAAAGGGATAATTCACATGCAATAGTCATTTACAGTCAAAAAATTAAACATTAAAAAATTACCATTTCTGACCATCTGCAGAAAGTTCAACAGGTCACGGGTCATCGTTTTTCATCAGAAAATTGATTTTTTGGGACTGTAGAAGAATTGATTCAAAATGTCATTTGGATTGTGCCTCATGTTGAATAACTACATTTTCAAGCCTCATTGTGACCAGAATTTGCAATTTACAGACTTTTTCTCCAACTCAGAAGCTTCTATTTCGACCATTTTCAGGCATTAAAATGACTCTAAACACACCTATTTTAGTTCCAAAAGTGATAATTCACATGCAATAGTCATTTACTTTAAAAAACAATAAACATTAAAAAATTACCATTTCTGATCATTTTTTGAAAGTTCGACAGGTCACGGGTCATCGTTTTTCATCAGAAAATTGATTTTTTGGACTGTAGAAAAAAAGATTCAAAATGTCATTTGGATTGTGCCTCATGTTGAATAACTACTTTTTAAAGCCTCAATGTGACCAAAATTGCCATTTTTACATACTTTTTCTCCCACTCAGAAGCTTCTATTTCGACCATTTTCAGGCATTAAAATGACTCTAAAAACACTTCTTTTAGTTCCAAAAGTGATAATTCACATGCAATAGTCATTTACTTTAAAAAACAATAAACATTAAAAAATTACCATTTCTGATCATTTTTTGAAAGTTCGACAGGTCATGGGTCATCGTTTTTCATCAGAAAATTGATTTTTTGGACTGTAGAAAAAAAGATTCAAAATGTAATTTGGATTGTGCCTCATGTTGAATAACTACTTTTTAAAGCCTCAATGTGACCAAAATTGCCATTTTTACAACTTTTTCACCTACTCAGAAGCTTCTATTTTGACGATGTTCAGGCATTAAAATGACTCTAAACACACTTATTTTATTTCCAAAAGGGATAATTCACATGCAATAGTCATTTACATTAAAAACATTAAACATTAAAAAATTACCATTTCTGACCATTTTGAGAAAGTTCGACAGGTCACGGGTCATCGTATTTCATCAGAAAATTGATTTTTTGGACTGTAGAAAAAAAGATTCAAAATGTCATTTGGATTGTGCCTCATGTTGAATAACTACTTTTGAAAGCCTCAATGTGACCAAAATTGCCATTTTTACATACTTTTTCTCCCACTCAGAAGCTTCTATTTCGACCATTTTCAGGCATTAAAATGACTCTAAACACACTTATTTTAGTTCCAAAAGTGATAATTCACATGCAATAGTCATTTACTTTAAAAAACAATAAACATTAAAAAATTACCATTTCTGATCATTTTTTGAAAGTTCGACAGGTCACGGGTCATCGTTTTTCATCAGAAAATTGATTTTTTGGACTGTAGAAAAAAAGATTCAAAATGTAATTTGGATTGTGCCTCATGTTGAATAACTACTTTTTAAAGCCTCAATGTGACCAAAATTGCCATTTTTACAACTTTTTCTCCTACTCAGAAGCTTCTATTTCGACCATTTTCAGCCATTAAAATGACTCTAAACACACTTATTTTAGTTCCAAAAGGGATAATTCACATGCAATAGTCATTTACTTTAAAAAAAAAAAAGATAAAAAAATTACAATTTCTGACCATTTTGAGAAAGTTCGACAGATCACGGGTCATCGTTTTTCATCAGAAAATTTATTTTTTGGACTGTAGAAAAAAGATTCAAAATGTCATTTGGATTGTGCCTCATGTTGAATAACTACTTTTGAAAGCCTCAATGTGACCAAAATTGCCATTTTTACATACTTTTTCTCCCACTCAGAAGCTTCTATTTCGACCATTTTCAGGCATTAAAATGACTCTAAACACACTTATTTTAGTTCCAAAAGTGATAATTCACATGCAATAGTCATTTACTTTAAAAAACAATAAACATTAAAAAACTTACCATTTCTGATCATTTTTTGAAAGTTCGACAGGTCACGGGTCATCGTTTTTCATCAGAAAATTGATTTTTTGGACTGTAGAAAAAAAGATTTAAAATGTCATTTGGATTGTGCCTCATGTTGAATAACTACTTTTTAAAGCCTCAATGTGACCAAAATTGCCATTTTTACAGACTTTTTCTCCTACTCAGAAGCTTCTATTTCGACCATTTTCAGGCAATAAAATGATCTAAACACACTTATTTTAGTTCCAAAAGTGATAATTCACATGCAATAGTCATTTACTTTGAAAAAAAAAAAGATTAAAAAATTACCATTTCTTACCATATTGAGAAAGTTCGACAGGTCATCGTATTTCATCAGAAAATTGATTTTTTGGACTGTAGAAAAAAAGATTAAAAATGTCATTTGGATTGTGCCTCATGTTGAATAACTAATTTTGAAAGCCTCAATGTGACCAAAATTGCCATTTTTACAGACTTTTTCTCCTACTGAGAAGCTTCTATTTCGACCATTTTCAGGCATTAAAATGACTCTAAACACACTTATTTTAGTTCCAAAAGGGATAATTCACATGCAATAGTCATTTACAGTCAAAAAATTAAACATTAAAAAATTACCATTTCTGACCATCTGCAGAAAGTTCAACAGGTCACGGGTCATCGTTTTTCATCAGAAAATTGATTTTTTGGACTGTAGAAATATTGATTCAAAATGTCATGTGGATAGGGCTTCATGTTGAATAACTACATTTTCAAGCCTCATTGTGACCAGAATTGTCATTTTTACAGACTTTTTCTCCTACTCAGAAGCTTCTATTTCGATCATTTTCAGCCATTAAAATGACTCTAAACACACTTATTTTAGTTCCAAAAGGGATAAATCACATGCAATAGTCATTTACTTTAAAAAAAATAAAAGATAAAAAAATTACCATTTCTGACCATTTTGAGAAAGTTCGACAGGTCACTGGTCATCGTATTTCATCAGAAAATTGATTTTTTGGACTGTAGAAAAAAAGATTCAAAATGTCATTTGGATTGTGCCTCATGTTGAATAACTACTTTTGAAAGCCTCAATGTGACCAAAATTGCCATTTTTACATACTTTTTCTCCCACTCAGAAGCTTCTATTTCGACCATTTTCAGGCATTAAAATGACTCTAAAAACACTTATTTTAGTTCCAAAAGTGATAATTCACATGCAATAGTCATTTACTTTAAAAAACAATAAACATTAAAAAATTACCATTTCTGATCATTTTTTGAAAGTTCGACAGGTCATGGGTCATCGTTTTTCATCAGAAAATTGATTTTTTGGACTGTAGAAAAAAAGATTCAAAATGTAATTTGGATTGTGCCTCATGTTGAATAACTACTTTTTAAAGCCTCAATGTGACCAAAATTGCCATTTTTACAACTTTTTCACCTACTCAGAAGCTTCTATTTTGACGATGTTCAGGCATTAAAATGACTCTATACACACTTATTTTATTTCCAAAAGGGATAATTCACATGCAATAGTCATTTACATTCAAAAAATTAAACATTAAAAAATTACCATTTCTGACCATTTTGAGAAAGTTCGACAGGTCACGGGTCATCGTATTTCATCAGAAAATTGATTTTTTGGACTGTAGAAAAAAAGATTCAAAATGTCATTTGGATTGTGCCTCATGTTGAATAACTACTTTTGAAAGCCTCAATGTGACCAAAATTGCCATTTTTACATACTTTTTCTCCCACTCAGAAGCTTCTATTTCGACCATTTTCAGGCATTAAAATGACTCTAAACACACTTATTTTAGTTCCAAAAGTGATAATTCACATGCAATAGTCATTTACTTTAAAAAACAATAAACATTAAAAAATTACCATTTCTGATCATTTTTTGAAAGTTCGACAGGTCACGGGTCATCGTTTTTCATCAGAAAATTGATTTTTTGGACTGTAGAAAAAAAGATTCAAAATGTAATTTGGATTGTGCCTCATGTTGAATAACTACTTTTTAAAGCCTCAATGTGACCAAAATTGCCATTTTTACAACTTTTTCTCCTACTCAGAAGCTTCTATTTCGACCATTTTCAGCCATTAAAATGACTCTAAACACACTTATTTTAGTTCCAAAAGGGATAATTCACATGCAATAGTCATTTACTTTAAAAAAAAAAAAAGATAAAAAAATTACCATTTCTGACCATTTTGAGAAAGTTCGACAGATCACGGGTCATCGTTTTTCATCAGAAAATTTATTTTTTGGACTGTAGAAAAAAGATTCAAAATGTCATTTGGATTGTGCCTCATGTTGAATAACTACTTTTGAAAGCCTCAATGTGACCAAAATTGCCATTTTTACATACTTTTTCTCCCACTCAGAAGCTTCTATTTCGACCATTTTCAGGCATTAAAATGACTCTAAACACACTTATTTTAGTTCCAAAAGTGATAATTCACATGCAATAGTCATTTACTTTAAAAAACAATAAACATTAAAAAACTTACCATTTCTGATCATTTTTTGAAAGTTCGACAGGTCACGGGTCATCGTTTTTCATCAGAAAATTGATTTTTTGGACTGTAAAAAAAAGATTGAAAATGTCATTTGGATTGTGCCTCATGTTGAATAACTACTTTTTAAAGCCTCAATGTGACCAAAATTGCCATTTTTACAGACTTTTTCTCCTACTCAGAAGCTTCTATTTCGACCATTTTCAGCCATTAAAATGACTCTAAACACACTTATTTTAGTTCCAAAAGGGATAATTCACATGCAATAGTCATTTACTTTAAAAAAAAAAAAGATAAAAAAATTACCATTTCTGACCATTTTGAGAAAGTTCGACAGATCACGGGTCATCGTTTTTCATCAGAAAATTTATTTTTTGGACTGTAGAAAAAAGATTCAAAATGTCATTTGGATTGTGCCTCATGTTGAATAACTACTTTTGAAAGCCTCAATGTGACCAAAATTGCCATTTTTACATACTTTTTCTCCCACTCAGAAGCTTCTATTTCGACCATTTTCAGGCATTAAAATGACTCTAAACACACTTATTTTAGTTCCAAAAGTGATAATTCACATGCAATAGTCATTTACTTTAAAAAACAATAAACATTAAAAAACTTACCATTTCTGATCATTTTTTGAAAGTTCGACAGGTCACGGGTCATCGTTTTTCATCAGAAAATTGATTTTTTGGACTGTAGAAAAAAAGATTGAAAATGTCATTTGGATTGTGCCTCATGTTGAATAACTACTTTTTAAAGCCTCAATGTGACCAAAATTGCCATTTTTACAGACTTTTTCTCCTACTCAGAAGCTTCTATTTCGACCATTTTCAGGCAATAAAATGATCTAAACACACTTATTTTAGTTCCAAAAGTGATAATTCACATGCAATAGTCATTTACTTTGAAAAAAAAAAAAGATTAAAAAATTACCATTTCTTACCATATTGAGAAAGTTCGACAGGTCATCGTATTTCATCAGAAAATTGATTTTTTGGACTGTAGAAAAAAAGATTAAAAATGTCATTTGGATTGTGCCTCATGTTGAATAACTAATTTTGAAAGCCTCAATGTGACCAAAATTGCCATTTTTACAGACTTTTTCTCCTACTGAGAAGCTTCTATTTCGACCATTTTCAGGCATTAAAATGACTCTAAACACACTTATTTTAGTTCCAAAAGGGATAATTCACATGCAATAGTCATTTACAGTCAAAAAATTAAACATTAAAAAATTACCATTTCTGACCATCTGCAGAAAGTTCAACAGGTCACGGGTCATCGTTTTTCATCAGAAAATTGATTTTTTGGACTGTAGAAATATTGATTCAAAATGTCATGTGGATAGGGCTTCATGTTGAATAACTACATTTTCAAGCCTCATTGTGACCAGAATTGTCATTTTTACAGACTTTTTCTCCTACTCAGAAGCTTCTATTTCGATCATTTTCAGCCATTAAAATGACTCTAAACACACTTATTTTAGTTCCAAAAGGGATAAATCACATGCAATAGTCATTTACTTTAAAAAAAATAAAAGATAAAAAAATTACCATTTCTGACCATTTTGAGAAAGTTCGACAGGTCACTGGTCATCGTATTTCATCAGAAAATTGATTTTTTGGACTGTAGAAAAAAAGATTCAAAATGTCATTTGGATTGTGCCTCATGTTGAATAACTACTTTTGAAAGCCTCAATGTGACCAAAATTGCCATTTTTACATACTTTTTCTCCCACTCAGAAGCTTCTATTTCGACCATTTTCAGGCATTAAAATGACTCTAAACACACTTATTTTAGTTCCAAAAGTGATAATTCACATGCAATAGTCATTTACTTTAAAAACAATAAACATTAAAAAATTACCATTTCTGATCAGTTTTTGAAAGTTCGAATAGGTCACGGGTCATCGTTTTTCATCAGAAAATTAATTTTTTGGACTGTAGAAAAAAAGATTCAAAATGTCATTTGGATTGTGCCTCATGTTGAATAACTACTTTTGAAAGCCTCAATGTGACCAAAATTGCCATTTTTACATACTTTTTCTCCCACTCAGAAGCTTCTATTTCGACCATTTTCAGGCATTAAAATGACTCTAAACACACTTATTTTAGTTCCAAAAGTGATAATTCACATGCAATAGTCATTTACAGTCAAAAAATTAAACATAAAAAAATTGCCATTTCTGACCATCTGCAGAAAGTTCAACAGGTCACGGGTCATCGTTTTTCATCAGAAAATTGATTTTTTGGACTGTAGAAATATTGATTCAAAATGTCATTTGGATTGGGCTTCATGTTGAATAAGTACATTTTCAAGCCTCATTGTGACCAGAATTGTCATTTTTACAGACTTTTTCTCCTACTCAGAAGCCTCTATTTCAACCATTTTCAGGCATTAAAATGACTCTAAACACACTTCTTTCAGTTCCAAAAGTGATAATTCACATGAAATAGTCATTTACTTTAAAAAATATAAATATTACATTTTTTTAATTTCTGACCATTTTGAGAAAGTTCGACAGGTCACTGGTCATCGTTTTTCATCAGAAAATTGATTTTTTGGACTGTAGAAAAAAAGATTCAAAATGTCATTTGGATTGGGCTTCATGTTGAATAACTACATTTTCAAGCCTCATTGTGACCAGAATTGTCATTTTTACAGACTTTTTCTCCTACTCAGAAGCCTCTATTTCAACCAATTTCAGGCATTAAAATGACTCTAAACACACTTATTTTAGTTCCAAAAGGGATAATTCACATGCAATAGTCATTTACAGTCAAAAAATTAAACATTAAAAAATTACCATTTCTGACCATCTGCAGAAAGTTCAACAGGTCACGGGTCATCGTTTTTCATCAGAAAATTGATTTTTTGGGACTGTAGAAGAATTGATTCAAAATGTCATTTGGATTGTGCCTCATGTTGAATAACTACATTTTCAAGCCTCATTGTGACCAGAATTTGCAATTTACAGACTTTTTCTCCAACTCAGAAGCTTCTATTTCGACCATTTTCAGGCATTAAAATGACTCTAAACACACCTATTTTAGTTCCAAAAGTGATAATTCACATGCAATAGTCATTTACTTTAAAAAACAATAAACATTAAAAAATTACCATTTCTGATCATTTTTTGAAAGTTCGACAGGTCACGGGTCATCGTTTTTCATCAGAAAATTGATTTTTTGGACTGTAGAAAAAAAGATTCAAAATGTCATTTGGATTGTGCCTCATGTTGAATAACTACTTTTTAAAGCCTCAATGTGACCAAAATTGCCATTTTTACATACTTTTTCTCCCACTCAGAAGCTTCTATTTCGACCATTTTCAGGCATTAAAATGACTCTAAAAACACTTCTTTTAGTTCCAAAAGTGATAATTCACATGCAATAGTCATTTACTTTAAAAAACAATAAACATTAAAAAATTACCATTTCTGATCATTTTTTGAAAGTTCGACAGGTCATGGGTCATCGTTTTTCATCAGAAAATTGATTTTTTGGACTGTAGAAAAAAAGATTCAAAATGTAATTTGGATTGTGCCTCATGTTGAATAACTACTTTTTAAAGCCTCAATGTGACCAAAATTGCCATTTTTACAACTTTTTCACCTACTCAGAAGCTTCTATTTTGACGATGTTCAGGCATTAAAATGACTCTAAACACACTTATTTTATTTCCAAAAGGGATAATTCACATGCAATAGTCATTTACATTAAAAACATTAAACATTAAAAAATTACCATTTCTGACCATTTTGAGAAAGTTCGACAGGTCACGGGTCATCGTATTTCATCAGAAAATTGATTTTTTGGACTGTAGAAAAAAAGATTCAAAATGTCATTTGGATTGTGCCTCATGTTGAATAACTACTTTTGAAAGCCTCAATGTGACCAAAATTGCCATTTTTACATACTTTTTCTCCCACTCAGAAGCTTCTATTTCGACCATTTTCAGGCATTAAAATGACTCTAAACACACTTATTTTAGTTCCAAAAGTGATAATTCACATGCAATAGTCATTTACTTTAAAAAACAATAAACATTAAAAAATTACCATTTCTGATCATTTTTTGAAAGTTCGACAGGTCACGGGTCATCGTTTTTCATCAGAAAATTGATTTTTTGGACTGTAGAAAAAAAGATTCAAAATGTAATTTGGATTGTGCCTCATGTTGAATAACTACTTTTTAAAGCCTCAATGTGACCAAAATTGCCATTTTTACAACTTTTTCTCCTACTCAGAAGCTTCTATTTCGACCATTTTCAGCCATTAAAATGACTCTAAACACACTTATTTTAGTTCCAAAAGGGATAATTCACATGCAATAGTCATTTACTTTAAAAAAAAAAAAAGATAAAAAAATTACAATTTCTGACCATTTTGAGAAAGTTCGACAGATCACGGGTCATCGTTTTTCATCAGAAAATTTATTTTTTGGACTGTAGAAAAAAGATTCAAAATGTCATTTGGATTGTGCCTCATGTTGAATAACTACTTTTGAAAGCCTCAATGTGACCAAAATTGCCATTTTTACATACTTTTTCTCCCACTCAGAAGCTTCTATTTCGACCATTTTCAGGCATTAAAATGACTCTAAACACACTTATTTTAGTTCCAAAAGTGATAATTCACATGCAATAGTCATTTACTTTAAAAAACAATAAACATTAAAAAACTTACCATTTCTGATCATTTTTTGAAAGTTCGACAGGTCACGGGTCATCGTTTTTCATCAGAAAATTGATTTTTTGGACTGTAGAAAAAAAGATTTAAAATGTCATTTGGATTGTGCCTCATGTTGAATAACTACTTTTTAAAGCCTCAATGTGACCAAAATTGCCATTTTTACAGACTTTTTCTCCTACTCAGAAGCTTCTATTTCGACCATTTTCAGGCAATAAAATGATCTAAACACACTTATTTTAGTTCCAAAAGTGATAATTCACATGCAATAGTCATTTACTTTGAAAAAAAAAAAGATTAAAAAATTACCATTTCTTACCATATTGAGAAAGTTCGACAGGTCATCGTATTTCATCAGAAAATTGATTTTTTGGACTGTAGAAAAAAAGATTAAAAATGTCATTTGGATTGTGCCTCATGTTGAATAACTAATTTTGAAAGCCTCAATGTGACCAAAATTGCCATTTTTACAGACTTTTTCTCCTACTGAGAAGCTTCTATTTCGACCATTTTCAGGCATTAAAATGACTCTAAACACACTTATTTTAGTTCCAAAAGGGATAATTCACATGCAATAGTCATTTACAGTCAAAAAATTAAACATTAAAAAATTACCATTTCTGACCATCTGCAGAAAGTTCAACAGGTCACGGGTCATCGTTTTTCATCAGAAAATTGATTTTTTGGACTGTAGAAATATTGATTCAAAATGTCATGTGGATAGGGCTTCATGTTGAATAACTACATTTTCAAGCCTCATTGTGACCAGAATTGTCATTTTTACAGACTTTTTCTCCTACTCAGAAGCTTCTATTTCGATCATTTTCAGCCATTAAAATGACTCTAAACACACTTATTTTAGTTCCAAAAGGGATAAATCACATGCAATAGTCATTTACTTTAAAAAAAATAAAAGATAAAAAAATTACCATTTCTGACCATTTTGAGAAAGTTCGACAGGTCACTGGTCATCGTATTTCATCAGAAAATTGATTTTTTGGACTGTAGAAAAAAAGATTCAAAATGTCATTTGGATTGTGCCTCATGTTGAATAACTACTTTTGAAAGCCTCAATGTGACCAAAATTGCCATTTTTACATACTTTTTCTCCCACTCAGAAGCTTCTATTTCGACCATTTTCAGGCATTAAAATGACTCTAAAAACACTTATTTTAGTTCCAAAAGTGATAATTCACATGCAATAGTCATTTACTTTAAAAAACAATAAACATTAAAAAATTACCATTTCTGATCATTTTTTGAAAGTTCGACAGGTCATGGGTCATCGTTTTTCATCAGAAAATTGATTTTTTGGACTGTAGAAAAAAAGATTCAAAATGTAATTTGGATTGTGCCTCATGTTGAATAACTACTTTTTAAAGCCTCAATGTGACCAAAATTGCCATTTTTACAACTTTTTCACCTACTCAGAAGCTTCTATTTTGACGATGTTCAGGCATTAAAATGACTCTAAACACACTTATTTTATTTCCAAAAGGGATAATTCACATGCAATAGTCATTTACATTCAAAAAATTAAACATTAAAAAATTACCATTTCTGACCATTTTGAGAAAGTTCGACAGGTCACGGGTCATCGTATTTCATCAGAAAATTGATTTTTTGGACTGTAGAAAAAAAGATTCAAAATGTCATTTGGATTGTGCCTCATGTTGAATAACTACTTTTGAAAGCCTCAATGTGACCAAAATTGCCATTTTTACATACTTTTTCTCCCACTCAGAAGCTTCTATTTCGACCATTTTCAGGCATTAAAATGACTCTAAACACACTTATTTTAGTTCCAAAAGTGATAATTCACATGCAATAGTCATTTACTTTAAAAAACAATAAACATTAAAAAATTACCATTTCTGATCATTTTTTGAAAGTTCGACAGGTCACGGGTCATCGTTTTTCATCAGAAAATTGATTTTTTGGACTGTAGAAAAAAAGATTCAAAATGTAATTTGGATTGTGCCTCATGTTGAATAACTACTTTTTAAAGCCTCAATGTGACCAAAATTGCCATTTTTACAACTTTTTCTCCTACTCAGAAGCTTCTATTTCGACCATTTTCAGCCATTAAAATGACTCTAAACACACTTATTTTAGTTCCAAAAGGGATAATTCACATGCAATAGTCATTTACTTTAAAAAAAAAAAAAGATAAAAAAATTACCATTTCTGACCATTTTGAGAAAGTTCGACAGATCACGGGTCATCGTTTTTCATCAGAAAATTTATTTTTTGGACTGTAGAAAAAAGATTCAAAATGTCATTTGGATTGTGCCTCATGTTGAATAACTACTTTTGAAAGCCTCAATGTGACCAAAATTGCCATTTTTACATACTTTTTCTCCCACTCAGAAGCTTCTATTTCGACCATTTTCAGGCATTAAAATGACTCTAAACACACTTATTTTAGTTCCAAAAGTGATAATTCACATGCAATAGTCATTTACTTTAAAAAACAATAAACATTAAAAAACTTACCATTTCTGATCATTTTTTGAAAGTTCGACAGGTCACGGGTCATCGTTTTTCATCAGAAAATTGATTTTTTGGACTGTAAAAAAAAGATTGAAAATGTCATTTGGATTGTGCCTCATGTTGAATAACTACTTTTTAAAGCCTCAATGTGACCAAAATTGCCATTTTTACAGACTTTTTCTCCTACTCAGAAGCTTCTATTTCGACCATTTTCAGCCATTAAAATGACTCTAAACACACTTATTTTAGTTCCAAAAGGGATAATTCACATGCAATAGTCATTTACTTTAAAAAAAAAAAAAGATAAAAAAATTACCATTTCTGACCATTTTGAGAAAGTTCGACAGATCACGGGTCATCGTTTTTCATCAGAAAATTTATTTTTTGGACTGTAGAAAAAAGATTCAAAATGTCATTTGGATTGTGCCTCATGTTGAATAACTACTTTTGAAAGCCTCAATGTGACCAAAATTGCCATTTTTACATACTTTTTCTCCCACTCAGAAGCTTCTATTTCGACCATTTTCAGGCATTAAAATGACTCTAAACACACTTATTTTAGTTCCAAAAGTGATAATTCACATGCAATAGTCATTTACTTTAAAAAACAATAAACATTAAAAAACTTACCATTTCTGATCATTTTTTGAAAGTTCGACAGGTCACGGGTCATCGTTTTTCATCAGAAAATTGATTTTTTGGACTGTAGAAAAAAAGATTGAAAATGTCATTTGGATTGTGCCTCATGTTGAATAACTACTTTTTAAAGCCTCAATGTGACCAAAATTGCCATTTTTACAGACTTTTTCTCCTACTCAGAAGCTTCTATTTCGACCATTTTCAGGCAATAAAATGATCTAAACACACTTATTTTAGTTCCAAAAGTGATAATTCACATGCAATAGTCATTTACTTTGAAAAAAAAAAAAGATTAAAAAATTACCATTTCTTACCATATTGAGAAAGTTCGACAGGTCATCGTATTTCATCAGAAAATTGATTTTTTGGACTGTAGAAAAAAAGATTAAAAATGTCATTTGGATTGTGCCTCATGTTGAATAACTAATTTTGAAAGCCTCAATGTGACCAAAATTGCCATTTTTACAGACTTTTTCTCCTACTGAGAAGCTTCTATTTCGACCATTTTCAGGCATTAAAATGACTCTAAACACACTTATTTTAGTTCCAAAAGGGATAATTCACATGCAATAGTCATTTACAGTCAAAAAATTAAACATTAAAAAATTACCATTTCTGACCATCTGCAGAAAGTTCAACAGGTCACGGGTCATCGTTTTTCATCAGAAAATTGATTTTTTGGACTGTAGAAATATTGATTCAAAATGTCATGTGGATAGGGCTTCATGTTGAATAACTACATTTTCAAGCCTCATTGTGACCAGAATTGTCATTTTTACAGACTTTTTCTCCTACTCAGAAGCTTCTATTTCGATCATTTTCAGCCATTAAAATGACTCTAAACACACTTATTTTAGTTCCAAAAGGGATAAATCACATGCAATAGTCATTTACTTTAAAAAAAATAAAAGATAAAAAAATTACCATTTCTGACCATTTTGAGAAAGTTCGACAGGTCACTGGTCATCGTATTTCATCAGAAAATTGATTTTTTGGACTGTAGAAAAAAAGATTCAAAATGTCATTTGGATTGTGCCTCATGTTGAATAACTACTTTTGAAAGCCTCAATGTGACCAAAATTGCCATTTTTACATACTTTTTCTCCCACTCAGAAGCTTCTATTTCGACCATTTTCAGGCATTAAAATGACTCTAAACACACTTATTTTAGTTCCAAAAGTGATAATTCACATGCAATAGTCATTTACTTTAAAAACAATAAACATTAAAAAATTACCATTTCTGATCAGTTTTTGAAAGTTCGAATAGGTCACGGGTCATCGTTTTTCATCAGAAAATTAATTTTTTGGACTGTAGAAAAAAAGATTCAAAATGTCATTTGGATTGTGCCTCATGTTGAATAACTACTTTTTAAAGCCTCAATGTGACCAAAATTGCCATTTTTACAGACTTTTCTCCTACTCAGAAGCTTCTATTTCGACCATTTCAGGCATTAAAATGACTCTAAACACACTTATTTTAGTTCCAAAAGTGATAATTCACATGCAATAGTCATTTACTTTAAAAAAAAGAAAAAGATTAAAAAATTAGCATTTCTTACCATTTTGAGAAAGTTCGACAGGTCACGGGTCATCATATTTCATCAGAAAATTGATTTTTTGGACTGTAGAAAAAAAGATTCAAAATGTCATTTGGATTGTGCCTCATGTTGAATAACTACTTTTTAAAGCCTCAATGTGACTAAAATTGCCATTTTTACAGACTTTTTCTCCTACTCAGAAGCTTCTATTTCGACGATTTTCAGGCATTAAAATGACTCTAAACACACTTATTTTATTTCCAAAAGGGATAATTCACATGCAATAGTCATTTACATTCAAAAAATTAAACATTAAAAAATTACCATTTCTGACCATTTTGAGAAAGTTCGACAGGTCACGGGTCATCGAATTTCATCAGAAAATTGATTTTTTGGACTGTAGAAAAAAAGATTCAAAATGTCATTTGGATTGTGCCTCATGTTGAATAACTACTTTTGAAAGCCTCAATGTGACCAAAATTGCCATTTTTACATACTTTTTCTCCCACTCAGAAGCTTCTATTTCGACCATTTTCAGGCATTAAAATGACTCTAAACACACTTATTTTAGTTCCAAAAGTGATAATTCACATGCAATAGTCATTTACAGTCAAAAAATTAAACATAAAAAAATTGCCATTTCTGACCATCTGCAGAAAGTTCAACAGGTCACGGGTCATCGTTTTTCATCAGAAAATTGATTTTTTGGACTGTAGAAATATTGATTCAAAATGTCATTTGGATTGGGCTTCATGTTGAATAAGTACATTTTCAAGCCTCATTGTGACCAGAATTGTCATTTTTACAGACTTTTTCTCCTACTCAGAAGCCTCTATTTCAACCATTTTCAGGCATTAAAATGACTCTAAACACACTTCTTTCAGTTCCAAAAGTGATAATTCACATGAAATAGTCATTTACTTTAAAAAATATAAATATTACATTTTTTTAATTTCTGACCATTTTGAGAAAGTTCGACAGGTCACTGGTCATCGTTTTTCATCAGAAAATTGATTTTTTGGACTGTAGAAAAAAAGATTCAAAATGTCATTTGGATTGTGCCTCATGTTGAATAACTAATTTTGAAAGCCTCAATGTGACCAAAATTGCCATTTTTACATACTTTTTCTCCTACTGAGAAGCTTCTATTTCGACCATTTTCAGGAATTAAAATTACTCTAAACACACTTATTTTAGTTCCAAAAGTGATAATTCACATGCAATAGTCATTTACAGTCAAAAAATTAAACATTAAAAAATTACCATTTCTGACCATCTGCAGAAAGTTCAACAGGTCACGGGTCATCGTTTTTCATCAGAAAATTGATTTTTTGGACTGTAGAAATATTGATTCAAAATGTCATTTGGATTGGGCTTCATGTTGAATAACTACATTTTCAAGCCTCATTGTGACCAGAATTGTCATTTTTACAGACTTTTTCTCCTACTCAGAAGCCTCTATTTCAACCAATTTCAGGCATTAAAATGACTCTAAACACACTTATTTTAGTTCCAAAAGGGATAATTCACATGCAATAGTCATTTACAGTCAAAAAATTAAACATTAAAAAATTACCATTTCTGACCATCTGCAGAAAGTTCAACAGGTCACGGGTCATCGTTTTTCATCAGAAAATTGATTTTTTGGGACTGTAGAAGAATTGATTCAAAATGTCATTTGGATTGTGCCTCATGTTGAATAACTACATTTTCAAGCCTCATTGTGACCAGAATTTGCAATTTACAGACTTTTTCTCCAACTCAGAAGCTTCTATTTCGACCATTTTCAGGCATTAAAATGACTCTAAACACACCTATTTTAGTTCCAAAAGTGATAATTCACATGCAATAGTCATTTACTTTAAAAAACAATAAACATTAAAAAATTACCATTTCTGATCATTTTTTGAAAGTTCGACAGGTCACGGGTCATCGTTTTTCATCAGAAAATTGATTTTTTGGACTGTAGAAAAAAAGATTCAAAATGTAATTTGGATTGTGCCTCATGTTGAATAACTACTTTTTAAAGCCTCAATGTGACCAAAATTGCCATTTTTACAGACTTTTTCTCCTACTCAGAAGCTTCTATTTCGACCATTTTCAGCCATTAAAATGACTCTAAACACACTTATTTTAGTTCCAAAAGGGATAATTCACATGCAATAGTCATTTACTTTAAAAAAAATAAAAGATAAAAAAATTACCATTTCTGACCATTTTGAGAAAGTTCGACAGGTCACGGGTCATCGTTTTTCATCAGAAAATTGATTTTTTGGACTGTAGAAAAAAAGATTCAAAATGTCATTTGGATTGTGTCTCATGTTGAATAACTACTTTTTAAAGCCTCAATGTGACCAAAATTGCCATTTTTACAGACTTTTCTCCTACTCAGAAGCTTCTATTTCGACCATTTCAGGCATTAAAATGACTCTAAACACACTTATTTTAGTTCCAAAAGTGATAATTCACATGCAATAGTCATTTACTTTAAAAAAAAGAAAAATATTAAAAAATTACCATTTCTTACCATTTTGAGAAAGTTCGACAGGTCACGGGTCATCGTATTTCATCAGAAAATTGATTTTTTGGACTGTAGAAAAAAAGATTCAAAATGTCATTTGGATTGTGCCTCATGTTGAATAACTACTTTTTAAAGCCTCAATGTGACCAAAATTGCCATTTTTACAGACTTTTTCTCTTACTCAGGAGCTTCTATTTCGACCAATTTCAGGCATTAAAATGACTCTAAACACACTTATTTTAGTTCCAAAAGTGATAATTCACATGCAATAGTCATTTACTTTAAAAAAAATAAAAGATAAAAAAATTACCATTTCTGACCATTTTGAGAAAGCTCGACAGGTCACGGGTCATCGTATTTCATCAGAAAATGGATTTTTTGGACTGTAGAAAAAAAGATTCAAAATGTCATTTGGATTGTGCCTCATGTTGAATAACTACTTTTGAAAGCCTCAATGTGACCAAAATTGCCATTTTTACATACTTTCACTCCCACTCAGAAGCTTCTATTTCGACCATTTTCAGGCATTAAAATGACTCTAAAAACACTTATTTTAGTTCCAAAAGTGATAATTCACATGCAATAGTCATTTACTTTAAAAAACAATAAACATTAAAAAATTACCATTTCTGATCAGTTTTTGAAAGTTCGAATAGGTCACGGGTCATCGTTTTTCATCGGAAAATTAATTTTTTGGACTGTAGAAAAAAAGATTCAAAATGTCATTTGGATTGTGCCTCATGTTGAATAACTACTTTTTAAAGCCTCAATGTGACCAAAATTGCCATTTTTACAGACTTTTCTCCTACTCAGAAGCTTCTATTTCGACCATTTCAGGCATTAAAATGAGTCTAAACACACTTATTTTAGTTCCAAAAGTGATAATTCACATGCAATAGTCATTTACTTTAAAAAAAAGAAAAAGATTTAAAAATTACCATTTCTTACCATTTTGAGAAAGTTCGACAGGTCACGGGTCATCGTATTTCATCAGAAAATTGATTTTTTGGACTGTAGAAAAAAAGATTCAAAATGTCATTTGGATTGTGCCTCATGTTGAATAACTACTTTTTAAAGCCTCAATGTGACCAAAATTGCCATTTTTACATACTTTTTCTCCCACTCAGAAGCTTCTATTTCGACCATTTTCAGGCATTAAAATGACTCTAAAAACACTTATTTTAGTTCCAAAAGTGATAATTCACATGCAATAGTCATTTACTTTAAAAAACAATAAACATTAAAAAATTACCATTTCTGATCAGTTTTTGAAAGTTCGAATAGGTCATGGGTCATCGTTTTTCATCGGAAAAATAATTTTTTGGACTGTAGAAAAAAAGATTCAAAATGTCATTTGGATTGTGCCTCATGTTGAATAACTACTTTTTAAAGCCTCAATGTGACCAAAATTGCCATTTTTACAGACTTTTCTCCTACTCAGAAGCTTCTATTTCGACCATTTCAGGCATTAAAATGACTCTAAACACACTTATTTTAGTTCCAAAAGTGATTCACATGCAATAGTCATTTACTTTAAAAAAAAGAAAAAGATTAAAAAATTACCATTTCTTACCATTTTGAGAAAGTTCGACAGGTCACGGGTCATCGTATTTCATCAGAAAATTGATTTTTTGGACTGTAGAAAAAAAGATTCAAAATGTCATTTGGATTGTGCCTCATGTTGAATAACTACTTTTTAAAGCCTCAATGTGACCAAAATTGCCATTTTTACAGACTTTTTCTCCTACTCAGAAGCTTCTATTTCGACGATTTTCAGGCATTAAAATGACTCTAAACACACTTATTTTATTTCCAAAAGGGATAATTCACATGCAATAGTCATTTACATTAAAAAAATTAAACATTAAAAAATTACCATTTCTGATCATTTTGAGAAAGTTCGACAGGTCACGGGTCATCGTTTTTCATCAGAAAATTGATTTTTTGGACTGTAGAAAAAAAGATTCAAAATGTAATTTGGATTGTGCCTCATGTTGAATAACTACTTTTTAAAGCCTCAATATGACCAAAATTGCCATTTTTACATACTTTTTCTCCCACTCAGAAGCTTCTATTTCGACCATTTTCAGGCATTAAAATGACTCTAAACACACTTTTTTTAGTTCCAAAAGTGATAATTCACATGCAATAGTCATTTACTTTAAAAAACAATAAACATTAAAAAATTACCATTTCTGATCATTTTTTGAAAGTTCGACAGGTCACGGGTCATCGTTTTTCATCAGAAAATTGATTTTTTGGACTGTAGAAAAAAAGATTCAAAATGTCATTTGGATTGTGCCTCATGTTGAATAACTACTTTTTAAAGCCTCAATGTGACCAAAATTGCCATTTTTAAAGACTTTTTCTCCTACTCAGAAGCTTCTATTTCGACCATTTTCAGGCATTAAAATGATCTAAACACACTTATTTTAGTTCCAAAAGTGATAATTCACATGCAATAGTCATTTACTTTAAAAAAAAAAGATTACAAAATTACCATTTCTTACCATATTGAGAAAGTTCGACAGGTCATCGTATTTCATCAGAAAATTGATTTTTTGGACAGTAGAAAAAAAGATTCAAAATGTCATTTGGATTGTGCCTCATGTTGAATAACTAATTTTGAAAGCCTCAATGTGACTAAAATTGCCATTTTTACTTACTTTTTCTCCTACTGAGAAGCTTCTATTTCGACCATTTTCAAGCATTAAAATTACTCTAAACACACTTATTTTAGTTCCAAAAGTGATAATTCACATGCAATAGTCATTTACTTTAAAAAAACCTAAACATTAAAAAATTACCATTTCTGATCATTTTTTGAAAGTTCGACAGGTCACGGGTCATCGTTTTTCATCAGAAAATTGATTTTTTTGGACTGTAGAAAAAAAGATTCAAAATGTCATTTGGATTGTGCCTCATGTTGAATAGCTACTTTTTAAAGCCTCAATGTGACCAAAATTGCCATTTTTACAGACTTTTTCTCCTACTCAGAAGCTTCTATTTCGACCATTTTCAGGCATTAAAATGACTCTAAACACACTTATTTTAGTTCCAAAAGGGATAATTCACATGCAATAGTCATTTACAGTCAAAAAATTAAACATTAAAAAATTACCATTTCTGACCATCTGCAGAAAGTTCAACAGGTCACGGGTCATCGTTTTTCATCAGAAAATTGATTTTTTGGACTGTAGAAATATTGATTCAAAATGTCATTTGGATTGGGCTTCATGTTGAATAACTACATTTTCAAGCCTCATTGTGACCAAAATTGCCATTTTTACAGACTTTTTCTCTTACTCAGAAGCTTCTATTTCGACCAATTTCAGGCATTAAAATGACTCTAAACACACTTATTTTAGTTCCAAAAGTGATAATTCACATGCAATAGTCATTTACTTTAAAAAAAATAAAAGATAACAAAATTACCATTTCTGACCATTTTGAGAAAGTTCGACAGGTCACGGGTCATCGTATTTCATCAGAAAATTGATTTTTTGGACTGTAGAAAAAAAGATTCAAAATGTCATTTGGATTGTGCCTCATGTTGAATAACTACTTTTGAAAGCCTCAATGTGACCAAAATTGCCATTTTTACATACTTTCTCTCCCACTCAGAAGCTTCTATTTCGACCATTTTCAGGCATTAAAATGACTCTAAACACACTTATTTTAGTTCCAAAAGTGATAATTCACATGCAATAGTCATTTACTTTAAAAAACAATAAACATTAAAAAATTACCATTTCCGATCAGTTTTTGAAAGTTCGAATAAGTCACGGGTCATCGTTTTTCATCGGAAAATTAATTTTTTGGACTGTAGAAAAAAAGATTCAAAATGTCATTTGGATTGTGCCTCATGTTGAATAACTACTTTTTAAAGCCTCAATGTGACCAAAATTGCCATTATTACAGACTTTTCTCCTACTCAGAAGCTTCTATTTCGACCATTTCAGGCATTAAAATGACTCTAAACACACTTATTTTAGTTCCAAAAGTGATAATTCACATGCAATAGTCATTTACTTTAAAAAAAAGAAAAAGATTAAAAAATTACCATTTCTTACCATTTTGAGAAAGTTCGACAGGTCACGGGTCATCGTATTTCATCAGAAAATTGATTTTTTGGACTGTAGAAAAAAAGATTCAAAATGTCATTTGGATTGTGCCTCATGTTGAATAACTACTTTTTAAAGCCTCAATGTGACCAAAATTGCCATTTTTACAGACCTTTTCTCCTACTCAGAAGCTTCTATTTCGACGATTTTCAGGCATTAAAATGACTCTAAACACACTTATTTTATTTCCAAAAGGGATAATTCACATGCAATAGTCATTTACATTAAAAAAATTAAACATTAAAAAATTACCATTTCTGATCATTTTGAGAAAGTTCGACAGGTCACGGGTCATCGTTTTTCATCAGAAAATTGATTTTTTGGACTGTAGAAAAAAAGATTCAAAATGTAATTTGGATTGTGCCTCATGTTGAATAACTACTTTTTAAAGCCTCAATGTGACCAAAATTGCCATTTTTACAGACTTTTTCTCCCACTCAGAAGCTTATATTTCGACCATTTTCAGCCATTAAAATGACTCTAAACACACTTATTTTAGTTCCAAAAGGGATAATTCACATGCAATAGTCATTTACTTTAAAAAAAATAAAAGATAAAAAAATTACCATTTCTGACCATTTTGAGAAAGTTCGACAGGTCACGGGTCATCGTATTTCATCAGAAAATTGATTTTTTGGACTGTAGAAAAAAAGATTCAAAATGTCATTTGGATTGTGCCTCATGTTGAATAACTACTTTTGAAAGCCTCAATGTGACCAAAATTGCCATTTTTACATACTTTTTCTCCCACTCAGAAGCTTCTATTTCGACCATTTTCAGGCATTAAAATGACTCTAAACACACTTATTTTAGTTCCAAAAGTGATAATTCACATGCAATAGTCATTTACTTTAAAAAACAATAAACATTAAAAAATTACCATTTCTGATCATTTTTTGAAAGTTCGACAGGTCACGGGTCATCGTTTTTCATCAGAAAATTTATTTTTTGGACTGTAGAAAAAAAGATTAAAAATGTAATTTGGATTGTGCCTCATGTTGAATAACTACTTTTTAAAGCCTCGATGTGACCAAAATTGCCATTTTTACAGACTTTTTCTCCTACTCAGAAGCTTCTATTTCGACCATTTTCAGCCATTAAAATGACTCTAAACACACTTATTTTAGTTCCAAAAGGGATAATTCACATGCAATAGTCATTTACTTTAAAAAAAATAAAAGATAAAAAAATTACCATTTCTGACCATTTTGAGAAAGTTCGACAGGTCACGGGTCATCGTATTTCATCAGAAAATTGATTTTTTGGACTGTAGAAAAAAAGATTCAAAATGTCATTTGGATTGTGCCTCATGTTGAATAACTACTTTTGAAAGCCTCAATATGACCAAAATTGCCATTTTTACATACTTTTTCTCCCACTCAGAAGCTTCTATTTCAACCATTTTCAGGCATTAAAATGACTCTAAACACACTTATTTTAGTTCCAAAAGTGATAATTCACATGCAATAGTCATTTACTTTAAAAAATAATAAACATTAAAAAATTACCATTTCTGATCATTTTTTGAAAGTTCGACAGGTCACGGGTCATCGTTTTTCATCAGAAAATTGATTTTTTGGACTGTAGAAAAAAGATTCAAAATGTCATTTGGATTGTGTCTCATGTTGAATAACTACTTTTTAAAGCCTCAATGTGACCAAAATTGCCATTTTTACAGACTTTTTCTCCTACTCAGAAGCTTCTATTTCGACCATTTTCAGGCATTAAAATGATCTAAACACACTTATTTTAGTTCCAAAAGTGATAATTCACATGCAATAGTCATTTACTTTAAAAAAAAAAAAGATTAAAAAATTACCATTTCTTACCATATTGAGAAAGTTCGACAGGTCATCGTATTTCATCAGAAAATTGATTTTTTGGACTGTAGAAAAAAAGATTCAAAATGTCATTTGGATTGTGCCTCATGTTGAATAACTAATTTTGAAAGCCTCAATGTGACCAAAATTGCCATTTTTACTTACTTTTTCTCCTACTGAGAAGCTTCTATTTCAACCATTTTCAGGCATTAAAATTACTCTAAACACACCTATTTTAGTTCCAAAAGTGATAATTCACATGCAATAGTCATTTACTTTAAAAAAACCTAAACATAAAAAAATTACCATTTCTGATCATTTTTTGAAAGTTCGACAGGTCACGGGTCATCGTTTTTCATCAGAAAATTGATTTTTTTGGACTGTAGAAAAAAAGATTCAAAATGTCATTTGGATTGTGCCTCATGTTGAATAGCTACTTTTTAAAGCCTCAATGTGACCAAAATTGCCCTTTTTACAGACTTTTTCTCCTACTCAGAAGCTTCTATTTCGACCATTTTCAGGCATTAAAATGACTCTAAACACACTTATTTTAGTTCCAAAAGGGATAATTCACATGCAATAGTCATTTACTTTAAAAAAAATAAAAGATAAAAAAATTACCATTTCTTACCATTTTGAGAAAGTTCGACAGGTCACGGGTCATCGTATTTAATCAGAAAATTGATTTTTTGGACTGTAGAAAAAAAGATTCAAAATGTCATTTGGATTGTGCCTCATGTTGAATAACTACTTTTGAAAGCCTCAATATGACCAAAATTGCCATTTTTACATACTTTTTCTCCCTCTCAGAAGCTTCTATTTCGACCATTTTCAGGCATTAAAATGACTCTAAACACACTTATTTTAGTTCCAAAAGTGATAATTCACATGCAATAGTCATTTACTTTAAAAAACAATAAACATTAAAAAATTACCATTTCTGATCATTTTTTGAAAGTTCGACAGGTCACGGGTCATCGTTTTTCATCAGAAAATTGTTTTTTTGGACTGTAGAAAAAAAGATTAAAAATGTAATTTGGATTGTGCCTCATGTTGAATAACTACTTTTTAAAGCCTCAATGTGACCAAAATTGCCATTTTTACAGACTTTTTCTCCTACTCAGAAGCTTCTATTTCGACCATTTTCAGCCATTAAAATGACTCTAAACACACTTATTTTAGTTCCAAAAGGGATAATTCACATGCAATAGTCATTTACTTTAAAAAAAATAAAAGATAAAAAAATTACCATTTCTGACCATTTTGAGAAAGTTCGACAGGTCACGGGTCATCGTATTTCATCAGAAAATTGATTTTTTGGACTGTAGAAAAAAAGATTCAAAATGTCATTTGGATTGTGCCTCATGTTGAATAACTACTTTTGAAAGCCTCAATATGACCAAAATTGCCATTTTTACATACTTTTTCTCCCACTCAGAAGCTTCTATTTCGACCATTTTCAGGCATTAAAATGACTCTAAACACACTTATTTTAGTTCCAAAAGTGATAATTCACATGCAATAGTCATTTACTTTAAAAAATAATAAACATTAAAAAATTACCATTTCTGATCATTTATTTGAAAGTTCGACAGGTCACGGGTCATCGTTTTTCATCAGAAAATTGATTTTTTGGACTGTAGAAAAAAAGATTCAAAATGTCATTTGGATTGTGCCTCATGTTGAATAACTACTTTTTAAAGCCTCAATGTGACCAAAATTGCCATTTTTACAGACTTTTTCTCCTACTCAGAAGCTTCTATTTCGACCATTTTCAGGCATTAAAATGATCTAAACACACTTATTTTAGTTCCAAAAGTGATAATTCACATGCAATAGTCATTTACTTTAAAAAAAAAAAAGATTAAAAAATTACCATTTCTTACCATATTGAGAAAGTTCGACAGGTCATCGTATTTCATCAGAAAATTGATTTTTTGGACTGTAGAAAAAAAGATTCAAAATGTCATTTGGATTGTGCCTCATGTTGAATAACTAATTTTGAAAGCCTCAATGTGACCAAAATTGCCATTTTTACTTACTTTTTCTCCTACTGAGAAGCTTCTATTTCGACCATTTTCAGGCATTAAAATTACTCTAAACACACTTATTTTAGTTCCAAAAGTGATAATTCACATGCAATAGTCATTTACTTTAAAAAAACCTAAACATAAAAAAATTACCATTTCTGATCATTTTTTGAAAGTTCGACAGGTCACGGGTCATATTTTTTCATCAGAAAATTGATTTTTTTGGACTGTAGAAAAAAAGATTCAAAATGTCATTTGGATTGTGCCTCATGTTGAATAGCTACTTTTTAAAGCCTCAATGTGACCAAAATTGCCATTTTTACAGACTTTTTCTCCTACTCAGAAGCTTCTATTTCGACCATTTTCAGGCATTAAAATGACTCTAAACACACTTATTTTAGTTCCAAAAGGGATAATTCACATGCAATAGTCATTTACTTTAAAAAAACCTAAACATAAAAAAATTACCATTTCTGATCATTTTTTGAAAGTTCGACAGGTCACGGGTCATATTTTTTCATCAGAAAATTGATTTTTTGGACTGTAGAAATATTGATTCAAAATGTCATTTGGATTGGGCTTCATGTTGAATAACTACATTTTCAAGCCTCATTGTGACCAGAATTGTCATTTTTACAGACTTTTTCTCCTACTCAGAATCTTCTATTTCGACCATTTTCAGCCATTAAAATGACTCTAAACACACTTATTTTAGTTCCAAAAGGGATAATTCACATGCAATAGTCATTTGCTTTAAAACAAATAAAAGATAAAAAAATTACCATTTCTGACCATTTTGAGAAAGTTCGACAGGTCACGGGTCATCGTATTTCATCAGAAAATTGATTTTTTGGACTGTAGAAAAAAAGATTCAAAATGTCATTTGGATTGTGCCTCATGTTGAATAACTACTTTTTAAAGCCTCAATGTGACCAAAATTGCCATTTTTACAGACTTTTTCTCCTACTCAGAAGCTTCTATTTCGACCATTTTCAGGCATTAAAATGATCTAAACACACTTATTTTAGTTCCAAAAGTGATAATTCACATGCAATAGTCATTTACTTTAAAAAAAAAAAAGATTAAAAAATTACCATTTCTTACCATATTGAGAAAGTTCGACAGGTCATCGTATTTCATCAGAAAATTGATTTTTTGGACTGTAGAAAAAAAGATTCAAAATGTCATTTGGATTGTGCCTCATGTTGAATAACTAATTTTGAAAGCCTCAATGTGACCAAAATTGCCATTTTTACTTACTTTTTCTCCTACTGAGAAGCTTCTATTTCGACCATTTTCAGGCATTAAAATTACTCTAAACACACTTATTTTAGTTCCAAAAGTGATAATTCACATGCAATAGTCATTTACTTTAAAAAAACCTAAACATAAAAAAATTACCATTTCTGATCATTTTTTGAAAGTTCGACAGGTCACGGGTCATATTTTTTCATCAGAAAATTGATTTTTTTGGACTGTAGAAAAAAAGATTCAAAATGTCATTTGGATTGTGCCTCATGTTGAATAGCTACTTTTTAAAGCCTCAATGTGACCAAAATTGCCATTTTTACAGACTTTTTCTCCTACTCAGAAGCTTCTATTTCGACCATTTTCAGGCATTAAAATGACTCTAAACACACTTATTTTAGTTCCAAAAGGGATAATTCACATGCAATAGTCATTTACTTTAAAAAAACCTAAACATAAAAAAATTACCATTTCTGATCATTTTTTGAAAGTTCGACAGGTCACGGGTCATATTTTTTCATCAGAAAATTGATTTTTTGGACTGTAGAAATATTGATTCAAAATGTCATTTGGATTGGGCTTCATGTTGAATAACTACATTTTCAAGCCTCATTGTGACCAGAATTGTCATTTTTACAGACTTTTTCTCCTACTCAGAATCTTCTATTTCGACCATTTTCAGCCATTAAAATGACTCTAAACACACTTATTTTAGTTCCAAAAGGGATAATTCACATGCAATAGTCATTTGCTTTAAAACAAATAAAAGATAAAAAAATTACCATTTCTGACCATTTTGAGAAAGTTCGACAGGTCACGGGTCATCGTATTTCATCAGAAAATTGATTTTTTGGACTGTAGAAAAAAAGATTCAAAATGTCATTTGGATTGTGCCTCATGTTGAATAACTACTTTTGAAAGCCTCAATGTGACCAAAATTGCCATTTTTACATACTTTTTCTCCCACTCAGAAGCTTCTATTTTGACCATTTCAGGCATTAAAATGACTCTAAACACACTTATTTTAGTTCCAAAAGTGATAATTCACTTGCAATAGTCATTTACTTTAAAAAAAAGAAAAAGATTAAAAAATTACCATTTCCTACCATTTTGAGAAAGTTCGACAGGTCACGGGTCATCGTATTTCATCAGAAAATTGATTTTTTGGACTGTAGAAAAAAAGATTCAAAATGTCATTTGGATTGTGCCTCATGTTGAATAACTACTTTTTAAAGCCTCAATGTGACCAAAATTGCCATTTTTAGAGACTTTTTCTCTTACTCAGAAGCTTCTATTTCGACCATTTTAAGGCATTTAAATGACTCTAAACACACTTATTTTAGTTCCAAAAGTGATAATTCACATGCAATAGTCATTTACTTTAAAAAATATAAATATTAAAAATTTTTAATTTCTCACCATTTTGAGAAAGTTCGACAGGTCACGGGTCATCGTTTTTCATCAGAAAATTGATTTTTTGGACTGTAGAAAAAACGATTCAACATGTAATTTGGATTGTGCCTCATGTTGAATAACTACTTTTTAAAGCCTCAATGTGACCAAAAGTGCCATTTTTACAGACTTTTTCTCTTACTCAGAAGCTTTTTTTTCGACCAATTTCAGGCATTACAATGACTCTAAACACACTTATTTTAGTTCCAAAAGTGATAATTCACATGCAATAGTCATTTACTTTAAAAAATACAAATATTAAAAAAATTACCGTTTCTGATCATTTTTTGAAAGTTCGACAGGTCAGGTCATCGTTTTTCATCAGAAAATTGATTTTTTGGACTGTAGATTAAAAGATTCAAAATGTCATTTGGATTTTGCCTCATGTTGAATAACTACTTTTGAAAGCCTCAATGTGACCAAAATTGCCATTTCTACATACTTTTTCTCCCACTCAGAACTTCTATTTCGACCATTTTCAGGCATTAAAATTACTCTAAACACACTTATTTTAGTTCCAAAAGTGATAATTCACATGCAATAGTCATTTACTTTAAAAAAAAAAAAAGATAAAAAAATTACCATTTCTGACCATTTTGAGAAAGTTCGACAGGTCACGGGTCATCGTATTTCTGATTTTTTGTACTGTAGAAAAAAAAGATTCAAAATGTCATTTGGATTGTGCCTCATGTTAAATAACTACTTTTGAAAGCCTCAATGGGACCAAAATTGCCATTTTTACAGACTTTTTCTCCCACTCTGAAGCTTCTATTTCGACCATTTTCAGGCATTAAAATGACTCTAAACACACTTATTTTAGTTCCAAAAGTGATAATTCAAATGCAATAGTCATTTACTTTAAAAAACAATAAACATTAAAAAAATTACCGTTTCTGATCATTTTTTGAAAGTTCGACAGGTCACGGGTCATCGTTTTTCATCAGAAAATTGATTTTTTGGACTGTAGGAAAAAAGATTCAAAATGTAATTTGGATTGTGCCTCATGTTGAATAACTACTTTTTAAAGCCTCAATGTGACCAAAATTGCCATTTTTACAGACTCTTTCTCCTACTCAGAAGCTTCTATTTCGACCATTTTCAGGCATTAAAATGACTCTAAACACACTTATTTTAGTTCCAAAAGGGATAATTCACATGCAATAGTCATTTTCTTTAAAAAAAATAAAAGATAACAAAATTACCATTTCTGACCATTTTGAGAAAGTTCGACAGGTCACGGGTCATCGTTTTTCATCAGAAAATTGATTTTTTGGACTGTAGAAAAAAGATTCAAAATGTCATTTGGATTGTGCCTCATGTTGAATAACTACTTTTTAAAGCCTCAATGTGACCAAAATTGCCATTTTTACAGACTTTTTCTCCTACTCAGAAGCTTCTATTTCGACGATTTTCAGGCATTAAAATGACTCTAAACACACTTATTTTATTTCCAAAAGGGATAATTCACATGCAATAGTCATTTACATTCAAAAAATTAAACATTAAAAAATTACCATTTCTGACTATCTGCAGAAAGTTCAACAGGTCACGGGTCATCGTTTTTCATCAGAAAATTGATTTTTTGGACTGTAGAAAAATTGATTCAAAATGTCATTTGGATTGGGCCTCATGTTGAATAACTACTTTTTAAAGCCTCAATGTGACCAAAATTGCCATTTTTACAGACTTTTTCTCCTACTCAGAAGCTTCTATTTCGACCATTTTCAGGCATTAAAATGACTCTAAACACACTTATTTTAGTTCCAAAAGGGATAATTCACATGCAATAGTCATTTACTTTAAAAAAAATAAAAGATAAATAAATTACCATTTCTTACCATTTTGAGAAAGTTCGACAGGTCACGGGTCATCATTTTTCATCAGAAAATTGATTTTTTTAGACTGTAGAAAAAAAGATTCAAAATGTAATTTGGATTGTGCCTCATGTTGAACAACTACTTTTTAAAGCCTCAATGTGACCAAAATTGCCATTTTTACAGACTTTTTCTCTTACTCAGAAGCTTCTATTTCGACCAATTTCAGGCATTAAAATGACTCTAAACACACTTATTTTAGTTCCAAAAGGGATAATTCACATGCAATAGTCATTTACAGTCAAAAAATTAAACATTAAAAAATTACCATTTCTGACCATCTGCTGAAAGTTCAACAGATCACGGGTCATCGTTTTTCTTCAGAAAATTGATTTTTTGGACTGTAGAAAAATTGATTAAAAATGTCATTTGGATTATGCCTCATGTTGAATAACTACATTTTCAAACCTCATTGTGACCAGAATTGCCAGTTTTTACAGACTTTTTCTCCTACTCAGAAGCTTCTATTTCAACCATTTTCAGGCATTACAATGACTCTAAACACACTTATTTTAGTTCCAAAAGTGATAATTCACATGCAATAGTCATTTACTTTAAAAAAAATAAACATTAAAAAATTACCATTTCTGATCATTTTTTGAAAGTTCGACAGGTCACGGGTCATCGTTTTTCATCAGAAAATTGATTTTTTGGACTGTAGAAAAAAAGATTCAACATGTAATTTGGATTGTGCCTCATGTTGAATAACTACTTTTTAAAGCCTCAATGTACCAAAAGTGCCATTTTTACAGACTTTTTCTCTTACTCAGAAGCTTTTTTTTTTTGACCAATTTCAGGCATTAAAATGACTCTAAACACACCTATTTCAGTTCCAAAAGTGATAATTCACATGCAATAGTCATTTACTTTAAAAAAAATAAACATTAAAAAATTACCATTTCTGATCATTTTTTGAAAGTTCGACAGGTCACGGGTCATCGTTTTTCATCAGAAAATTGATTTTTTGGACTGTAGATTAAAAGATTCAAAATGTCATTTGGATTTTGCCTCATGTTGAATAACTACTTTTGAAAGCCTCAATGTGACCAAAATTGCCATTTCTACATACTTTTTCTCCCACTCAGAACTTCTATTTCGACCATTTTCAGGCATTAAAATGACTCTAAACACACTTATTTTAGTTCCAAAAGTGATAATTCACATGCAATAGTCATTTACTTTAAAAAACAATAAACATTAAAAAATTACAATTTCTGATCATTTTTTGAAAGTTCGACAGATCACGGGTCATCGTTTTTCATCAGAAAATTTATTTTTTGGACTGTAGAAAAAAGATTCAAAATGTCATTTTGATTGTGCCTCATGTTGAATAACTACTTTTGAAAGCCTCAATGTGACCAAAATTGCCATTTTTACATACTTTTTCTCCCACTCAGAAGCTTCTATTTCGACCATTTTCAGGCATTAAAATGACTCTAAACACACTTATTTTAGTTCCAAAAGTGATAATTCACATGCAATAGTCATTTACTTTAAAAAACAATAAACATTAAAAAACTTACCATTTCTGATCATTTTTTGAAAGTTCGACAGGTCACGGGTCATCGTTTTTCATCAGAAAATTGATTTTTTGGACTGTAGAAAAAAAGATTTAAAATGTCATTTGGATTGTGCCTCATGTTGAATAACTACTTTTTAAAGCCTCAATGTGACCAAAATTGCCATTTTTACAGACTTTTTCTCCTACTCAGAAGCTTCTATTTCGACCATTTTCAGGCAATAAAATGATCTAAACACACTTATTTTAGTTCCAAAAGTGATAATTCACATGCAATAGTCATTTACTTTGAAAAAAAAAAGATTAAAAAATTACCATTTCTTACCATATTGAGAAAGTTCGACAGGTCATCGTATTTCATCAGAAAATTGATTTTTTGGACTGTAGAAAAAAGATTCAAAATGTCATTTGGATTGTGCCTCATGTTGAATAACTACTTTTTAAAGCCTCAAGACCAAAATTGCCATTTTTACAGACTTTTTCTCCTACTCAGAAGCTTCTATTTCGACCAATCTCAGGCATTGAAATGACTCTAAACACACTTATTTTAGTTCCAAAAGTGATAATTCACATGCAATAATCATTTACTTTAAAAAAATATAAATATTAAAAAATTTAAATTTCTGACCATTTTGAGAAAGTTCGACAGGTCACTGGTCATCGTTTTTCATCAGAAAATTGATTTTTTGGACTGTAGGAAAAAAGATTCAAAATGTCATTTGGATTGTGCCTCATGTTGAATAACTACATTTTAAAGCCTCAATGTGACCAAAATTGCCATTTTTACAGACTTTTTCTCCTACTCAGAAACTTCTATTTCGACCATTTTCAGGCATTAAAATGACTCTAAACACACTTATTTTAGTTCCAAAAGAGATAATTCACATGCAATAGTCATTTACTTTAAAAAAAATAAAAGATAAAAAAATTACCATTTCTGACCATTTTGAGAAAGTTCGACAGGTCACGGGTCATCGTATTTCATCAGAAAATTGATTTTTTGGACTGTAGAAAAAAAGATTCAAAATGTAATTTGGATTGTGCCTCATGTTGAATAACTACTTTTGAAAGCCTCAATGTGACCAAAATTGCCATTTTTACATACTTTTTCTCCCACTCAGAAGCTTCTATTTCGACCATTTTCAGGCATTAAAATGACTCTAAACACACTTATTTTAGTTCCAAAAGTGATAATCCACATGCAATAGTCATTTACTTTAAAAAAAAAAAGATTAAAAAATTACCATTTCTTACCATATTGAGAAAGTTCGACAGGTCACGGGTCATCGTTTTTCATCAGAAAATTAATTTTTTGGACTGCAGAAAAAAAGATTCAAAATGTCATTTGGATTGTGCCTCATGTTGAATAACTACTTTTTAAAGCCTCAATGTGACCAAAATTGCCATTTTTACAGACTTTTTCTCCTACTCAGAAGCTTCTATTTCGACGATTTTCAGGCATTAAAATGACTCTAAACACACTTATTTTATTTCCAAAAGGGATAATTCACATGCAATAGTCATTTACATTCAAAAAATTAAACATTAAAAAATTACCATTTCTGACCATCTGCAGAAAGTTCAACAGGACACGGGTCATCGTTTTTATCAGAAAATTGATTTTTTGGACTGTAGAAAAATTGATTCAAAATGTCATTTGGATTGGGCCTCATGTTGAATAACTACTTTTTAAAGCCTCAATGTGACCAAAATTGCCATTTTTACAGACTTTTTCTCCTACTCAGAAGCTTCTATTTCGACCAATTTCAGGCATTAAAATGACTCTAAACACACTTATTTTAGTTCCAAAAGGGATAATTCACATGCAATAGTCATTTACAGTCAAAAAATTAAACATTAAAAAATTACCATTTCTGACCATCTGCAGAAAGTTCAACAGATCAAAAAATTAAACATTAAAAAATTACCATTTCTGACCATCTGCAGAAAGTTCAACGTTTTTCATCAGAAAATTGATTTTTTGGACTGTAGAAAAATTGATTCAAAATGTCATTTGGATTATGCCTCATGTTGAATAACTACATTTTCAAACCTCATTGTGACCAGAATTGCCATTTTTACAGACTTTTTCTCCTACTCAGAAGCTTCTATTTCAACCATTTTAAGGCATTACAATGACTCTAAACACACTTATTTTAGTTCCAAAAGTGATAATTCACATGCAATAGTCATTTACTTTAAAAAAAAATAAACATTAAAAAATTACCATTTCTGATCATTTTTTGAAAGTTCGACAGGTCACGGGTCATCGTTTTTCATCAGAAAATTGATTTTTTGGACTGTAGAAAAAAAGATTCAACATGTAATTTGGATTGTGCCTCATGTTGAATAACTACTTTTTAAAGCCTCAATGTGCCAAAAGTGCCATTTTTACAGACTTTTTCTCTTACTCAGAAGCTTTTTTTTTGACCAATTTCAGGCATTAAAATGACTCTAAACACACCTATTTCAGTTCCAAAAGTGATAATTCACATGCAATAGTCATTTACTTTAAAAAAATAAACATAAAAAAATTACCATTTCTGATCATTTTTTGAAAGTTCGACAGGTCACGGGTCATCGTTTTTCATCAGAAAATTGATTTTTTGGACTGTAGATTAAAAGATTCAAAATGTCATTTGGATTTTGCCTCATGTTGAATAACTACTTTTGAAAGCCTCAATGTGACCAAAATTGCCATTTCTACATACTTTTTCTCCCACTCAGAACTTCTATTTCTACCATTTTCAGGCATTAAAATGACTCTAAACACACTTATTTTAGTTCCAAAAGTGATAATTCACATGCAATAGTCATTTACTTTAAAAAAAAAAAAAGATAAAAAAATTACCATTTCTGACCATTTTGAGAAAGTTCGACAGGTCACGGGTCATCGTATTTCATCAGAAAATTGATTTTTTGGACTGTAGAAAAAAAAGATTCAAAATGTCATTTGGATTGTGCCTCATGTTAAATAACTACTTTTGAAAGCCTCAATGTGACCAAAATTGCCATTTTTACATACTTTTTCTCCCACTCTGAAGCTTCTATTTCGACCATTTTCAGGCATTAAAATGACTCTAAACACACTTATTTTAGTTCCAAAAGTGATAATTCAAATGCAATAGTCATTTACTTTAAAAAACAATAAACATTAAAAAAATTACCGTTTCTGATCATTTTTTGAAAGTTCGACAGGTCACGGGTCATCGTTTTTCATCAGAAAATTGATTTTTTGGACTGTAGAAAAAAGATTCAAAATGTCATTTGGATTGTGCCTCATGTTGAATAACTACTTTTTAAAGCCTCAATGTGACCAAAATTGCCATTTTTACAGACTTTTTCTCCTACTCAGAAGCTTCTATTTCGACCAATTTCAGGCATTAAAATGACTCTAAACACCCTTATTTTAGTTCCAAAAGTGATAATTCACATGCAATAGTCATTTACTTTAAAAAAATATAAATATTAAAAAATTTAAATTTCTGACCATTTTGAGAAAGTTCGACAGGTCACGGGTCATCGTTTTTCATCAGAAAATTGATTTTTTTGACTGTAGGAAAAAAGATTCAAAATGTAATTTGGATTGTGCCTCATGTTGAATAACTACTTTTTAAAGCCTCAATGTGACCAAAATTGCCATTTTTACAGACTTTTTCTCCTACTCAGAAGGTTCTATTTTGACCATTTTCAGGCATTAAAATGACTCTAAACACACTTATTTTAGTTCCAAAAGGGATAATTCACATGCAATAGTCATTTTCTTTAAAAAAAATAAAAGATAACAAAATTACCATTTCTGACCATTTTGAGAAAGTTCGACAGGTCACGGGTCATCGTTTTTCATCAGAAAATTGATTTTTTGGACTGTAGAAAAAAAGATTCAAAATGTCATTTGGATTGTGCCTCATGTTGAATAACTACTTTTTAAAGCCTCAATGTGACCAAAATTGCCATTTTTACAGACTTTTTCTCCTACTCAGAAGCTTCTATTTCGACGATTTTCAGGCATTAAAATGACTCTAAACACACTTATTTTATTTCCAAAAGGGATAATTCACATGCAATAGTCATTTACATTCAAAAAATTAAACATTAAAAAATTACCATTTCTGACCATCTGCAGAAAGTTCAACAGGTCACGGGTCATCGTTTTTCATCAGAAAATTGATTTTTTGGACTGTAGAAAAATTGATTCAAAATGTCATTTGGATTGGGCCTCATGTTGAATAACTACTTTTTAAAGCCTCAATGTGACCAAAATTGCCATTTTTACAGACTTTTTCTCCTACTCAGAAGCTTCTATTTCGACCATTTTCAGGCATTAAAATGACTCTAAACACACTTATTTTAGTTCCAAAAGTGATAATTCACATGCAATAGTCATTTACTTTAAAAAATATAAATATTAAAAAATTTAAATTTCTGACCATTTTGAGAAAGTTCGACAGGTCACGGGTCATCATTTTTCATCAGAAAATTGATTTTTTGGACTGTAGAAAAAGAGATTCAAAATATCATTTGGATTGTGCCTCATGTTGAATAACTACTTTTTAAAGCCTCAATGTGACCAAAATTGCCATTTTTACAGACTTTTTCTCTTACTCAGAAGCTTCTATTTTGACCAATTTCAGGCATTAAAATGACTCTAAACACACTTATTTTAGTTCCAAAAGGGATAATTCACATGCAATAGTCATTTACAGTCAAAAAATTAAACATTAAAAAATTACCATTTCTGACCATCTGCTGAAAGTTCAACAGATCACGGGTCATCGTTTTTCTTCAGAAAATTGATTTTTTGGACTGTAGAAAAATTGATTCAAAATGTCATTTGGATTATGCCTCATGTTGAATAACTACATTTTCAAACCTCATTGTGACCAGAATTGCCAGTTTTTACAGACTTTTTCTCCTACTCAGAAGCTTCTATTTTAACAATTTTCAGGCATTACAATGACTCTAAACACACTTATTTTAGTTCCAAAAGTGATAATTCACATGCAATAGTCATTTACTTTAAAAAAAATAAACATTAAAAAATTACCATTTCTGATCATTTTTTGAAAGTTCGAGAGGTCACGGGTCAACGTTTTTCATCAGAAAATTGATTTTTTGGACTGTAGATTAAAAGATTCAAAATGTCATTTGGATTTTGCCTCATGTTGAATAACTACTTTTGAAAGCCTCAATGTGACCAAAATTGCCATTTCTACATACTTTTTCTCCCACTCAGAACTTCTATTTCGACCATTTTCAGGCATTAAAATGACTCTAAACACACTTATTTTAGTTCCAAAAGTGATAATTCACATGCAATAGTCATTTACTTTAAAAAACAATAAACATTGAAAAATTACCATTTCTGATCATTTTTTGAAAGTTCGACAGGTCACGGGTCATCGTTTTTCATCAGAAAATTGATTTTTTGGACTGTAGAAAAAAAGATTCAACATGTAATTTGGATTGTGCCTCATGTTGAATAACTACTTTTTAAAGCCTCAATGTACCAAAAGTGCCATTTTTACAGACTTTTTCTCTTACTCAGAAGCTTTTTTTTTGACCAATTTCAGGCATTAAAATGACTCTAAACACACCTATTTCAGTTCCAAAAGTGATAATTCACATGCAATAGTCATTTACTTTAAAAAAAATAAACATAAAAAAATTACCATTTCTGATCATTTTTTGAAAGTTCGACAGGTCACGGGTCATCGTTTTTCATCAGAAAATTGATTTTTTGGACTGTAGAAAAAAGATTCAAAATGTCATTTGGATTGTGCCTCATGTTGAATAACTACTTTTTAAAGCCTCAAGACCGAAATTGCCATTTTTACAGACTTTTTCTCCTACTCAGAAGCTTCTATTTCGACCAATTTCAGGCATTAAAATGACTCTAAACACACTTATTTTAGTTCCAAAAGTGATAATTCACATGCAATAATCATTTACTTTAAAAAAAATATAAATATTAAAAAATTTAAATTTCTGACCATTTTGAGAAAGTTCGACAGGTCACGGGTCATCGTTTTTCATCAGAAAATTGATTTTTTGGACTGTAGGAAAAAAGATTCAAAATGTAATTTGGATTGTGCCTCATGTTGAATAACTACTTTTTAAAGCCTCAATGTGACCAAAATTGCCATTTTTACAGACTTTTTCTCCTACTCAGAAGCTTCTATTTCGACCATTTTCAGGCATTAAAATGACTCTAAACACACTTATTTTAGTTCCAAAAGGGATAATTCACATGCAATAGTCATTTTCTTTAAAAAAAATAAAAGATAACAAAATTACCATTTCTGACCATTTTGAGAAAGTTCGACAGGTCACGGGTCATCGTTTTTCATCAGAAAATTGATTTTTTGGACTGTAGAAAAAAAGATTCAAAATGTCATTTGGATTGTGCCTCATGTTGAATAACTACTTTTTAAAGCCTCAATGTGACCAAAATTGCCATTTTTACAGACTTTTTCTCCTACTCAGAAGCTTCTATTTCGACGATTTTCAGGCATTAAAATGACTCTAAACACACTTATTTTATTTCCAAAAGGGATAATTCACATGCAATAGTCATTTACATTCAAAAAATTAAACATTAAAAAATTACCATTTCTGACCATCTGCAGAAAGTTCAACAGGTCACGGGTCATCGTTTTTCATCAGAAAATTGATTTTTTGGACTGTAGAAAAATTGATTCAAAATGTCATTTGGATTGGGCCTCATGTTGAATAACTACTTTTTAAAGCCTCAATGTGACCAAAATTGCCATTTTTACAGACTTTTTCTCCTACTCAGAAGCTTCTATTTCGACCATTTTCAGGCATTAAAATGACTCTAAACACACTTATTTTAGTTCCAAAAGGGATAATTCACATGCAATAGTCATTTACATTAAAAAAAATAAAAGATAAATAAATTACCATTTCTTACCATTTTGAGAAAGTTCGACAGGTCACGGGTCATCATTTTTCATCAGAAAATTGATTTTTTTAGACTGTAGAAAAAAAGATTCAAAATGTAATTTGGATTGTGCCTCATGTTGAACAACTACTTTTTAAAGCCTCAATGTGACCAAAATTGCCATTTTTACAGACTTTTTCGCTTACTCAGAAGCTTCTATTTCGACCAATTTCAGGCATTAAAATGACTCTAAACACACTTATTTTAGTTCCAAAAGGGATAATTCACATGCAATAGTCATTTACAGTCAAAAAATTAAACATTAAAAAATTACCATTTCTGACCATCTGCTGAAAGTTCAACAGATCACGGGTCATCGTTTTTCTTCAGAAAATTGATTTTTTGGACTGTAGAAAAATTGATTCAAAATGTCATTTGGATTATGCCTCATGTTGAATAACTACATTTTCAAACCTCATTGTGACCAGAATTGCCAGTTTTTACAGACTTTTTCTCCTACTCAGAAGCTTCTATTTCAACCATTTTCAGGCATTACAATGACTCTAAACACACTTATTTTAGTTCCAAAAGTGATAATTCACATGCAATAGTCATTTACTTTAAAAAAAATAAACATTAAAAAATTACCATTTCCGATCATTTTTTGAAAGTTCGACAGGTCACGGGTCATCGTTTTTCATCAGAAAATTGATTTTTTGGACTGTAGAAAAAAGATTCAAAATGTCATTTGGATTGTGCCTCATGTTGAATAACTACTTTTTAAAGCCTCAAGACCAAAATTGCCCTTTTTACAGACTTTTTCTCCTACTCAGAAGCTTCTATTTCGACCAATCTCAGGCATTAAAATGACTCTAAACACACTTATTTTAGTTCCAAAAGTGATAATTCACATGCAATAATCATTTACTTTAAAAAAATATAAATATTAAAAAATTTACATTTCTGACCATTTTGAGAAAGTTCGACAGGTCACGGGTCATCGTTTTTCATCAGAAAATTGATTTTTTGGACTGTAGGAAAAAAGATTCAAAATGTCATTTGGATTGTGCCTCATGTTGAATAACTACATTTTAAAGCCTCAATGTGACCAAAATTGCCATTTTTACAGACTTTTTCTCCTACTCAGAAGCTTCTATTTCGACCATTTTCAGGCATTAAAATGACTCTAAACACACTTATTTTAGTTCCAAAAGGGATAATTCACATGCAATAGTCATTTACTTTAAAAAAAATAAAAGATAAAAAAATTACCATTTCTGACCATTTTGAGAAAGTTCGACAGGTCACGGGTCATCGTATTTCATCAGAAAATTGATTTTTTGGACTGTAGAAAAAAAGATTCAAAATGTAATTTGGATTGTGCCTCATGTTGAATAACTACTTTTGAAAGCCTCAATGTGACCAAAATTGCCATTTTTACATACTTTTTCTCCCACTCAGAAGCTTCTATTTCGACCATTTTCAGGCATTAAAATGACTCTAAACACACTTATTTTAGTTCCAAAAGTGATAATCCACATGCAATAGTCATTTACTTTAAAAAAAAAAAAGATTAAAAAATTACCATTTCTTACCATATTGAGAAAGTTCGACAGGTCACGGGTCATCGTTTTTCATCAGAAAATTAATTTTTTGGACTGCAGAAAAAAAGATTCAAAATGTCATTTGGATTGTGCCTCATGTTGAATAACTACTTTTTAAAGCCTCAATGTGACCAAAATTGCCATTTTTACAGACTTTTTCTCCTACTCAGAAGCTTCTATTTCGACGATTTTCAGGCATTAAAATGACTCTAAACACACTTATTTTATTTCCAAAAGGGATAATTCACATGCAATAGTCATTTACATTCAAAAAATTAAACATTAAAAAATTACCATTTCTGACCATCTGCAGAAAGTTCAACAGGACACGTGTCATCGTTTTTATCAGAAAATTGATTTTTTGGACTGTAGAAAAATTGATTCAAAATGTCATTTGGATTGGGCCTCATGTTGAATAACTACTTTTTAAAGCCTCAATGTGACCAAAATTGCCATTTTTACAGACTTTTTCTCCTACTCAGAAGCTTCTATTTCGACCAATTTCAGGCATTAAAATGACTCTAAACACACTTATTTTAGTTCCAAAAGGGATAATTCACATGCAATAGTCATTTACAGTCAAAAAATTAAACATTAAAAAATTACCATTTCTGACCATCTGCAGAAAGTTCAACAGATCACGGGTCATCGTTTTTCATCAGAAAATTGATTTTTTGGACTGTAGAAAAATTGATTCAAAATGTCATTTGGATTATGCCTCATGTTGAATAACTACATTTTCAAACCTCATTGTGACCAGAATTGCCATTTTTACAGACTTTTTCTCCTACTCAGAAGCTTCTATTTCAACCATTTTCAGGCATTACAATGACTCTAAACACACTTATTTTAGTTCCAAAAGTGATAATTCACATGCAATAGTCATTTACTTTAAAAAAAAATAAACATTAAAAAATTACCATTTCTGATCATTTTTTGAAAGTTCGACAGGTCACGGGTCATCGTTTTTCATCATAAAATTGATTTTTTGGACTGTAGAAAAAAAGATTCAACATGTAATTTGGATTGTGCCTCATGTTGAATAACTACTTTTTAAAGCCTCAATGTACCAAAAGTGCCATTTTTACAGACTTTTTCTCTTACTCAGAAGCTTTTTTTTTGACCAATTTCAGGCATTAAAATGACTCTAAACACACCTATTTCAGTTCCAAAAGTGATAATTCACATGCAATAGTCATTTACTTTAAAAAAAATAAACATAAAAAAATTACCATTTCTGATCATTTTTTGAAAGTTCGACAGGTCACGGGTCATCGTTTTTCATCAGAAAATTGATTTTTTGGACTGTAGATTAAAAGATTCAAAATGTCATTTGGATTTTGCCTCATGTTGAATAACTACTTTTGAAAGCCTCAATGTGACCAAAATTGCCATTTCTACATACTTTTTTTCCCACTCAGAACTTCTATTTCGACCATTTTCAGGCATTAAAATGACTCTAAACACACTTATTTTAGTTCCAAAAGTGATAATTCACATGCAATAGTCATTTACTTTAAAAAAAAAAAAAGATAAAAAAATTACCATTTCTGACCATTTTGAGAAAGTTCGACAGGTCACGGGTCATCGTATTTCATCAGAAAATTGATTTTTTGGACTGTAGAAAAAAAAAGATTCAAAATGTCATTTGGATTGTGCCTCATGTTAAATAACTACTTTTGAAAGCCTCAATGTGACCAAAATTGCCATTTTTACATACTTTTTCTCCCACTCTGAAGCTTCTATTTCGACCATTTTCAGGCATTAAAATGACTCTAAACACACTTATTTTAGTTCCAAAAGTGATAATTCAAATGCAATAGTCATTTACTTTAAAAAACAATAAACATTAAAAAAATTACCGTTTCTGATCATTTTTTGAAAGTTCGACAGGTCACGGGTCATCGTTTTTCATCAGAAAATTGATTTTTTGGACTGTAGAAAAAAGATTCAAAATGTCATTTGGATTGTGCCTCATGTTGAATAACTACTTTTTAAAGCCTCAATGTGACCAAAATTGCCATTTTTACAGACTTTTTCTCCTACTCAGAAGCTTCTCTTTCGACCAATTTCAGGCATTAAAATGACTCTAAACACCCTTATTTTAGTTCCAAAAGTGATAATTCACATGCAATAGTCATTTACTTTAAAAAAATATAAATATTAAAAAATTTAAATTTCTGACCATTTTGAGAAAGTTCGACAGGTCACGGGTCATCGTTTTTCATCAGAAAATTGATTTTTTGGACTGTAGGAAAAAAGATTCAAAATGTAATTTGGATTGTGCCTCATGTTGAATAACTACTTTTTAAAGCCTCAATGTGACCAAAATTGCCATTTTTACAGACTTTTTCTCCTTCTCAGAAGCTTCTATTTCGACCATTTTCAGGCATTAAAATGACTCTAAACACACTTATTTTAGTTCCAAAAGGGATAATTCACATGCAATAGTCATTTTCTTTAAAAAAAATAAAAGATAACAAAATTACCATTTCTGACCATTTTGAGAAAGTTCGACAGGTCACGGGTCATCGTTTTTCATCAGAAAATTGATTTTTTGGACTGTAGAAAAAAAGATTCAAAATGTCATTTGGATTGTGCCTCATGTTGAATAACTACTTTTTAAAGCCTCAATGTGACCAAAATTGCCATTTTTACAGACTTTTTCTCCTTCTCAGAAGCTTCTATTTCGACGATTTTCAGGCATTAAAATGACTCTAAACACACTTATTTTATTTCCAAAAGGGATAATTCACATGCAATAGTCATTTACATTCAAAAAATTAAACATTAAAAAATTACCATTTCTGACCATCTGCAGAAAGTTCAACAGGTCACGGGTCATCGTTTTTCATCAGAAAATTGATTTTTTGGACTGTAGAAAAATTGATTCAAAATGTCATTTGGATTGGGCCTCATGTTGAATAACTACTTTTTAAAGCCTCAATGTGACCAAAATTGCCATTTTTACAGACTTTTTCTCCTACTCAGAAGCTTCTATTTCGACCATTTTCAGGCATTAAAATGACTCTAAACACACTTATTTTAGTTCCAAAAGTGATAATTCACATGCAATAGTCATTTACTTTAAAAAATATAAATATTAAAAAATTTAAATTTCTGACCATTTTGAGAAAGTTCGACAGGTCACGGGTCATCATTTTTCATCAGAAAATTGATTTTTTTAGACTGTAGAAAAAATGATTCAAAATGTAATTTGGATTGTGCCTCATGTTGAACAACTACTTTTTAAAGCCTCAATGTGACCAAAATTGCCATTTTTACAGACTTTTTCTCTTACTCAGAAGCTTCTATTTCGACCAATTTCAGGCATTAAAATGACTCTAAACACACTTATTTTAGTTCCAAAAGGGATAATTCACATGCAATAGTCATTTACAGTCAAAAAATTAAACATTAAAAAATTACCATTTCTGACCATCTGCTGAAAGTTCAACAGATCACGGGTCATCGTTTTTCTTCAGAAAATTGATTTTTTGGACTGTAGAAAAATTGATTCAAAATGTCATTTGGATTATGCCTCATGTTGAATAACTACATTTTCAAACCTCATTGTGACCAGAATTGCCAGTTTTTACAGACTTTTTCTCCTACTCAGAAGCTTCTATTTTAACAATTTTCAGGCATTACAATGACTCTAAACACACTTATTTTAGTTCCAAAAGTGATAATTCACATGCAATAGTCATTTACTTTAAAAAAAATAAACATTAAAAAATTACCATTTCTGATCATTTTTTGAAAGTTCGAGAGGTCACGGGTCAACGTTTTTCATCAGAAAATTGATTTTTTGGACTGTAGATTAAAAGATTCAAAATGTCATTTGGATTTTGCCTCATGTTGAATAACTACTTTTGAAAGCCTCAATGTGACCAAAATTGCCATTTCTACATACTTTTTCTCCCACTCAGAACTTCTATTTCGACCATTTTCAGGCATTAAAATGACTCTAAACACACTTATTTTAGTTCCAAAAGTGATAATTCACATGCAATAGTCATTTACTTTAAAAAACAATAAACATTGAAAAATTACCATTTCTGATCATTTTTTGAAAGTTCGACAGGTCACGGGTCATCGTTTTTCATCAGAAAATTGATTTTTTGGACTGTAGAAAAAAAGATTCAACATGTAATTTGGATTGTGCCTCATGTTGAATAACTACTTTTTAAAGCCTCAATGTACCAAAAGTGCCATTTTTACAGACTTTTTCTCTTACTCAGAAGCTTTTTTTTTTACCAATTTCAGGCATTAAAATGACTCTAAACACACCTATTTCAGTTCCAAAAGTGATAATTCACATGCAATAGTCATTTACTTTAAAAAAAATAAACATAAAAAAATTACCATTTCTGATCATTTTTTGAAAGTTCGACAGGTCACGGGTCATCGTTTTTCATCAGAAAATTGATTTTTTGGACTGTAGAAAAAAGATTCAAAATGTCATTTGGATTGTGCCTCATGTTGAATAACTACTTTTTAAAGCCTCAAGACCGAAATTGCCATTTTTACAGACTTTTTCTCCTACTCAGAAGCTTCTATTTCGACCAATTTCAGGCATTAAAATGACTCTAAACACACTTATTTTAGTTCCAAAAGTGATAATTCACATGCAATAATCATTTACTTTAAAAAAAATATAAATATTAAAAAATTTAAATTTCTGACCATTTTGAGAAAGTTCGACAGGTCACGGGTCATCGTTTTTCATCAGAAAATTGATTTTTTGGACTGTAGGAAAAAAGATTCAAAATGTAATTTGGATTGTGCCTCATGTTGAATAACTACTTTTTAAAGCCTCAATGTGACCAAAATTGCCATTTTTACAGACTTTTTCTCCTACTCAGAAGCTTCTATTTCGACCATTTTCAGGCATTAAAATGACTCTAAACACACTTATTTTAGTTCCAAAAGGGATAATTCACATGCAATAGTCATTTTCTTTAAAAAAAATAAAAGATAACAAAATTACCATTTCTGACCATTTTGAGAAAGTTCGACAGGTCACGGGTCATCGTTTTTCATCAGAAAATTGATTTTTTGGACTGTAGAAAAAAAGATTCAAAATGTCATTTGGATTGTGCCTCATGTTGAATAACTACTTTTTAAAGCCTCAATGTGACCAAAATTGCCATTTTTACAGACTTTTTCTCCTACTCAGAAGCTTCTATTTCGACGATTTTCAGGCATTAAAATGACTCTAAACACACTTATTTTATTTCCAAAAGGGATAATTCACATGCAATAGTCATTTACATTCAAAAAATTAAACATTAAAAAATTACCATTTCTGACCATCTGCAGAAAGTTCAACAGGTCACGGGTCATCGTTTTTCATCAGAAAATTGATTTTTTGGACTGTAGAAAAATTGATTCAAAATGTCATTTGGATTGGGCCTCATGTTGAATAACTACTTTTTAAAGCCTCAATGTGACCAAAATTGCCATTTTTACAGACTTTTTCTCCTACTCAGAAGCTTCTATTTCGACCATTTTCAGGCATTAAAATGACTCTAAACACACTTATTTTAGTTCCAAAAGGGATAATTCACATGCAATAGTCATTTACTTTAAAAAAAATAAAAGATAAAAAAATTACCATTTCTTACCATTTTGAGAAAGTTCGACAGGTCACGGGTCATCATTTTTCATCAGAAAATTGATTTTTTTAGACTGTAGAAAAAAAGATTCAAAATGTAATTTGGATTGTGCCTCATGTTGAACAACTACTTTTTAAAGCCTCAATGTGACCAAAATTGCCATTTTTACAGACTTTTTCTCTTACTCAGAAGCTTCTATTTCGACCAATTTCAGGCATTAAAATGACTCTAAACACACTTATTTTAGTTCCAAAAGGGATAATTCACATGCAATAGTCATTTACAGTCAAAAGATTAAACATTAAAAAATTACCATTTCTGACCATCTGCTGAAAGTTCAACAGATCACGGGTCATCGTTTTTCTTCAGAAAATTGATTTTTTGGACTGTAGAAAAATTGATTCAAAATGTCATTTGGATTATGCCTCATGTTGAATAACTACATTTTCAAACCTCATTGTGACCAGAATTGCCAGTTTTTACAGACTTTTTCTCCTACTCAGAAGCTTCTATTTCAACCATTTTCAGGCATTACAATGACTCTAAACACACTTATTTTAGTTCCAAAAGTGATAATTCACATGCAATAGTCATTTACTTTAAAAAAAATAAACATTAAAAAATTACCATTTCCGATCATTTTTTGAAAGTTCGACAGGTCACGGGTCATCGTTTTTCATCAGAAAATTGATTTTTTGGACTGTAGAAAAAAAGATTCAACATGTAATTTGGATTGTGCCTCATGTTGAATAACTACTTTTTAAAGCCTCAATGTACCAAAAGTGCCATTTTTACAGACTTTTTCTCTTACTCAGAAGCTTTTTTTTTGACCAATTTCAGGCATTAAAATGACTCTAAACACACCTATTTCAGTTCCAAAAGTGATAATTCACATGCAATAGTCATTTACTTTAAAAAAAATAAACATTAAAAAATTACCATTTCTGATCATTTTTTGAAAGTTCGACAGGTCACGGGTCATCGTTTTTCATCAGAAAATTGATTTTTTGGACTGTAGATTAAAAGATTCAAAATGTCATTTGGATTTTGCCTCATGTTGAATAACTACTTTTGAAAGCCTCAATGTGACCAAAATTGCCATTTCTACATACTTTTTCTCCCACTCAGAACTTCTATTTCGACCATTTTCAGGCATTAAAATGACTCTAAACACACTTATTTTAGTTCCAAAAGTGATAATTCACATGCAATAGTCATTTACTTTAAAAAACAATAAACATTAAAAAATTACCATTTCTGATCATTTTTTGAAAGTTCGACAGATCACGGGTCATCGTTTTTCATCAGAAAATTTATTTTTTGAACTGTAGAAAAAAGATTCAAAATGTCATTTGGATTGTGCCTCATGTTGAATAACTACTTTTGAAAGCCTCAATGTGACCAAAATTGCCATTTTTACAGACTTTTTCTCCTACTCAGAAGCTTCTATTTCGACCATTTTCAGGCATTAAAATGACTCTAAACACACTTATTTTAGTTCCAAAAGTGATAATTCACATGCAATAGTCATTTACTTTAAAAAACAATAAACATTAAAAAAATTACCGTTTCTGATCATTTTTTGAAAGTTCGACAGGTCACGGGTCATCGTTTTTCATCAGAAAATTGATTTTTTGGACTGTAGAAAAAAGATTCAAAATGTCATTTGGATTGTGCCTCATGTTGAATAACTACTTTTTAAAGCCTCAAGACCAAAATTGCCATTTTTACAGACTTTTTCTCCTACTCAGAAGCTTCTATTTCGACCAATTTCAGGCATTAAAATGACTCTAAACACACTTACTTTAGTTCCAAAAGTGATAATTCACATGCAATAATCATTTACTTTAAAAAAATATAAATATTAAAAAATTTAAATTTCTGACCATTTTGAGAAAGTTCGACAGGTCACGGGGTCATCGTTTTTCATCAGAAAATTGATTTTTTGGACTGTAGGAAAAAAGATTCAAAATGTCATTTGGATTGTGCCTCATGTTGAATAACTACTTTTGAAAGCCTCAATGTGACCAAAATTGCCATTTTTACAGACTTTTTCTCCTAAGCTTCTATTTCGACAATTTTCAGGCATTAAAATGACTCTAAATACACTTATTTTAGTTCCAAAAGGGATAATTCACATGCAATAGTCATTTACTTTAAAAAAAAAAGATTAAAAAATTACCATTTCTTACCATATTGAGAAAGTTCGACAGGTCACGGGTCATCGTTTTTCATCAGAAAATTAATTTTTTGGACTGCAGAAAAAAAGATTCAAAATGTCATTGGGATTGTGCCTCATGTTGAATAACTACTTTTTAAAGCGTCAATGTGATCAAAATTGCCATTTTTACAGACTTTTTCTCCTACTCAGAAGCTTCTATTTCGACGATTTTCAGGCATTAAAATGACTCTAAACACACTTATTTTATTTCCAAAAGGGATAATTCACATGCAATAGTCATTTACATTCAAAAAATTAAACATTAAAAAATTACCATTTCTGACCATCTGCAGAAAGTTCAACAGGACACGGGTCATCGTTTTTCATCAGAAAATTGATTTTTTGGACTGTAGAAAAATTGATTCAAAATGTCATTTGGATTGGGCCTCATGTTGAATAACTACTTTTTAAAGCCTCAATGTGACCAAAATTGCCATTTTTACAGACTTTTTCTCCTACTCAGAAGCTTCTATTTCGACCAATTTCAGGCATTAAAATGACTCTAAACACACTTATTTTAGTTCCAAAAGGGATAATTCACATGCAATAGTCATTTACAGTCAAAAAATTAAACATTAAAAAATTACCATTTCTGACCATCTGCAGAAAGTTCAACAGATCACGGGTCATCGTTTTTCATCAGAAAATTGATTTTTTGGACTGTAGAAAAATTGATTCAAAATGTCATTTGGATTATGCCTCATGTTGAATAACTACATTTTCAAACCTCATTGTGACCAGAATTGCCATTTTTACAGACTTTTTCTCCTACTCAGAAGCTTCTATTTCAACCATTTTCAGGCATTACAATGACTCTAAACACACTTATTTTAGTTCCAAAAGTGATAATTCACATGCAATAGTCATTTACTTTAAAAAAAAAATAAACATTAAAAAATTACCATTTCTGATCATTTTTTGAAAGTTCGACAGGTCACGGGTCATCGTTTTTCATCAGAAAATTGATTTTTTGGACTGTAGAAAAAAAGATTCAACATGTAATTTGGATTGTGCCTCATGTTGAATAACTACTTTTTAAAGCCTCAATGTACCAAAAGTGCCATTTTTACAGACTTTTTCTCTTACTCAGAAGCTTTTTTTTTGACCAATTTCAGGCATTAAAATGACTCTAAACACACCTATTTCAGTTCCAAAAGTGATAATTCACATGCAATAGTCATTTACTTTAAAAAAAATAAACATAAAAAAATTACCATTTCTGATCATTTTTTGAAAGTTCGACAGGTCACGGGTCATCGTATTTCATCAGAAAATTGATTTTTTGGACTGTAGAAAAAAAAGATTCAATATGTCATTTGGATTGTGCCTCATTTTAAATAACTACTTTTGAAAGCCTCAATGTGACCAAAATTGCCATTTTTACATACTTTTTCTCCCACTCTGAAGCTTCTATTTCGACCATTTTCAGGCATTAAAATGACTCTAAACACACTTATTTTAGTTCCAAAAGTGATAATTCAAATGCAATAGTCATTTACTTTAAAAAACAATAAACATTAAAAAAATTACCGTTTCTGATCATTTTTTGAAAGTTCGACAGGTCACGGGTCATCGTTTTTCATCAGAAAATTGATTTTTTGGACTGTAGAAAAAAGATTCAAAATGTCATTTGGATTGTGCCTCATGTTGAATAACTACTTTTTAAAGCCTCAATGTGACCAAAATTGCCATTTTTACAGACTTTTTCTCCTACTCAGAAGCTTCTATTTCGACCAATTTCAGGCATTAAAATGACTCTAAACACCCTTATTTTAGTTCCAAAAGTGATAATTCACATGCAATAGTCATTTACTTTAAAAAAATATAAATATTAAAAAATTTAAATTTCTGACCATTTTGAGAAAGTTCGACAGGTCACGGGTCATCGTTTTTCATCAGAAAATTGATTTTTTGGACTGTAGGAAAAAAGATTCAAAATGTAATTTGGATTGTGCCTCATGTTGAATAACTACTTTTTAAAGCCTCAATGTGACCAAAATTGCCATTTTTACAGACTTTTTCTCCTACTCAGAAGCTTCTATTTCGACCATTTTCAGGCATTAAAATGACTCTAAACACACTTATTTTAGTTCCAAAAGGGATAATTCACATGCAATAGTCATTTTCTTTAAAAAAAATAAAAGATAACAAAATTACCATTTCTGACCATTTTGAGAAAGTTCGACAGGTCACGGGTCATCGTTTTTCATCAGAAAATTGATTTTTTGGACTGTAGAAAAAAAGATTCAAAATGTCATTTGGATTGTGCCTCATGTTGAATAACTACTTTTTAAAGCCTCAATGTGACCAAAATTGCCATTTTTACAGACTTTTTCTCCTACTCAGAAGCTTCTATTTCGACGATTTTCAGGCATTAAAATGACTCTAAACACACTTATTTTATTTCCAAAAGGGATAATTCACATGCAATAGTCATTTACATTCAAAAAATTAAACATTAAAAAATTACCATTTCTGACCATCTGCAGAAAGTTCAACAGGTCACGGGTCATCGTTTTTCATCAGAAAATTGATTTTTTGGACTGTAGAAAAATTGATTCAAAATGTCATTTGGATTGGGCCTCATGTTGAATAACTACTTTTTAAAGCCTCAATGTGACCAAAATTGCCATTTTTACAGACTTTTTCTCCTACTCAGAAGCTTCTATTTCGACCATTTTCAGGCATTAAAATGACTCTAAACACACTTATTTTAGTTCCAAAAGTGATAATTCACATGCAATAGTCATTTACTTTAAAAAATATAAATATTAAAAAATTTAAATTTCTGACCATTTTGAGAAAGTTCGACAGGTCACGGGTCATCATTTTTCATCAGAAAATTGATTTTTTTAGACTGTAGAAAAAAAGATTCAAAATGTAATTTGGATTGTGCCTCATGTTGAACAACTACTTTTTAAAGCCTCAATGTGACCAAAATTGCCATTTTTACAGACTTTTTCTCTTACTCAGAAGCTTCTATTTCGACCAATTTCAGGCATTAAAATGACTCTAAACACACTTATTTTAGTTCCAAAAGGGATAATTCACATGCAATAGTCATTTACAGTAAAAAATTAAACAATAAAAAATTACCATTTCTGACCATCTGCTGAAAGTTCAACAGATCACGGGTCATCGTTTTTCTTCAGAAAATTGATTTTTTGGACTGTAGAAAAATTGATTCAAAATGTCATTTGGATTATGCCTCATGTTAAATAACTACATTTTCAAACCTCATTGTGACCAGAATTGCCAGTTTTTACAGACGTTTTCTCCTACTCAGAAGCTTCTATTTCAACAATTTTCAGGCATTACAATGACTCTAAACACACTTATTTTAGTTCCAAAAGTGATAATTCACATGCAATAGTCATTTACTTTAAAAAAAATAAACATTAAAAAATTACCATTTCTGATCATTTTTTGAAAGTTCGAGAGGTCACGGGTCAACGTTTTTCATCAGAAAATTGATTTTTTGGACTGTAGATTAAAAGATTCAAAATGTCATTTGGATTTTGCCTCATGTTGAATAACTACTTTTGAAAGCCTCAATGTGACCAAAATTGCCATTTCTACATACTTTTTCTCCCACTCAGAACTTCTATTTCGACCATTTTCAGGCATTAAAATGACTCTAAACACACTTATTTTAGTTCCAAAAGTGATAATTCACATGCAATAGTCATTTACTTTAAAAAACAGTAAACATTAAAAAATTACCATTTCTGATCATTTTTTGAAAGTTCGACAGATCACGGGTCATCGTTTTTCATCAGAAAATTTATTTTTTGGACTGTAGAAAAAAGATTCAAAATGTCATTTGGATTGTGCCTCATGTTGAATAACTACTTTTGAAAGCCTCAATGTGACCAAAATTGCCATTTTTACAGACTTTTTCTCCTACTCAGAAGCTTCTATTTCGACCATTTTCAGGCATTAAAATGACTCTAAACACACTTATTTTAGTTCCAAAAGTGATAATTCACATGCAATAGTCATTTACTTTAAAAAACAATAAACATTAAAAAAATTACCGTTTCTGATCATTTTTTGAAAGTTCGACAGGTCACGGGTCATCGTTTTTCATCAGAAAATTGATTTTTTCGACTGTAGAAAAAAGATTCAAAATGTCATTTGGATTGTGCCTCATGTTGAATAACTAATTTTTAAAGCCTCAAGACCAAAATTGCCATTTTTACAGACTTTTTCTCCTACTCAGAAGCTTCTATTTCGACCAATTTCAGGCATTAAAATGACTCTAAACACACTTATTTTAGTTCCAAAAGTGATAATTCACATGCAATAATCATTTACTTTAAAAAAATATAAATATTAAAAAATTTAAATTTCTGACCATTTTGAGAAAGTTCGACAGGTCACGGGTCATCGTTTTTCATCAGAAAATTGATTTTTTGGACTGTAGGAAAAAAGATTCAAAATGTCATTTGGATTGTGCCTCATGTTGAATAACTACATTTTAAAGCCTCAATGTGACCAAAATTGCCATTTTTACAGACTTTTTCTCCTACTCAGAAGCTTCTATTTCGACCATTTTCAGGCATTAAAATGACTCTAAACACACTTATTTTAGTTCCAAAAGGTATAATTCACATGCAATAGTCATTTACTTTAAAAAAAATAAAAGATAAAAAAATTACCATTTCTGACCATTTTGAGAAAGTTCGACAGGTCACGGGTCATCGTATTTCATCAGAAAATTGATTTTTTGGACTGTAGAAAAAAAGATTCAAAATGAAATTTGGATTGGGCCTCATGTTGAATAACTACTTTTGAAAGCCTCAATGTGACCAAAATTGCCATTTTTACATACTTTTTCTCCCACTCAGAAGCTTCTATTTCGACCATTTTCAGGCATTAAAATGACTCTAAACACACTTATTTTAGTTCCAAAAGTGATAATCCACATGCAATAGTCATTTACTTTAAAAAAAAAAGATTAAAAAATTACCATTTCTTACCATATTGAGAAAGTTCGACAGGTCATCGTATTTCATCAGAAAATTGATTTTTTGGACTGTAGAAAAAAAGATTCAAAATGTCATTTGGATTGTGCCTCATGTTGAATAACTAATTTTGAAAGCCTCAATGTGAACAAAATTGCCATTTTTACATACTTTTTCTCCTACTGAGAAGCTTCTATTTCGACCACTTTCAGGCATTAAAATTACTCTAAACACACTTATTTTAGTTCCAAAAGTGATAATTCACATGCAATAGTCATTTACTTTAAAAAAACCTAAACATTAAAAAATAACCATTTCTGATCATTTTTTGAAAGTTCGACAGGTCACGGGTCATCGTTTTTCATCAGAAAAATGATTTTTTTGGACTGTAGAAAAAAAGATTCAAAATGTCATTTGGATTGTGCCTCATGTTGAATAGCTACTTTTTAAAGCCTCAATGTGACCAAAATTGCCATTTTTACAGACTTTTTCTCCTACTCGGAAGCTTCTATTTTGACCATTTTCAGGCATTAAAATGACTCTAAACACACTTATTTTAGTTCCAAAAGAGATAATTCACAAGCAATAGTTATTTACTTTAAAAAAAATAAACATTAAAAAACTTACCATTTCTGATCATTTTTTGAAAGTTTCACAGGTCACGGGTCCTCGTTTTTTATCAGAAAATTGATTTTTTGGACTATAGAAGAAAAGAATCAAAATGTCATTTGAATTGTGCCTCATGTTGAATAACTACATTTGAAAGCCTCAATGTGACCAAAATTGCCATTTTTACAGACTTTTTCTCCTACTCAGAAGCTTCTATTTCGACCATTTTCAGGCATTAAAATGACTCTAAACACACTTCTTTCAGTTCCAAAAGTGATAATTCACATGAAATAGTCATTTACTTTAAAAAATATAAATATTACATTTTTTTAATTTCTGACCATTTTGAGAAAGTTCGACAGGTCACGGGTCATCGTTTTTCATCAGAAAATTGATTTTTTGGACTGTAGAAAAAAAGATTCAAAATGTAATTTGGATTGTGCCTCATGTTGAATAACTACTTTTTAAAGCCTCAATGTGACCAAAATTGCTATTTTTACAGACTTTTTCTCTTACTCAGGAGCTTCTATTTCGACCAATTTCAGGCATTAAAATGACTCTAAACACACTTATTTTAGTTCCAAAAGTGATAATTCACATGCAATAGTCATTTACTTTAAAAAAAATAAAAGATAAAAAAATTACCATTTCTGACCATTTTGAGAAAGTTCGACAGGTCACGGGTCATCGTATTTCATCAGAAAATTGATTTTTTGGACTGTAGAAAAAAAGATTCAAAATGTCATTTGGATTGTGCCTCATGTTGAATAACTACTTTTGAAAGCCTCAATGTGACCAAAATTGCCATTTTTACATACTTTTTCTCCCACTCTGAAGCTTCTATTTCGACCATTTTCAGGCATTAAAATTACTCTAAACACCCTTATTTTAGTTCCAAAAGTGATAATTCACATGCAAGAGTCATTTACTTTAAAAAAATATAAACATTAAAAAATTACCATTTCTGATCATTTTTTGAAAGTTCGACAGGTCACGGGTCATCGTTTTTCATCAGAAAATTGATTTATTTGGACTGTAGAAAAAAAGATTCAAAATGTCATTTGGATTGTGCCTCATGTTGAATAGCTACTTTTTAAAGCCTCAATGTGACCAAAATTGCCATTTTTACAGACTTTTTCTCCTACTCAGAAGCTTCTATTTCGACCATTTTCAGGCATTAAAACGACTCTAAACACACTTATTTTAGTTCCAAAAGGGATAATTCACATGAAATAGTCATTTACAGTCAAAAAATTAAACATTAAAAAATTACCATTTCTGACCATCTGCAGAAAGTTCAACAGGTCACGGGTCATCGTTTTTCATCAGAAAATTGATTTTTTGGACTGTAGAAATATTGATTCAAAATGTCATTTGGATTGGGCTTCATGTTGAATAACTACATTTTCAAGCCTCATTGTGACCAGAATTGTCATTTTTACAGACTTTTTCTCCTACTCAGAAGCCTCTATTTCAACCATTTTCAGGCATTAAAACGACTCTGAACAGCGCGCACGGACCGGTGACGCTGCTCGGATAGGATATCAGTTGACTTCCACCAAGGAAACCGGCACTAGAATTCAGTGTCCGCGGCGACCGGTACCGACTTGGCCCGGATCATTAGAGACAAGGGTTACATTTAAATTTGATTATACCAGAGGTACCCTCACACTTTTTTTAGGGTGCTGTAAGGGTGGTCACTCCTCACTTCTTGTGTTTTGTGTCCACCACCAAAAAATGTGTGTAGGTAGGATTACTGGTTAGGTCCTGAAGAATTGCCATCTACTTGATAAAATAGGCATGAAACATGTTGACCACAGAAATTAGCGTATAAAAACACAACATTGTGTGTACATACGCGATTTTTTCATATTTTTTAACTAGGGGAAGAACCATGTACATTAAAATAGTTTTGATTGGATTTGTTCCCCTATTTTAAATCACTTCACATACTCACCCATTCACCTATACCAAGACCCTCACTTACATCTCACCTAACGGCTTTTGGAAAAAGATCTCCAATAAGTAGGCCCCATCACGGGCGCCTGATCGGGCATTGCAGCGCCGGCCCGAGTAGGAGCAGGGCCCGATGATGAAGGAAGACACCTTCTTGTCAGGTGTGTGAGGGCTTTATTCCAAAAAAAGGAGATCACTCTCCTGTCGTTCACTGGTATTCCTGATTACAGTTAGAATTTTGTCCTTATTTTGCCTCTTTAGTTAGGAACTGCATACTTTGTTGCTTATACTTAATTACTGGGGTACGTATGCTGGACCTTAATATAAAAAAACCCTAGATTCCTAATCCCCTCCCCTTTGAATTCATTAAAACGACTCTAAACACACTTATTTTATTATGAGAAAGTTCGACAGGTCACGGGTCATCGTTTTTCATTAGAAAATTGATTTTTTAGACTATAGAAAAAAAGATTCAAAATGTAATTTGGATTGTGGCTCATGTTGAATAACTACTTTTTAAAGCCTCAATGTGACCAAAATCGCCATTTTTACAGACTTTTTCTCTTACTCAGGAGCTTCTATTTCGACCAATTTCAGGCATTAAAATGACTCTAAACACACTTATTTTAGTTCCAAAAGTGATAATTCACATGCAATAGTCATTTACTTTAAAAAAAATAAAAGATAAAAAAATTACCATTTCTGACCATTTTGAGAAAGTTCGACAGGTCACGGGTCATCGTATTTCATCAGAAAATTGATTTTTTGGACTGTAGAAAAAAAGATTCAAAATGTCATTTGGATTGTGCCTCATGTTGAATAACTACTTTTGAAAGCCTCAATGTGACCAAAATTGCCATTTTTACATACTTTTTCTCCCACTCAGAAGCTTCTATTTCGACCATTTTCAGGCATTAAAATGACTCTAAACACACTTATTTTAGTTCCAAAAGTGATAATTCACATGCAATAGTCATTTACTTTAAAAAACAATAAACATTAAAAAATTACCATTTCTGATCAGTTTTTGAGAGTTCGAATAGGTCACGGGTCATCGTTTTTCATAAGAAAATTAATTTTTTGGACTGTAGAAAAAAAGATTCAAAATGTCATTTGGATTGTGCCTCATGTTGAATAACTACTTTTTAAAGCCTCAATGTGAATAAAATTGCCATTTTTACAGACTTTTCTCCTACTCAGATGCTTCTATTTAGACCATTTCAGGCATTAAAATGACTCTAAACACACTTATTTTAGTTCCAAAAGTGATAATTCACATGCAATAGTCATTTACTTTAAAAAAAAAGAAAAAAATTAAAAAATTACCATTTCTTACCATTTTGAGAAAGTTCGACAGGTCACGGGTCATCGTATTTCATCAGAAAATTGATTTTTTGGACTGTAGAAAAAAAGATTCAAAATGTCATTTGGATTGTGCCTCATGTTGAATAACTACTTTTTAAAGCCTCAATGTGACCAAAATTGCCATTTTTACAGACTTTTTCTCCTACTCAGAAGCTTCTATTTCGACGATTTTCAGGCATTAAAATGACTCTAAACACACTTATTTTATTTCCAAAAGGGATCATTGACATGCAATAGTCATTTACATTCAAAAAATTAAACATTAAAAAATTACCATTTCTGACCATCTGCAGAAAGTTCAACAGGTCACGGCTCATCGTTTTTCATCAGAAAATTGATTTTTTGGACTGTAGAAAAATTGATTCAAAATGTCATTTGGATTGGGCCTCATGTTGAATAACTACTTTTTAAAGCCTCAATGTGACCAAAATTGCCATTTTTACAGACTTTTTCTCCTACTCAGAAGCTTCTATTTCGACCATTTTCAGGCATTAAAATGACTCTAAACACACTTATTTTAGTTCCAAAAGTGATAATTCACATGCAATAGTCATTTACTTTAAAAAATATAAATATTAAAAAATTTAAATTTCTGACCATTTTGAGAAAGTTCGACAGGTCACGGGTCATCATTTTTCATCAGAAAATTGATTTTTTTAGACTGTAGAAAAAAAGATTCAAAATGTAATTTGGATTGTGCCTCATGTTGAACAACTACTTTTTAAAGCCTCAATGTGACCAAAATTGCCATTTTTACAGACTTTTTCTCTTACTCAGAAGCTTCTATTTCGACCAATTTCAGGCATTAAAATGACTCTAAACACACTTATTTTAGTTCCAAAAGTGATAATTCACATGCAATAGTCATTTACTTTAAAAAACAATAAACATTAAAAAATTACCATTTCTGATCATTTTTTGAAAGTTCGACAGGTCACGGGTCATCGTTTTTCATCAGAAAATTTATTTTTTGGACTGTAGAAAAAAGATTCAAAATGTCATTTGGATTGTGCCTCATGTTGAATAACTACTTTTGAAAGCCTCAATGTGACCAAAATTGCCATTTTTACATACTTTTTCTCCTACTGAGAAGCTTCTATTTCGACCATTTTCATGCATTAAAATTACTCTAAACACATTTATTTTAGTTCCAAAAGTGATAATTCACATGCAATAGTCATTTACTTAAAAAAATATAAACATTAAAAAATTACTATTTCTGATCATTTTTTGAAAGTTCGACAGGTCACGGGTCATGTTTTTTCATCAGAAAATTGATTTTTTGGACTTTAGAAAAAAAGATTCAAAATGTCATTTGGATTGTGCCTCATGTTGAATAACTACTTTTGAAAGCCTCAATGTGACCAAAATTGCCATTTTTACAGACTTTTTCTCATACTCAGAAGCTTCTATTTGGACCAATTTCAGGCATTAAAATGACTCTAAACACACTTATTTTAGTTCCACAAGGGATAATTCACATGCAACAGACATTTACAGTAAAAAAATTAAACATTAAAAAATTACCATTTCTGACCATCTGCAGAAAGTTCAACAGGTCACGGGTCATCGTTTTTCATCAGAAAATTGATTTTTTGGACTGTAGAAAAATTGATTCAAAATGTCATTTGGATTGGGCCTCATGTTGAATAACTACATTTTCAAGCCTCATTGTGACCAGAATTGCCATTTTTACAGACTTTTTCTCCTACTCAGAAACTTCTATTTCAACCATTTTCAGGCATTATAACGACTCTAAACACACTTATTTTAGTTCCAAAAGTGATAATTCACATGCAATAGTCATTTACTTTCGAAAAAAAACATTACAATATTACCATTACTGATCATTTTATGAAAGTTCGACAGGTCACGGGTCTTTGTTTTTCATCAGAAAATTTATTTTTTGGACTTTAGAAAAAAAGATTCAAAATGTCATTTGGATTGTGCCTCATGTTGAATAACTACTTTTTAAAGCCTCAATGTGACCAAAATTGCAATTTTTACAGACTTTTTCTCCTACTCAGAAGCTTCTATTTCGACCATTTTCAGGCATTAAAATGACTCTAAACACACTTATTTTAGTTCCAAAAGTGATACTTCACATGCAATAGTCATTTACTTTAAAAAAAAAAAGATTTAAAAATTACCATTTCTGACCATTTTGAGAAAGTTCGACAGGTCACGGGTCATCGTATTTTCACAGAAAATTGATTTTTTGGACTGTAGAAAAAAGATTCAAAATGTCATTTGGATTGTGCCTCATTTTGAATAACTACTTTTGAAAGCCTCAATGTGACTAAAATTGCCATTTTTACAGACTATTTCTCCTTCTCAGAAGCTTCTATTTCGACCATTTTCAGGCATTAAAATGACTCTAAACACACCTATTTTAGTTCCAAAAGTGATTATTCACATGCAATATTCATTTACTTAAAAAAATATAAATATTAAAACATTTAAATTTCTGACCATTTTGAGAAAGTTCGACAGGTCACGGGTCATCGTTTTTCATCAGAAAATTGATTTTTTGGACTGTAGAAAAAAAAAATCAAAATGTAATTTGGATTGTGCCTCATGTTGAATAACTACTTTTTAAAGCCTCAATGTGACCAAAATTGCCATTTTTACAGACTTTTTCTCTTACTCAGAAGCTTCTATTTCGACCAATTTCAGGCATTAAAATGACTCTAAACACACTTATTTTAGTTCCAAAAGTGATAATTCACATGCAATAGTCATTTACTTTAAAAAAAAAAAAAGATTAAAAAATTACCTTTTCTGACCATTTTGAGAAAGTTTGACAGATCACGGGACATAGTTTTTCATCAGAAAATTGATTTTTTGGACTGTAGAAAAATTGATTCAAAATGTCATTTGGATTGGGCCTCATGTTGAATAACTACATTTTCAAGCCTCATTGTGACCAGAATTGCCATTTTTACAGACTTTTTCTCCTACTCAGAAACTTCTATTTCAACCATTTTCAGGCATTAAAACGACTCTAAACACACTTATTTTAGTTCCAAAAGTGATAATTCACATGCAATAGTCATTTACTTTCGAAAAAAAAACATTACAATATTACCATTACTGATCATTTTTTGAAAGTTCGACAGGTCACGGGTCTTTGTTTTTCATCAGAAAATTTATTTTTTGGACTTTAGAAAAAAAGATTCAAAATGTCATTTGGATTGTGCCTCATGTTGAATAACTACTTTTGAAAGCCTCAATGTGACCAAAATTGCAATTTTTACAGACTTTTTCTCCTACTCAGAAGCTTCTATTTCGACCATTTTCAGGCATTAAAATGACTCTAAACACACTTATTTTAGTTCCAAAAGTGATACTTCACATGCAATAGTCATTTACTTTAAAAAAAAAAAGATTTAAAAATTACCATTTCTGACCATTTTGAGAAAGTTCGACAGGTCACGGGTCATCGTTTTTCATCAGAAAATTGATTTTTTGGACTGTAGAAAAAAAAAATCAAAATGTAATTTGGATTGTGCCTCATGTTGAATAACTACTTTTTAAAGACTCAATGTGACCAAAATTGCCATTTTTACAGACTTTTTCTCTTACTCAGAAGCTTCTATTTCGACCAATTTCAGGCATTAAAATGACTCTAAACACTCTTATTTTAGTTCCAAAAGTGATAATTCACATGCAATAGTCATTTACTTTAAAAAAAAAAAAGATTAAAAAATTACCATTTCTGACCATTTTGAGAAAGTTCGACAGATCACGGGACATAGTTTTTCATCAGAAAATTGATTTTTTGGACTGTAGAAAAAAAGATTCAAAATGTCATTTGGATTGTGCCTCATGTTGAATAACTACTTTTGAAAGCCTCAATGTGACCAAAATTGCCATTTTTGCAGACTTTTTCTCCTACTCAGAAGCTTCTATTTCGACCATTTTCAGGCATTAAAATGACTCTAAACACACTTATTTTAGTTCCAAAAGTGATAATTCACATGCAATAGTCATTTACTTTAAAAACAAAAAAAGATTAAAAGATTACCATTTCTGACCATTTTGAGAAAGTTTGACAGATCACGGGACATAGTTTTTCATCAGAAAATTGATTTTTTGGACTGTAGAAAAAAAGATTCAAAATGTCATTTGGATTGTGCCTCATGTTGAATAACTACTTTTGAAAGCCTCAATGTGACCAAAATTGCCATTTTTACATACTTTTTCTCCTAAGCTTCTATTTCGACAATTTTCAGGCATTAAAATGACTCTAAATACACTTATTTTAGTTCCAAAAGTGATAATTCACATGCAATAGTCATTTACTTTAAAAAAAAAAAAAGATTACAAAATTACCCTTTCTGACCATTTTGAGAAAGTTCGACAGGTCACGGGACATAGTTTTTCATCAGAAAATTGATTTTTTGGACTATAGAAAAAAAGATTCAAAATGTCATTTGGATTGTGCCTCATGTTGAATAACTACTTTTGAAAGCCTCAATGTGACCAAAATTGCCATTTTTACAGACTTTTTCTCCTACTCAGAAGCTTCTATTTCGACCAATTTCAGGCATTAAAATGACTCTAAACACACTTATTTTAGTTCCAAAAGTGATAATTCACATGCAATAATCATTTACTTTAAAAAAATATAAATATTAAAAAATTTAAATTTCTGACCATTTTGAGAAAGTTCGACAGGTCACGGGTCATCGTTTTTCATCAGAAAATTGATTTTTTGGACTGTAGGAAAAAAGATTCAAAATGTCATTTGGATTGTGCCTCATGTTGAATAACTACATTTTAAAGCCTCAATGTGACCAAAATTGCCATTTTTACAGACTTTTTCTCCTACTCAGAAGCTTCTATTTCGACCAATTTCAGGCATTGAAATGACTCTAAACACACTTATTTTAGTTCCAAAAGTGATAATTCACATGCAATAGTCATTTACTTTAAAAAAAATATAAATATTAAAAAATTTAAATTTCTGACCATTTTGAGAAAGTTCGACAGGTCACGGGTCATCGTTTTTCATCAGAAAATTGATTTTTTGGACTGTAGAAAAAAGATTCAAAATGTAATTTGGATTGTGGCTCATGTTGAATAACTACTTTTTAAAGCCTCAATGTGACCAAAATCGCCATTTTTACAGACTTTTTCTCTTACTCATGAACTTCTATTTCGACCAATTTCAGGCATTAAAATGACTCTAAACACACTTATTTTAGTTCCAAAAGTGATAATTCACATGCAATAGTCATTTACTTTAAAAAAAATAAAAGATAAAAAAATTACCATTTCTGACCATTTTGAGAAAGTTCGACAGGTCACGGGTCATCGTATTTCATCAGAAAATTGATTTTTTGGACTGTAGAAAAAAAGATTCAAAATGTCATTTGGATTGTGCCTCATGTTGAATAACTACTTTTGAAAGCCTCAATGTGACCAAAATTGCCATTTTTACATACTTTTTCTCCCACTCAGAAGCTTCTATTTCGACCATTTTCAGGCATTAAAATGACTCTAAACACACTTATTTTAGTTCCAAAAGTGATAATTCACATGCAATAGTCATTTACTTTAAAAAACAATAAACATTAAAAAATTACCATTTCTGATCAGTTTTTGAGAGTTCGAATAGGTCACGGGTCATCGTTTTTCATAAGAAAATTAATTTTTTGGACTGTAGAAAAAAAGATTCAAAATGTCATTTGGATTGTGCCTCATGTTGAATAACTACTTTTTAAAGCCTCAATGTGAATAAAATTGCCATTTTTACAGACTTTTCTCCTACTCAGATGCTTCTATTTAGACCATTTCAGGCATTAAAATGACTCTAAACACACTTATTTTAGTTCCAAAAGTGATAATTCACATGCAATAGTCATTTACTTTAAAAAAAAGAAAAAGATTAAAAAATTACCATTTCTTACCATTTTGAGAAAGTTCGACAGGTCACGGGTCATCGTATTTCATCAGAAAATTGATTTTTTGGACTGTAGAAAAAAAGATTCAAAATGTCATTTGGATTGTGCCTCATGTTGAATAACTACTTTTTAAAGCCTCAATTTGACCAAAATTGCCATTTTTACAGACTTTTTCTCCTACTCAGAAGCTTCTATTTCGACGATTTTCAGGCATTAAAATGACTCTAAACACACTTATTTTATTTCCAAAAGGGATCATTCACATGCAATAGTCATTTACATTCAAAAAATTAAACATTAAAAAATTACCATTTCTGACCATCTGCAGAAAGTTCAACAGGTCACGGCTCATCGTTTTTCATCAGAAAATTGATTTTTTGGACTGTAGAAAAATTGATTCAAAATGTCATTTGGATTGGGCCTCATGTTGAATAACTACATTTTCAAGCCTCATTGTGACCAGAATTGCCATTTTTACAGACTTTTTCTCCTACTCAGAAACTTCTATTTCAACCATTTTCAGGCATTAAAACGACTCTAAACACACTTATTTTAGTTCCAAAAGTGATAATTCACATGCAATAGTCATTTACTTTCGATAAAAAACATTACAATATTACCATTACTGATCATTTTTTGAAAGTTCGACAGGTCACGGGTGTTTGTTTTTCATCAGAAAATTTATTTTTTGGACTTTAGAAAAAAAGATTCAAAATGTCATTTGGATTGTGCCTCATGTTGAATAACTACTTTTTAAAGCCTCAATGTGACCAAAATTGCAATTTTTACAGACTTTTTCTCCTACTCAGAAGCTTCTATTTCGACCATTTTCAGGCATTAAAATGACTCTAAACACACTTATTTTAGTTCCAAAAGTGATACTTCACATGCAATAGTCATTTACTTTAAAAAAAAAAGATTTAAAAATTACCATTTCTGACCATTTTGAGAAAGTTCGACAGGTCACGGGTCATCGTATTTTCACAGAAAATTGATTTTTTGGACTGTAGAAAAAAGATTCAAAATGTCATTTGGATTGTGCCTCATTTTGAATAACTACTTTTGAAAGCCTCAATGTGACTAAAATTGCCATTTTTACAGACTATTTCTCCTTCTCAGAAGCTTCTATTTCGACCATTTTCAGGCATTAAAATGACTCTAAACACACCTATTTTAGTTCCAAAAGTGATAATTCACATGCAATATTCATTTACTTAAAAAAATATAAATATTAAAACATTTAAATTTCTGACCATTTTGAGAAAGTTCGACAGATCACGGGACATAGTTTTTCATCAGAAAATTGATTTTTTGGACTGTAGAAAAAAAGATTCAAAATGTCATTTGGATTGTGCCTCATGTTGAATAACTACTTTTGAAAGCCTCAATGTGACCAAAATTGCCATTTTTGCAGACTTTTTCTCCTACTCAGAAGCTTCTATTTCGACCATTTTCAGGCATTAAAATGACTCTAAACACACTTATTTTAGTTCCAAAAGTGATAATTCACATGCAATAGTCATTTACTTTAAAAAAAAAAAAAGATTAAAAAATTACCTTTTCTGACCATTTTGAGAAAGTTTGACAGATCACGGGACATAGTTTTTCATCAGAAAATTGATTTTTTGGACTGTAGAAAAATTGATTCAAAATGTCATTTGGATTGGGCCTCATGTTGAATAACTACATTTTCAAGCCTCATTGTGACCAGAATTGCCATTTTTACAGACTTTTTCTCCTACTCAGAAACTTCTATTTCAACCATTTTCAGGCATTAAAACGACTCTAAACACACTTATTTTAGTTCCAAAAGTGATAATTCACATGCAATAGTCATTTACTTTCGAAAAAAAAACATTACAATATTACCATTACTGATCATTTTTTGAAAGTTCGACAGGTCACGGGTCTTTGTTTTTCATCAGAAAATTTATTTTTTGGACTTTAGAAAAAAAGATTCAAAATGTCATTTGGATTGTGCCTCATGTTGAATAACTACTTTTGAAAGCCTCAATGTGACCAAAATTGCCATTTTTACAGACTTTTTCTCCTACTCAGAAGCTTCTATTTCGACCATTTTCAGTCATTAAAATGGCTCTAAACACACTTATTTTAGTTCCAAAAGTAATAATTCACATGCAATAGTCATTTCCTTTTGAAAAAAAAAACATTACAATTTTACCATTACTGATCATTTTTGGAAAGTTTGACAGGTCACGGGTCATTGTTTTTTATCAGAAAATTTATTTTTTGTACTTTAGAAAAAAAGATTCAAAATGTCATTTGGATTGTGCCTCATGTTGAATAACTACTTTTTAAAGCCTCAATGTGACCAAAATTGCAATTTTTACAGACTTTTTCTCCTACTCAGAAGCTTCTATTTCGACCATTTTCAGGCATTAAAATGACTCTAAACACACTTATTTTAGTTCCAAAAGTGATACTTCACATGCAATAGTCATTTACTTTAAAAAAAAAAAGATTTAAAAATTACCATTTCTGACCATTTTGAGAAAGTTCGACAGGTCACGGGTCATCGTTTTTCATCAGAAAATTGATTTTTTGGACTGTAGAAAAAAAAAATCAAAATGTAATTTGGATTGTGCCTCATGTTGAATAACTACTTTTTAAAGACTCAATGTGACCAAAATTGCCATTTTTACAGACTTTTTCTCTTACTCAGAAGCTTCTATTTCGACCAATTTCAGGCATTAAAATGACTCTAAACACTCTTATTTTAGTTCCAAAAGTGATAATTCACATGCAATAGTCATTTACTTTAAAAAAAAAAAAGATTAAAAAATTACCATTTCTGACCATTTTGAGAAAGTTCGACAGATCACGGGACATAGTTTTTCATCAGAAAATTGATTTTTTGGACTGTAGAAAAAAAGATTCAAAATGTCATTTGGATTGTGCCTCATGTTGAATAACTACTTTTGAAAGCCTCAATGTGACCAAAATTGCCATTTTTGCAGACTTTTTCTCCTACTCAGAAGCTTCTATTTCGACCATTTTCAGGCATTAAAATGACTCTAAACACACTTATTTTAGTTCCAAAAGTGATAATTCACATGCAATAGTCATTTACTTTAAAAACAAAAAAAGATTAAAAGATTACCATTTCTGACCATTTTGAGAAAGTTTGACAGATCACGGGACATAGTTTTTCATCAGAAAATTGATTTTTTGGACTGTAGAAAAAAAGATTCAAAATGTCATTTGGATTGTGCCTCATGTTGAATAACTACTTTTGAAAGCCTCAATGTGACCAAAATTGCCATTTTTACATACTTTTTCTCCTAAGCTTCTATTTCGACAATTTTCAGGCATTAAAATGACTCTAAATACACTTATTTTAGTTCCAAAAGTGATAATTCACATGCAATAGTCATTTACTTTAAAAAAAAAAAAAGATTACAAAATTACCCTTTCTGACCATTTTGAGAAAGTTCGACAGGTCACGGGACATAGTTTTTCATCAGAAAATTGATTTTTTGGACTATAGAAAAAAAGATTCAAAATGTCATTTGGATTGTGCCTCATGTTGAATAACTACTTTTGAAAGCCTCAATGTGACCAAAATTGCCATTTTTACAGACTTTTTCTCCTACTCAGAAGCTTCTATTTCGACCATTTTCAGGCATTAAAATGACTCTAAACACACTTATTTTAGTTCCAAAAGTGATAATTCACATGCAATAGTCATTTACTTTTGAAAAAAAAAACATTACAATTTTACCATTACTGATCATTTTTTGAAAGTTCGACAGGTCACGGGTCATTGTTTTTCATCAGAAAATTTATTTTTTGTACTTTAGAAAAAAAGATTCAAAATGTCATTTGGATTGTGCCTCATGTTGAATAACTACTTTTTAAAGCCTCAATGTGACCAAAATTGCAATTTTTACAGACTTTTTCTCCTACTCAGAAGCTTCTATTTCGACCATTTTCAGGCATTAAAATGACTCTAAACACACTTATTTTAGTTCCAAAAGTGATACTTCACATGCAATAGTCATTTACTTTAAAAAAAAAAAGATTTAAAAATTACCATTTCTGACCATTTTGAGAAAGTTCGACAGGTCACGGGTCATCGTATTTTCACAGAAAATTGATTTTTTGGACTGTAGAAAAAAGATTCAAAATGTCATTTGGATTGTGCCTCATGTTGAATAACTACTTTTTAAAGCATCAATGTGACCAAAATTGCCATTTTTACAGACTTTTTCTCTTACTCAGAAGCTTCTATTTCGACCAATTTCAGGCATTAAAATGACTCTAAACACACTTATTTTAGTTCCAAAAGTGATAATTCACATGCAATAGTCATTTACTTTAAAAAAAAATGATTAAAAAATTACCATTTCTGACCATTTTGAGAAAGTTCGACAGATCACGGGACATAGTTTTTCATCAGAAAATTGATTTTTTGGACTGTAAAAAAAAAAAGATTCAAAATGTCATTTGGATTGTGCCTCATGTTGAATAACTACTTTTGAAAGCCTCAATGTGACCAAAATTGCCATTTTTGCAGACTTTTTCTCCTACTCAGAAGCTTCTATTTCGACCATTTTCAGGCATTAAAATGACTCTAAACACACTTATTTTAGTTCCAAAAGTGATAATTCACATGCAATAGTCATTTACTTTCGAAAAAAAAACATTACAATATTACCATTACTGATCATTTTTTGAAAGTTCGACAGGTCACGGGTCTTTGTTTTTCATCAGAAAATTTACTTTTTGGACAGTTGAAAAAAAAAATCAAAATGTAATTTGGATTGTGCCTCATGTTGAATAACTACTTTTTAAAGCCTCAATGTGACCAAAATTGCCATTTTTACAGACTTTTTCTCTTACTCAGAAGCTTCTATTTCGACCAATTTCAGGCATTAAAATGACTCTAAACACACTTATTTTAGTTCCAAAAGTGATAATTCACATGCAATAGTCATTTACATTAAAAAAAAAAATATTAAGAAATTACCATTTCTGACCATTTTGAGAAAGTTCGACAGATCACGGGACATAGTTTTTCATCAGAAAATTGATTTTTTGGACTGTAGAAAAAAAGATTCAAAATGTCATTTGGATTGTGCCTCATTTTGAATAACTACTTTTGAAAGCCTCAATGTGACCAAAATTGCCATTTTTGCAGACTTTTTCTCCTAAGCTTCTATTTCGACAATTTTCAGGCATTAAAATGACTCTAAATACACTTATTTTAGTTCCAAAAGTGATAATTCACATGCAATAGTCATTTACTTTAAAAAAAAAAAAGATTACAAAATTACCATTTCTGACCATTTTGAGAAAGTTCGACAGGTCACGGGACATAGTTTTTCATCAGAAAATTGATTTTTTGGACTATAGAAAAAAAGATTCAAAATGTCATTTGGATTGTGCCTCATGTTGAATAACTACTTTTGAAAGCCTCAATGTGACCAAAATTGCCATTTTTACAGACTTTTTCTCCTACTCAGAAGCTTCTATTTCGACCATTTTCAGTCATTAAAATGGCTCTAAACACACTTATTTTAGTTCCAAAAGTAATAATTCACATGCAATAGTCATTTCCTTTTGAAAAAAAAAACATTACAATTTTACCATTACTGATCATTTTTGGAAAGTTTGACAGGTCACGGGTCATTGTTTTTTATCAGAAAATTTATTTTTTGTACTTTAGAAAAAAAGATTCAAAATGTCATTTGGATTGTGCCTCATGTTGAATAACTACTTTTTAAAGCCTCAATGTGACCAAAATTGCAATTTTTACAGACTTTTTCTCCTACTCAGAAGCTTCTATTTCGACCATTTTCAGGCATTAAAATGACTCTAAACACACTTATTTTAGTTCCAAAAGTGATACTTCACATGCAATAGTCATTTACTTTAAAAAAAAAGATTTAAAAATTACCATTTCTGACCATTTTGAGAAAGTTCGACAGGTCACGGGTCATCGTATTTTCACAGAAAATTGATTTTTTGGACTGTAGAAAAAAGATTCAAAATGTCATTTGGATTGTGCCTCATTTTGAATAACTACTTTTGAAAGCCTCAATGTGACCAAAATTGCCATTTTTACAGACTAATTCTCCTTCTCAGAAGCTTCTATTTCGACGATTTTCAGGCATTAAAATGACTCTAAACACACCTATTTTAGTTCCAAAAGTGATAATTCACATGCAATAGTCATTTACTTAAAAAAATATAAATATTAAAACATTTAAATTTCTGACCATTTTGAGAAAGTTCGACAGGTCACGGGTCATCGTTTTTCATCAGAAAATTGATTTTTTGGACTGTAGAAAAAAAAAATCAAAATGTAATTTGGATTGTGCCTCATGTTGAATAACTACTTTTTAAAGCCTCAATGTGACCAAAATTGCCATTTTACAGACTTTTTCTCTTACTCAGAAGCTTCTATTTCGACCAATTTCAGGCATTAAAATGACTCTAAACACACTTATTTTATCCAAAAGTGATAATTCACATGCAATAGTCATTTACTTTAAAAAAAAAGATTAAAAAATTACCATTTCTGACCATTTTGAGAAAGTTCGACAGATCACGGGACATAGTTTTTCATCAGAAAATTGATTTTTTGGACTGTAGAAAAAAAGATTCAAAACGTCATTTGGATTGTGCCTCATGTTGAATAACTACTTTTGAAAGCCTCAAGACCAAAATTGCCATTTTTACAGACTTTTTCTCCTACTCAGAAGCTTCTATTTCGACCAATTTCAGGCATTAAAATGACTCTAAACACACTTATTTTAGTTCCAAAAGTGATAATTCACATGCAATAGTCATTTACTTTAAAAAACAATAAACATTAAAAAAATTACCGTTTCTGATCATTTTTTGAAAGTTCGACAGGTCACGGGTCATCGTTTTTCATCAGAAAATTGATTTTTTGGACTGTAGAAAAAAGATTCAAAATGTCATTTGGATTGTGCCTCATGTTGAATAACTACTTTTTAAAGCCTCAAGACCAAAATTGCCATTTTTACAGACTTTTTCTCCTACTCAGAAGCTTCTATTTCGACCAATTTCAGGCATTAAAATGACTCTAAACACACTTATTTTAGTTCCAAAAGTGATAATTCACATGCAATAATCATTTACTTTAAAAAAATATAAATATTAAAAAATTTAAATTTCTGACCATTTTGAGAAAGTTCGACAGGTCACGGGTCATCGTTTTTCATCAGAAAATTGATTTTTTGGACTGTAGGAAAAAAGATTCAAAATGTCATTTGGATTGTGCCTCATGTTGAATAACTACATTTTAAAGCCTCAATGTGACCAAAATTGCCATTTTTACAGACTTTTTCTCCTACTCAGAAGCTTCTATTTCGACCATTTTCAGGCCTTAAAATGACTCTAAACACACTTATTTTAGTTCCAAAAGGGATAATTCACATGCAATAGTCATTTACTTTAAAAAAAATAAAAGATAAAAAAATTACCATTTCTGACCATTTTGAGAAAGTTCGACAGGTCACGGGTCATCGTATTTCATCAGAAAATTGATTTTTTGGACTGTAGAAAAAAAGATTCAAAATGTAATTTGGATTGTGCCTCATGTTGAATAACTACTTTTTAAAGCCTCAATGTGACCAAAATTGCCATTTTTACAGACTTTTTCTCCTACTCAGAAGCTTCTATTTCGACCAATTTCAGGCATTGAAATGACTCTAAACACACTTATTTTAGTTCCAAAAGTGATAATTCACATGCAATAGTCATTTACTTTAAAAAAAATATAAATATTAAAAAATTTAAATTTCTGACCATTTTGAGAAAGTTCGACAGGTCACGGGTCATCGTTTTTCATCAGAAAATTGATTTTTTGGACTGTAGAAAAAAAGATTCAAAATGTAATTTGGATTGTGGCTCATGTTGAATAACTACTTTTTAAAGCCTCAATGTGACCAAAATCGCCATTTTTACAGACTTTTTCTCTTACTCATGAACTTCTATTTCGACCAATTTCAGGCATTAAAATGACTCTAAACACACTTATTTTAGTTCCAAAAGTGATAATTCACATGCAATAGTCATTTACTTTAAAAAAAATAAAAGATAAAAAAATTACCATTTCTGACCATTTTGAGAAAGTTCGACAGGTCACGGGTCATCGTATTTCATCAGAAAATTGATTTTTTGGACTGTAGAAAAAAAGATTCAAAATGTCATTTGGATTGTGCCTCATGTTGAATAACTACTTTTGAAAGCCTCAATGTGACCAAAATTGCCATTTTTACATACTTTTTCTCCCACTCAGAAGCTTCTATTTCGACCATTTTCAGGCATTAAAATGACTCTAAACACACTTATTTTAGTTCCAAAAGTGATAATTCACATGCAATAGTCATTTACTTTAAAAAACAATAAACATTAAAAAATTACCATTTCTGACTATCTGCAGAAAGTTCAACAGGTCACGGCTCATCGTTTTTCATCAGAAAATTGATTTTTTGGACTGTAGAAAAATTGATTCAAAATGTCATTTGGATTGGGCCTCATACAGAGTAACTACTTTTTAAAGCCTCAATGTGACCAAAATTGCCATTTTTACAGACTTTTTCTCCTACTCAGAAGCTTCTATTTCGACCATTTTCAGGCATTAAAATGACTCTAAACACACTTATTTTAGTTCCAAAAGTGATAATTCACATGCAATAGTCATTTACTTTAAAAAATATAAATATTAAAAAATTTAAATTTCTGACCATTTTGAGAAAGTTCGACAGGTCACGGGTCATCATTTTTCATCAGAAAATTGATTTTTTTAGACTGTAGAAAAAAAGATTCAAAAATGTAATTTGGATTGTGCCTCATGTTGAACAACTACTTTTTAAAGCCTCAATGTGACCAAAATTGCCATTTTTACAGACTTTTTCTCTTACTCAGAAGCTTCTATTTCGACCAATTTCAGGCATTAAAATGACTCTAAACACACTTATTTTAGTTCCAAAAGGGATAATTCACATGCAATAGTCATTTACAGTCAAAAAATTAAACATTAAAAAATTACCATTTCTGACCATCTGCAGAAAGTTCAACATATCACGGGTCATCGTTTTTCATCAGAAAATTGATTTTTTGGACTGTAGAAAAATTGATTCAAAATGTCATTTGGATTATGCCTCATGTTGAATAACTACATTTTCAAACCTCATTGTGACCAGAATTGCCATTTTTACAGACTTTTTCTCCTACTCAGAAGCTTCTATTTCAACCATTTTCAGGCATTACAATGACTCTAAACACACTTATTTTAGTTCCAAAAGTGATAATTCACATGCAATAGTCATTTACTTTAAAAAAAAAAAAAAAAGATAAAAAAATTACCATTTCCGACCATTTTGAGAAAGTTCGACAGGTCACGGGTCATCGTATTTCATCAGAAAATTGATTTTTTGGACTGTAGAAAAAAAAGATTCAAAATGTCATTTGGATTGTGCCTCATGTTGAATAACTACTTTTTAAAGCCTCAATGTGACCAAAATTGCCATTTTTACAGACTTTTTCTCCTACTCAGAAGCTTCTATTTCGACCATTTTCAGGCATTAAAATGACTCTAAACACACTTATTTTAGTTCCAAAAGTGATAATTCACATGCAATAGTCATTTACTTTAAAAAAAATATAAATATTAAAAAATTTAAATTTCTGACCATTTTGAGAAAGTTCGACAGGTCACGGGTCATCGTTTTTCAGCAGAAAATTGATTTTTTGGACTGTAGAAAAAAAGATTCAAAATGTCATTTGGATTGTGCCTCATGTTGAATAACTACTTTTTAAAGCCTCAATGTGACCAAAAGTGCCATTTTTACAGACTTTTTCTCTTACTCAGAAGCTTTTTTTTCGACCAATTTCAGGCATTAAAATGACTCTAAACACACTTATTTCAGTTCCAAAAGTGATCATTCACATGCAATAGTCATTTACTTTAAAAAAAATAAACATTAAAAAATTACCATTTCTGATCATTTTTTGAAAGATCGACAGGTCACGGGTCATCGTTTTTCATCAGAAAATTGATTTTTTGGACTGTAGATTAAAAGATTCAAAATGTCATTTGGATTTTGCCTCATGTTGAATAACTACTTTTGAAAGCCTCAATGTGACCAAAATTGCCATTTCTACATACTTTTTCTCCCACTCAGAACTTCTATTTCGACTATTTTCAGGCATTAAAATGACTCTAAACACACTTATTTTAGTTCCAAAAGTGATAATTCACATGCAATAGTCATTTACTTTAAAAAACAATAAACATTAAAAAATTACCATTTCTGATCATTTTTTGAAAGTTCGACAGGTCACGGGTCATCGTTTTTCATCAGAAAATTTATTTTTTGGACTGTAGAAAAAAGATTCAAAATGTCATTTGGATTGTGCCTCATGTTGAATAACTACTTTTGAAAGCCTCAATGTGACCAAAATTGCCATTTTTACATACTTTTTCTCCTACTGAGAAGCTTCTATTTCGACCATTTTCAGGCATTAAAATTACTCTAAACACATTTATTTTAGTTCCAAAAGTGATAATTCACATGCAATAGTCATTTACTTAAAAAAATATAAACATTAAAAAATTACTATTTCTGATCATTTTTTGAAAGTTCGACAGGTCACGGGTCATGTTTTTTCATCAGAAAATTGATTTTTTGGACTTTAGAAAAAAAGATTCAAAATGTCATTTGGATTGTGCCTCATGTTGAATAACTACTTTTGAAAGCCTCAATGTGACCAAAATTGCCATTTTTACAGACTTTTTCTCATACTCAGAAGCTTCTATTTGGACCAATTTCAGGCATTAAAATGACTCTAAACACACTTATTTTAGTTCCACAAGGGATAATTCACATGCAACAGACATTTACAGTAAAAAAATTAAACATTAAAAAATTACCATTTCTGACCATCTGCAGAAAGTTCAACAGGTCACGGGTCATCGTTTTTCATCAGAAAATTGATTTTTTGGACTGTAGAAAAATTGATTCAAAATGTCATTTGGATTGGGCCTCATGTTGAATAACTACATTTTCAAGCCTCATTGTGACCAGAATTGCCATTTTTACAGACTTTTTCTCCTACTCAGAAACTTCTATTTCAACCATTTTCAGGCATTAAAACGACTCTAAACACACTTATTTTAGTTCCAAAAGTGATAATTCACATGCAATAGTCATTTACTTTCGAAAAAAAACATTACAATATTACCATTACTGATCATTTTTTGAAAGTTCGACAGGTCACGGGTGTTTGTTTTTCATCAGAAAATTTATTTTTTGGACTTTAGAAAAAAAGATTCAAAATGTCATTTGGATTGTGCCTCATGTTGAATAACTACTTTTTAAAGCCTCAATGTGACCAAAATTGCAATTTTTACAGACTTTTTCTCCTACTCAGAAGCTTCTATTTCGACCATTTTCAGGCATTAAAATGACTCTAAACACACTTATTTTAGTTCCAAAAGTGATACTTCACATGCAATAGTCATTTACTTTAAAAAAAAAAAGATTTAAAAATTACCATTTCTGACCATTTTGAGAAAGTTCGACAGGTCACGGGTCATCGTATTTTCACAGAAAATTGATTTTTTGGACTGTAGAAAAAAGATTCAAAATGTCATTTGGATTGTGCCTCATTTTGAATAACTACTTTTGAAAGCCTCAATGTGACTAAAATTGCCATTTTTACAGACTATTTTTCCTTCTCAGAAGCTTCTATTTCGACCATTTTCAGGCATTAAAATGACTCTAAACACACCTATTTTAGTTCCAAAAGTGATAATTCACATGCAATATTCATTTACTTAAAAAAATATAAGTATTAAAACATTTAAATTTCTGACCATTTTGAGAAAGTTCGACAGGTCACGGGTCATCGTTTTTCATCAGAAAATTGATTTTTTGGACTGTAGAAAAAAAAATCAAAATGTAATTTGGATTGTGCCTCATGTTGAATAACTACTTTTTAAAGCCTCAATGTGACCAAAATTGCCATTTTTACAGACTTTTTCTCTTACTCAGAAGCTTCTATTTCGACCAATTTCAGGCATTAAAATGACTCTAAACACACTTATTTTAGTTCCAAAAGTGATAATTCACATGCAATAGTCATTTACTTTAAAAAAAAAAGATTAAAAAATTACCATTTCTGACCATTTTGAGAAAGTTCGACAGATCACGGGACATAGTTTTTCATCAGAAAATTGATTTTTTGGACTGTAGAAAAAAAGATTCAAAATGTCATTTGGATTGTGCCTCATGTTGAATAACTACTTTTGAAAGCCTCAATGTGACCAAAATTGCCATTTTTGCAGACTTTTTCTTCTACTCAGAAGCTTCTATTTCGACCATTTTCAGGCATTAAAATGACTCTAAACACACTTATTTTAGTTCCAAAAGTGATAATTCACATGCAATAGTCATTTACTTTAAAAAAAAAAAAAGATTAAAAAATTACCTTTTCTGACCATTTTGAGAAAGTTTGACAGATCACGGGACATAGTTTTTCATCAGAAAATTGATTTTTTGGACTGTAGAAAAAAAGATTCAAAATGTCATTTGGATTGTGCCTCATGTTGAATAACTACTTTTGAAAGCCTCAATGTGACCAAAATTGCCATTTTTACAGACTTTTTCTCCTAAGCTTCTATTTCGACAATTTTCAGGCATTAAAATGACTCTAAATACACTTATTTTAGTTCCAAAAGTAATAATTCACATGCAATAGTCATTTACTTTAAAAAAAAAAAAATATATTACAAAATTACCCTTTCTGACCATTTTGAGAAAGTTCGACAGGTCACGGGACATAGTTTTTCATCAGAAAATTGATTTTTTTGGACTATAGAAAAAAAGATTCAAAATGTCATTTGGATTGTGCCTCATGTTGAATAACTACTTTTGAAAACCTCAATGTGACCAAAATTGCCATTTTTACAGACTTTTCTCCTACTCAGAAGCTTCTATTTCGACCATTTTCAGGCATTAAAATGACTCTAAACACACTTATTTTAGTTCCAAAAGTGATACTTCACATGCAATAGTCATTTACTTTAAAAAAAAAAAAAAGATAAAAAATTACCATTTCTGACCATTTTGAGAAAGTTCGACAGGTCACGGGTCATCGTATTTTCACAGAAAATTGATTTTTTGGACTGTAGAAAAAAGATTTAAAATGTCATTTGGATTGTGCCTCATTTTGAATAACTACTTTTGAAAGCCTCAATGTGACCAAAATTGCCATTTTTACAGACTATTTCTCCTTCTCAGAAGCTTCTATTTCGACCATTTTCAGGCATTAAAATGACTCTAAACACACCTATTTTAGTTCCAAAAGTGATAATTCACATGCAATAGTCATTTACTTAAAAAAATATAAGCATTAAAAAATTACCATTTCTGATCATTTTTTGAAAGTTCGACAGGTCACGGGTCATCTTTTTTCATCAGAAAATTGATTTTTTGGACTTTAGAAAAAAAGATTCAAAATGTCATTTGGATTGTGCCTCATGTTGAATAACTACTTTTGAAAGCCTCAATGTGACCAAAATTGCCATTTTTACAGACTTTTTCTCTTACTCAGAAGCTTCTATTTGGACCAATTTCAGGCATTAAAATGACTCTAAACACCCTTATTTTAGTTCCACAAGGGATAATTCACATGCAACAGACATTTACAGTAAAAAAACTTAAACATTAAAAAATTACCATTTCTGACCATCTGCAGAAAGTTCAACAGGTCACGGGTCATCGTTTTTCATAAGAAAATTGATTTTTTGGACTGTAGAAAAATTGATTCAAAATGTCATTTGGATTGGGCCTCATGTTGAATAACTACATTTTCAAGCCTCATTGTGACCAGAATTGCCATTTTTACAGACTTTTTCTCCTACTCAGAAACTTCTATTTCAACCATTTTCAGGCATTAAAACGACTCTAAACACACTTATTTTAGTTCCAAAAGTGATAATTCACATGCAATAGTCATTTACTTTCGAAAAAAAAACATTACAATATTACCATTACTGATCATTTTTTGAAAGTTCGACAGGTCACGGGTCTTTGTTTTTCATCAGAAAATTTATTTTTTGGACTTTAGAAAAAAAGATTCAAAATGTCATTTGGATTGTGCCTCATGTTGAATAACTACTTTTTAAAGCCTCAATGTGACCAAAATTGCAATTTTTACAGACTTTTTCTCCTACTCAGAAGCTTCTATTTCGACCATTTTCAGGCATTAAAATGACTCTAAACACACTTATTTTAGTTCCAAAAGTGATACTTCACATGCAATAGTCATTTACTTTAAAAAAAAAAAGATTTAAAAATTACCATTTCTGACCATTTTGAGAAAGTTCGACAGGTCACGGGTCATCGTTTTTCATCAGAAAATTGATTTTTTGGACTGTAGAAAAAAAAATCAAAATGTAATTTGGATTGTGCCTCATGTTGAATAACTACTTTTTAAAGCCTCAATGTGACCAAAATTGCCATTTTTACAGACTTTTTCTCTTACTCAGAAGCTTCTATTTCGACCAATTTCAGGCATTAAAATGACTCTAAACACACTTATTTTAGTTCCAAAAGGGATAATTCACATGCAATAGTCATTTACAGTCAAAAAATTAAACATTAAAAAATTACCATTTCTGACCATCTGCAGAAAGTTCAACATATCACGGGTCATCGTTTTTCATCAGAAAATTGATTTTTTGGACTGTAGAAAAATTGATTCAAAATGTCATTTGGATTATGCCTCATGTTGAATAACTACATTTTCAAACCTCATTGTGACCAGAATTGCCATTTTTACAGACTTTTTCTCCTACTCAGAAGCTTCTATTTCAACCATTTTCAGGCATTACAATGACTCTAAACACACTTATTTTAGTTCCAAAAGTGATAATTCACATGCAATAGTCATTTACTTTAAAAAAAAAAAAAAAAAAAAAAAAAATTACCATTTCCGACCATTTTGAGAAAGTTCGACAGGTCACGGGTCATCGTATTTCATCAGAAAATTGATTTTTTGGACTGTAGAAAAAAAAGATTCAAAATGTCATTTGGATTGTGCCTCATGTTGAATAACTACTTTTTAAAGCCTCAATGTGACCAAAATTGCCATTTTTACAGACTTTTTCTCCTACTCAGAAGCTTCTATTTCGACCATTTTCAGGCATTAAAATGACTCTAAACACACTTATTTTAGTTCCAAAAGTGATAATTCACATGCAATAGTCATTTACTTTAAAAAAAATATAAATATTAAAAAATTTAAATTTCTGACCATTTTGAGAAAGTTCGACAGGTCACGGGTCATCGTTTTTCAGCAGAAAATTGATTTTTTGGACTGTAGAAAAAAAGATTCAAAATGTCATTTGGATTGTGCCTCATGTTGAATAACTACTTTTTAAAGCCTCAATGTGACCAAAAGTGCCATTTTTACAGACTTTTTCTCTTACTCAGAAGCTTTTTTTTCGACCAATTTCAAGCATTAAAATGACTCTAAACACACTTATTTCAGTTCCAAAAGTGATCATTCACATGCAATAGTCATTTACTTTAAAAAAAATAAACATTAAAAAATTACCATTTCTGATCATTTTTTGAAAGTTCGACAAGTCACGGGTCATCGTTTTTCATCAGAAAATTGATTTTTTGGACTGTAGATTAAAAGATTCAAAATGTCATTTGGATTTTGCCTCATGTTGAATAACTACTTTTGAAAGCCTCAATGTGACCAAAATTGCCATTTCTACATACTTTTTCTCCCACTCAGAACTTCTATTTCGACCATTTTCAGGCATTAAAATGACTCTAAACACACTTATTTTAGTTCCAAAAGTGATAATTCACATGCAATAGTCATTTACTTTAAAAAGCAATAAACATTAAAAAATTACCATTTCTGATCATTTTTTGAAAGTTCGACAGGTCACGGGTCATCGTTTTTCATCAGAAAATTGATTTTTTGGACTGTAGATTAAAAGATTCAAAATGTCATTTGGATTTTGCCTCATGTTGAATAACTACTTTTGAAAGCCTCAATGTGACCAAAATTGCCATTTCTACATACTTTTTCTCCCACTCAGAACTTCTATTTCGACCATTTTCAGGCATTAAAATGACTCTAAACACACTTATTTTAGTTCCAAAAGTGATAATTCACATGCAATAGTCATTTACTTTAAAAAGCAATAAACATTAAAAAATTACCATTTCTGATCATTTTTTGAAAGTTCGACAGGTCACGGGTCATCGTTTTTCATCAGAAAATTGATTTTTTGGACTGTAGATTAAAAGATTCAAAATGTCATTTGGATTTTGCCTCATGTTGAATAACTACTTTTGAAAGCCTCAATGTGACCAAAATTGCCATTTCTACATACTTTTTCTCCCACTCAGAACTTCTATTTCGACCATTTTCAGGCATTAAAATGACTCTAAACACACTTATTTTAGTTCCAAAAGTGATAATTCACATGCAATAGTCATTTACTTTAAAAAACAATAAACATTAAAAAATTACCATTTCTGATCATTTTTTGAAAGTTCGACAGGTCACGGGTCATCGTTTTTCATCAGAAAATTTATTTTTTGGACTTTAGAAAAAAAGATTCAAAATGTCATTTGGATTGTGCCTCATGTTGAATAACTACTTTTGAAAGCCTCAATGTGACCAAAATTGCCATTTTTACATACTTTTTCTCCTACTGAGAAGCTTCTATTTCGACCATTTTCAGGCATTAAAATTACTCTAAACACATTTATTTTAGTTCCAAAAGTGATAATTCACATGCAATAGTCATTTACTTAAAAAAATATAAACATTAAAAAATTACTATTTCTGATCATTTTTTGAAAGTTCGACAGGTCACGGGTCATGTTTTTTCATCAGAAAATTGATTTTTTGGACTTTAGAAAAAAAGATTCAAAATGTCATTTGGATTGTGCCTCATGTTGAATAACTACTTTTGAAAGCCTCAATGTGACCAAAATTGCCATTTTTACAGACTTTTTCTCATACTCAGAAGCTTCTATTTGGACCAATTTCAGGCATTAAAATGACTCTAAACACACTTATTTTAGTTCCACAAGGGATAATTCACATGCAACAGACATTTACAGTAAAAAAATTAAACATTAAAAAATTACCATTTCTGACCATCTGCAGAAAGTTCAACAGGTCACGGGTCATCGTTTTTCATCAGAAAATTGATTTTTTGGACTGTAGAAAAATTGATTCAAAATGTCATTTGGATTGGGCCTCATGTTGAATAACTACATTTTCAAGCCTCATTGTGACCAGAATTGCCATTTTTACAGACTTTTTCTCCTACTCAGAAACTTCTATTTCAACCATTTTCAGGCATTAAAACGACTCTAAACACACTTATTTTAGTTCCAAAAGTGATAATTCACATGCAATAGTCATTTACTTTCTAAAAAAAACATTACAATATTACCATTACTGATCATTTTTTGAAAGTTCGACAGGTCACGGGTGTTTGTTTTTCATCAGAAAATTTATTTTTTGGACTTTAGAAAAAAAGATTCAAAATGTCATTTGGATTGTGCCTCATGTTGAATAACTACTTTTTAAAGCCTCAATGTGACCAAAATTGCAATTTTTACAGACTTTTTCTCCTACTCAGAAGCTTCTATTTCGACCATTTTCAGGCATTAAAATGACTCTAAACACACTTATTTTAGTTCCAAAAGTGATACTTCACATGCAATAGTCATTTACTTTAAAAAAAAAAAGATTTAAAAATTACCATTTCTGACCATTTTGAGAAAGTTCGACAGGTCACGGGTCATCGTATTTTCACAGAAAATTGATTTTTTGGACTGTAGAAAAAAGATTCAAAATGTCATTTGGATTGTGCCTCATTTAGAATAACTACTTTTGAAAGCCTCAATGTGACTAAAATTGCCATTTTTACAGACTATTTCTCCTTCTCAGAAGCTTCTATTTCGACCATTTTCAGGCATTAAAATGACTCTAAACACACCTATTTTAGTTCCAAAAGTGATAATTCACATGCAATATTCATTTACTTAAAAAAATATAAATATTAAAACATTTAAATTTCTGACCATTTTGAGAAAGTTCGACAGGTCACGGGTCATCGTTTTTCATCAGAAAATTGATTTTTTGGACTGTAGAAAAAAAAAATCAAAATGTAATTTGGATTGTGCCTCATGTTGAATAACTACTTTTTAAAGCCTCAATGTGACCAAAATTGCCATTTTTACAGACTTTTTCTCTTACTCAGAAGCTTCTATTTCGACCAATTTCAGGCATTAAAATGACTCTAAACACACTTATTTTAGTTCCAAAAGTGATAATTCACATGCAATAGTCATTTACTTTAAAAAAAAAAGATTAAAAAATTACCATTTCTGACCATTTTGAGAAAGTTCGACAGATCACGGGACATAGTTTTTCATCAGAAAATTGATTTTTTGGACTGTAGAAAAAAAGATTCAAAATGTCATTTGGATTGTGCCTCATGTTGAATAACTACTTTTGAAAGCCTCAATGTGACCAAAATTGCCATTTTTGCAGACTTTTTCTCCTACTCAGAAGCTTCTATTTCGACCATTTTCAGGCATTAAAATGACTCTGAACACACTTATTTTAGTTCCAAAAGTGATAATTCACATGCAATAGTCATTTACTTTAAAAAAAAAAAAAAATATTACAAAATTACCCTTTCTGACCATTTTGAGAAAGTTCGACAGGTCACGGGACATAGTTTTTCATCAGAAAATTGATTTTTTTGGACTATAGAAAAAAAGATTCAAAATGTCATTTGGATTGTGCCTCATGTTGAATAACTACTTTTGAAAGCCTCAATGTGACCAAAATTGCCATTTTTACAGACTTTTCTGCTACTCAGAAGCTTCTATTTCGACCATTTTCAGGCATTAAAATGACTCTAAACACACTTATTTTTTGTTCCAAAAGTGATACTTCACATGCAATAGTCATTTACTTTAAAAAAAAAAAAAAGATTTAAAAATTACCATTTCTGACCATTTTGAGAAAGTTCGACAGGTCACGGGTCATCGTATTTTCACAGAAAATTGATTTTTTGGACTGTAGAAAAAAGATTTAAAATGTCATTTGGATTGTGCCTCATTTTGAATAACTACTTTTGAAAGCCTCAATGTGACCAAAATTGCCATTTTTACAGACTATTTCTCCTTCTCAGAAGCTTCTATTTCGACCATTTTCAGGCATTAAAATGACTCTAAACACACCTATTTTAGTTCCAAAAGTGATAATTCACATGCAATAGTCATTTACTTAAAAAAATATAAACATTAAAAAATTACCATTTCTGATCATTTTTTGAAAGTTCGACAGGTCACGGGTCATCTTTTTTCATCAGAAAATTGATTTTTTGGACTTTAGAAAAAAAGATTCAAAATGTCATTTGGATTGTGCCTCATGTTGAATAACTACTTTTGAAAGCCTCAATGTGACCAAAATTGCCATTTTTACAGACTTTTTCTCTTACTCAGAAGCTTCTATTTGGACCAATTTCAGGCATTAAAATGACTCTAAACACACTTATTTTAGTTCCAAAAGTGATAATTCACATGCAATAGTCATTTACTTTCGAAAAAAAAACATTACAATATTACCATTACTGATCATTTTTTGAAAGTTCGACAGGTCACGGGTCTTTGTTTTTCATCAGAAAATTTATTTTTTGGACTTTAGAAAAAAAGATTCAAAATGTCATTTGGATTGTGCCTCATGTTGAATAACTACTTTTTAAAGCCTCAATGTGACCAAAATTGCAATTTTTACAGACTTTTTCTCCTACACAGAAGCTTCTATTTCGACCATTTTCAGGCATTAAAATGACTCTAAACACACTTAATTTAGTTCCAAAAGTGATACTTCACATGCAATAGTCATTTACTTTAAAAAAAAAAAGATTTAAAAATTACCATTTCTGACCATTTTGAGAAAGTTCGACAGGTCACGGGTCATCGTTTTTCATCAGAAAATTGATTTTTTGGACTGTAGAAAAAAAAAATCAAAATGTAATTTGGATTGTGCCTCATGTTGAATAACTACTTTTTAAAGACTCAATGTGACCAAAATTGCCATTTTTACAGACTTTTTCTCTTACTCAGAAGCTTCTATTTCGACCAATTTCAGGCATTAAAATGACTCTAAACACACTTATTTTAGTTCCAAAAGTGATAATTCACATGCAATAGTCATTTACTTTAAAAAAAAAAAAGATTAAAAAATTACCATTTCTGACCATTTTGAGAAAGTTCGACAGTTCACGGGACATAGTTTTTCATCAGAAAATTGATTTTTTGGACTGTAGAAAAAAAGATTCAAAATGTCATTTGGGTTGTGCCTCATGTTGAATAACTACTTTTGAAAGCCTCAATGTGACCAAAATTGCCATTTTTGCAGACTTTTTCTCCTACTCAGAAGCTTCTATTTCGACCATTTTCAGGCATTAAAATGACTCTAAACACACTTATTTTAGTTCCAAAAGTGATAATTCACATGCAATAGTCATTTACTTTAAAAACAAAAAAAGATTAAAAAATTACCATTTCTGACCATTTTGAGAAAGTTTGACAGATCACGGGACATAGTTTTTCATCAGAAAATTGATTTTTTGGACTGTAGAAAAAAAGATTCAAAATGTCATTTGGATTGTGCCTCATGTTGAATAACTACTTTTGAAAGCCTCAATGTGACCAAAATTGCCATTTTTACATACTTTTTCTCCTAAGCTATTTCGACAATTTTCAGGCATTAAAATGACTCTAAATACACTTATTTTAGTTCCAAAAGTGATAATTCACATGCAATAGTCATTTACTTTAAAAAAAAAAAAAGATTACAAAATTACCCTTTCTGACCATTTTGAGAAAGTTCGACAGGTCACAGGACATAGTTTTTCATCAGAAAATTGATTTTTTGGACTATAGAAAAAAAGATTCAAAATGTCATTTGGATTGTGCCTAATGTTGAATAACTACTTTTGAAAGCCTCAATGTGACCAAAATTGCCATTTTTACAGACTTTTTCTCCTACTCAGAAGCTTCTATTTCGACCATTTTCAGGCATTAAAATGACTCTAAACACACTTATTTTAGTTCCAAAAGTGATAATTCACATGCAATAGTCATTTACTTTTGAAAAAAAAAACATTACAATTTTACCATTACTGATCATTTTTTGAAAGTTCGACAGGTCACGGGTCATTGTTTTTCATCAGAAAATTTATTTTTTGTACTTTAGAAATAAAGATTCAAAATGTCATTTGGATTGTGCCTCATGTTGAATAACTACTTTTTAAAGCCTCAATGTGACCAAAATTGCAATTTTTACAGACTTTTTCTCCTACTCAGAAGCTTCTATTTCGACCATTTTCAGGCATTAAAATGACTCTAAACACACTTATTTTAGTTCCAAAAGTGATACTTCACATGCAATAGTCATTTACTTTAAAAAAAAGATTTAAAAATTACCATTTCTGACCATTTTGAGAAAGTTCGACAGGTCACGGGTCATCGTATTTTCACAGAAAATTGATTTTTTGGACTGTAGAAAAAAGATTCAAAATGTCATTTGGATTGTGCCTCATTTTGAATAACTACTTTTGAAAGCCTCAATGTGACCAAAATTGCCATTTTTATAGACTATTTCTCCTTCTCAGAAGCTTCTATTTCGACCATTTTCAGGCATTAAAATGACTCTAAACACACCTATTTTAGTTCCAAAAGTGATAATTCACATGCAATAGTCATTTACTTAAAAAAATATAAATATTAAAACATTTAAATTTCTGACCATTTTGAGAAAGTTCGACAGGTCACGGGTCATCGTTTTTCATCAGAAAATTGATTTTTTGGACTGTAGAAAAAAAAAATCAAAATGTAATTTGGATTGTGCCTCATGTTGAATAACTACTTTTTAAAGCCTCAATGTGACCAAAATTGCCATTTTTACAGACTTTTTCTCTTACTCAGAAGCTTCTATTTCGACCAATTTCAGGCATTAAAATGACTCTAAACACACTTATTTTAGTTCCAAAAGTGATAATTCACATGCAATAGTCATTTACTTTAAAAAAAAAAGATTAAAAAATGACCATTTCTGACCATTTTGAGAAAGTTCGACAGATCACGGGACATAGTTTTTCATCAGAAAATTGATTTTTTGGACTGTAGAAAAAAAGATTCAAAATGTCATTTGGATTGTGCCTCATGTTGAATAACTACTTTTGAAAGCCTCAATGTGACCAAAATTGCCATTTTTGCAGACTTTTTCTCCTAAGCTTCTATTTCGACAATTTTCAGGCATTAAAATTACTCTAAATACACTTATTTTAGTTCCAAAAGTGATAATTCACATGCAATAGTCATTTACTTAAAAAAAAATAAAAAGATTACAAAATTACCATTTCTGACCATTTTGAGAAAGTTCGACAGGTCACGGGACATAGTTTTTCATCAGAAAATTGATTTTTTGGACTATAGAAAAAAAGATTCAAAATGTCATTTGGATTGTGCCTCATGTTGAATAACTACTTTTTAAAGCCTCAATGTGACCAAAATTGCAATTTTTACAGACTTTTTCTCCTACTCAGAAGCTTCTATTTTGACCATTTTCAGGCATTAAAATGACTCTAAACACACTTATTTTAGTTCCAAAAGTGATACTTCACATGCAATAGTCATTTACTTTAAAAAAAAAAAGATTTAAAAATTACCATTTCTGACCATTTTGAGAAAGTTCGACAGGTCATGGGTCATCGTATTTTCACAGAAAATTGATTTTTTGGACTGTAGAAAAAAGATTCAAAATGTCATTTGGATTGTGCCTCATGTTGAATAACTACTTTTTAAAGCATCAATGTGACCAAAATTGCCATTTTTACAGACTTTTTCTCTTACTCAGAAGCTTCTATTTCGACCAATTTCAGGCATTAAAATGACTCTAAACACACTTATTTTAGTTCCAAAAGTGATAATTCACATGCAATAGTCATTTACTTTAAAAAAAAATGATTAAAAAATTACCATTTCTGACCATTTTGAGAAAGTTCGACAGATCACGGGACATAGTTTTTCATCAGAAAATTGATTTTTTGGACTGTAAAAAAAAAAAGATTCAAAATGTCATTTGGATTGTGCCTCATGTTGAATAACTACTTTTGAAAGCCTCAATGTGACCAAAATTGCCATTTTTGCAGACTTTTTCTCCTACTCAGAAGCTTCTATTTCGACCATTTTCAGGCATTAAAATGACTCTAAACACACTTATTTTAGCTCCAAAAGTGATAATTCACATGCAATAGTCATTTACTTTCGAAAAAAAAACATTACAATATTACCATTACTGATCATTTTTTGAAAGTTCGACAGGTCACGGGTCTTTGTTTTTCATCAGAAAATTTATTTTTTGGACTGTAGAAAAAAAAAATCAAAATGTAATTTGGATTGTGCCTCATGTTGAATAACTACTTTTTAAAGCCTCAATGTGACCAAAATTGCCATTTTTACAGACTTTTTCTCTTACTCAGAAGCTTCTATTTCGACCAATTTCAGGCATTAAAATGACTCTAAACACTCTTATTTTAGTTCCAAAAGTGATAATTCACATGCAATAGTCATTTACTTTAAAAAAAAAAAATATTAAGAAATTACCATTTCTGACCATTTTGATAAAGTTCGACAGATCACGGGACATAGTTTTTCATCAGAAAATTGATTTTTTGGACTGTAGAAAAAAAGATTCAAAATGTCATTTGGATTGTGCCTCATTTTGAATAACTACTTTTGAAAGCCTCAATGTGACCAAAATTGCCATTTTTGCAGACTTTTTCTCATTAGCTTCTATTTCGACAATTTTCAGGCATTAAAATGACTCTAAATACACTTATTTTAGTTCCAAAAGTGATAATTCACATGCAATAGTCATTTACTTTAAAAAAAAAAAAGATTACAAAATTACCATTTCTGACCATTTTGAGAAAGTTCGACAGGTCACGGGACATAGTTTTTCATCAGAAAATTGATTTTTTGGACTATAGAAAAAAAGATTCAAAATGTCATTTGGATTGTGCCTCATGTTGAATAACTACTTTTTAAAGCCTCAAGGTGACCAAAATTGCCATTTTTACAGACTTTTTCTCCTACTCAGAAGCTTCTATTTCGACCATTTTCAGGCATTAAAATGACTCTAAACACACTTATTTTAGTTCCAAAAGTGATACTTCACATGCAATAGTCATTTACTTTAAAAAAAAAGATTTAAAAATTACCATTTCTGACCATTTTGAGAAAGTTCGACAGGTCACGGGTCATCGTATTTTCACAGAAAATTGATTTTTTGGACTGTAGAAAAAAGATTCAAAATGTCATTTGGATTGTGCCTCATTTTGAATAACTACTTTTGAAAGCCTCAATGTGACCAAAATTGCCATTTTTACAGACTAATTCTCCTTCTCAGAAGCTTCTATTTCGACGATTTTCAGGCATTAAAATGACTCTAAACACACCTATTTTAGTTCCAAAAGTGATAATTCACATGCAATAGTCATTTACTTAAAAAAATATAAATATTAAAACATTTAAATTTCTGACCATTTTGAGAAAGTTCGACAGGTCACGGGTCATCGTTTTTCATCAGAAAATTGATTTTTTGGACTGTAGAAAAAAAAAATCAAAATGTAATTTGGATTGTGCCTCATGTTGAATAACTACTTTTTAAAGCCTCAATGTGACCAAAATTGCCATTTTTACAGACTTTTTCTCTTACTCAGAAGCTTCTATTTCGACCAATTTCAGGCATTAAAATGACTCTAAACACACTTATTTTATCCAAAAGTGATAATTCACATGCAATAGTCATTTACTTTAAAAAAAAAGATTAAAAAATTACCATTTCTGACCATTTTGAGAAAGTTCGACAGGTCACGGGTCATCGTTTTTCATCAGAAAATTAATTTTTTGGACTGCAGAAAAAAAGATTCAAAATGTCATTTGGATTGTGCCTCATGTTGAATAACTACTTTTTAAAGCCTCAATGTGACCAAAATTGCCATTTTTACAGACTTTTTCTCCTACTCAGAAGCTTCTATTTCGACGATTTTCAGGCATTAAAATGTCTCTAAACACACTTATTTTATTTCCAAAAGGGATAATTCACATGCAATAGTCATTTACATTCAAAAAATTAAACATTAAAAAATTACCATTTCTGACCATCTGCAGAAAGTTCAACAGGACACGGGTCATCGTTTTTCATCAGAAAATTGATTTTTTGGACTGTAGAAAAATTGATTCAAAATGTCATTTGGATTATGCCTCATGTTGAATAACTACATTTTCAAACCTCATTGTGACCAGAATTGCCATTTTTACAGACTTTTTCTCCTACTCAGAAGCTTCTATTTCAACCATTTTCAGGCATTACAATGACTCTAAACACACTTATTTTAGTTCCAAAAGTGATAATTCACATGCAATAGTCATTTACTTTAAAAAAAAATAAACATTAAAAAATTACCATTTCTGATCATTTTTTGAAAGTTCGACAGGTCACGGGTCATCGTTTTTCATCAGAAAATTGATTTTTTGGACTGTAGAAAAAAATATTCAACATGTAATTTGGATTGTGCCTCATGTTGAATAACTACTTTTTAAAGCCTCAATGTACCAAAAGTGCCATTTTTACAGACTTTTTCTCTTACTCAGAAGCTTTTTTTTTGACCAATTTCAGGCATTAAAATGACTCTAAACACACCTATTTCAGTTCCAAAAGTGATAATTCACATGCAATAGTCATTTACTTTAAAAAAAATAAACATAAAAAAATTACCATTTCTGATCATTTTTTGAAAGTTCGACAGGTCACGGGTCATCGTTTTTCATCAGAAAATTGATTTTTTGGACTGTAGATTAAAAGATTCAAAATGTCATTTGGATTTTGCCTCATGTTGAATAACTACTTTTGAAAGCCTCAATGTGACCAAAATTGCCATTTCTACATACTTTTTCTCCCACTCAGAACTTCTATTTCGACCATTTTCAGGCATTAAAATGACTCTAAACACACTTATTTTAGTTCTTAAAAGTGATAATTCAAATGCAATAGTCATTTACTTTAAAAAACAATAAACATTAAAAAAATTACCGTTTCTGATCATTTTTTGAAAGTTCGACAGGTCACGGGTCATCGTTTTTCATCAGAAAATTGATTTTTTGGACTGTAGAAAAAAGATTCAAAATGTCATTTGGATTGTGCCTCATGTTGAATAACTACTTTTTAAAGCCTCAATGTGACCAAAATTGCCATTTTTACAGACCTTTTCTCCTACTCAGAAGCTTCTATTTCGACGATTTTCAGGCATTAAAATGACTCTAAACACACTTATTTTATTTCCAAAAGGGATAATTCACATGCAATAGTCATTTACATTAAAAAAATTAAACATTAAAAAATTACCATTTCTGATCATTTTGAGAAAGTTCGACAGGTCACGGGTCATCGTTTTTCATCAGAAAATTGATTTTTTGGACTGTAGGAGAAAAGATTCAAAATGTAATTTGGATTGTGCCTCATGTTGAATAACTACTTTTTAAAGCCTCAATGTGACCAAAATTGCCATTTTTACAGACTTTTTCTCCTACTCAGAAGCTTCTATTTCGACCATTTTCAGGCATTAAAATGACTCTAAACACACTTATTTTATTTCCAAAAGGGATAATTCACATGCAATAGTCATTTACATTCAAAAAATTAAACATTAAAAAATTACCATTTCTGACCATCTGCAGAAAGTTCAACAGGTCACGGGTCATCGTTTTTCATCAGAAAATTGATTTTTTGGACTGTAGAAAAATTGATTCAAAATGTCATTTGGATTGGGCCTCATGTTGAATAACTACTTTTTAAAGCCTCAATGTGACCAAAATTGCCATTTTTACAGACTTTTTCTCCTACTCAGAAGCTTCTATTTCGACCATTTTCAGGCATTAAAATGACTCTAAACACACTTATTTTAGTTCCAAAAGTGATAATTCACATGCAATAGTCATTTACTTTAAAAAATATAAATATTAAAAAATTTAAATTTCTGACCATTTTGAGAAAGTTCGACAGGTCACGGGTCATCATTTTTCATCAGAAAATTGATTTTTTTAGACTGTAGAAAAAAAGATTCAAAATGTAGTTTGGATTGTGCCTCATGTTGAACAACTACTTTTTAAAGCCTCAATGTGACCAAAATTGCCATTTTTACAGACTTTTTCTCTTACTCAGAAGCTTCTATTTCGACCAATTTCAGGCATTAAAATGACTCTAAACACACTTATTTTAGTTCCAAAAGGGATAATTCACATGCAATAGTCATTTACAGTCAAAAAATTAAACATTAAAAAATTACCATTTCTGACCATCTGCTGAAAGTTCAACAGATCACGGGTCATCGTTTTTCTTCAGAAAATTGTTTTTTTGGACTGTAGAAAAATTGATTCAAAATGTCATTTGGATTATGCCTCATGTTGAATAACTACATTTTCAAACCTCATTGTGACCAGAATTGCCAGTTTTTACAGACTTTTTCTCCTACTCAGAAGCTTCTATTTCAACAATTTTCAGGCATTACAATGACTCTAAACACACTTATTTTAGTTCCAAAAGTGATAATTCACATGCAATAGTCATTTACTTTAAAAAAAATAAACATTAAAAAATTACCATTTCTGATCATTTTTTGAAAGTTCGACAGGTCACGGGTCAACGTTTTTCATCAGAAAATTGATTTTTTGGACTGTAGATTAAAAGATTCAAAATGTCATTTGGATTTTGCCTCATGTTGAATAACTACTTTTGAAAGCCTCAATGTGACCAAAATTGCCATTTCTACATACTTTTTCTCCCACTCAGAACTTCTATTTCGACCATTTTCAGGCATTAAAATGACTCTAAACACACTTATTTTAGTTCCAAAAGTGATAATTCACATGCAATAGTCATTTACTTTAAAAAACAATAAACATTAAAAAATTACCATTTCTGATCATTTTTTGAAAGTTCGACAGATCACGGGTCATCGTTTTTCATCAGAAAATTTATTTTTTGGACTGTAGAAAAAAGATTTAAAATGTCATTTGGATTGTGCCTCATGTTGAATAACTACTTTTGAAAGCCTCAATGTGACCAAAATTGCCATTTTTACAGACTTTTTCTCCTACTCAGAAGCTTCTATTTCGACCATTTTCAGGCATTAAAATGACTCTAAACACACTTATTTTAGTTCCAAAAGTGATAATTCACATGCAATAGTCATTTACTTTAAAAAACAATAAACATTAAAAAAATTACCGTTTCTGATCATTTTTTGAAAGTTCGACAGGTCACGGGTCATCGTTTTTCATCAGAAAATTGATTTTTTGGACTGTAGAAAAAAGATTCAAAATGTCATTTGGATTGTGCCTCATGTTGAATAACTACTTTTTAAAGCCTCAAGACCAAAATTGCCATTTTTACAGACTTTTTCTCCTACTCAGAAGCTTCTATTTCGACCAATTTCAGGCATTAAAATGACTCTAAACACACTTATTTTAGTTCCAAAAGTGATAATTCACATGCAATAATCATTAACTTTAAAAAAATATAAATATTAAAAAATTTAAATTTCTGACCATTTTGAGAAAGTTCGACAGGTCACGGGTCATCGTTTTTCATCAGAAAATTGATTTTTTGGACTGTAGGAAAAAAGATTCAAAATGTCATTTGGATTGTGCCTCATGTTGAATAACTACATTTTAAAGCCTCAATGTGACCAAAATTGCCATTTTTACAGACTTTTTCTCCTACTCAGAAGCTTCTATTTCGACCATTTTCAGGCATTAAAATGACTCTAAACACACTTATTTTAGTTCCAAAAGGGATAATCCACATGCAATAGTCATTTACTTTAAAAAAAAAAGATTAAAAAATTACCATTTCTTACCATATTGAGAAAGTTCGACAGGTCATCGTATTTCATCAGAAAATTGATTTTTTGGACTGTAGAAAAAAAGATTCAAAATGTCATTTGGATTGTGCCTCATGTTGCATAACTAATTTTGAAAGCCTCAATGTGAACAAAATTGCCATTTTTACATACTTTTTCTCTTACTGAGAAGCTTCTATTTCGACCACTTTCAGGCATTAAAATTACTCTAAACACACTTATTTTAGTTCCAAAAGTGATAATTCACATGCAATAGTCATTTACTTTAAAAAAACCTAAACAATAAAAAATAACCATTTCTGATCATTTTTTGAAAGTTCGACAGGTCACGGGTCAACGTTTTTCATCAGAAAAATGATTTTTTTGGACTGTAGAAAAAAAGATTCAAAATGTCATTTGGATTGTGCCTCATGTTGAATAGCTACTTTTTAAAGCCTCAATGTGACCAAAATTGCCATTTTTACAGACTTTTTCTCCTACTCAGAAGCTTCTATTTTGACCATTTTCAGGCATTAAAATGACTCTAAACACACTTATTTTAGTTCCAAAAGAGATAATTCACAAGCAATAGTTATTTACTTTAAAAAAAATAAACATTAAAAAACTTACCATTTCTGATCATTTTTTGAAAGTTTCACAGGTCACGGGTCCTCGTTTTTTATCAGAAAATTGATTTTTTGGACTATAGAAGAAAAGAATCAAAATGTCATTTGAATTGTGCCTCATGTTGAATAACTACATTTGAAAGCCTCAATGTGACCAAAATTGCCATTTTTACAGACTTTTTCTCCTACTCAGAAGCTTCTATTTCGACCATTTTCAGGCATTAAAATGACTCTAAACACACTTCTTTCAGTTCCAAAAGTGATAATTCACATGAAATTGTCATTTACTTTAAAAAATATAAATATTACATTTTTTTAATTTCTGACCATTTTGAGAAAGTTCGACAGGTCACGGGTCATCGTTTTTCATCAGAAAATTGATTTTTTGGGACTGTAGAAGAATTGATTACAAAATGTCATTTGGATTGTGCCTCATGTTGAATAACTACATTTTCAAGCCTCATTGTGACCAGAATTTGCATTTTTACAGACTTTTTCTCCTACTCAGAAGCTAGTATTTCAACCATTTTCAGGCATTACAATGACTCTAAACACACTTATTTTAGTTCCAAAAGTGATAATTCACATGCAATAGTCATTTACTTTAAAAAAAATAAACATTAAAAAATTACCATTTCTGATCATTTTTTGAAAGTTCGACAGGTCACGAGTCAGTGTTTTTCATCAGAAAATAAATTTTTTGGACTGTAGAAAAAAAGATTCAAAATGCCATTTGGATTGTGCCTCATGTTGAATAACTACTTTTTAAAGCCTCAATGTGACTAAAATTGCCATTTTTACAGACTTTTTCTCCGACTCAGAAGCTTCTATTTCGACCATTTTCAGGTATTAAAATGACTCTAAACACACTTATTTTAGTTTCAAAAGTGATAATTCACTTGCATTAGTCATTTACTTTAAAAAAAAGAAAAAGATTAAAAAATTACCATTTCTTACCATTTTGAGAAAGTTCGACAGGTCACGGGTCATCGTATTTCATTAGAAAATTGATTTTTTGGACTGTAGAAAAAAAGATTTAAAATGTCATTTGGATTGTGCCTCATGTTGAATAACTACTTTTTAAAGCCTCAATGTGACCAAAATTGCCATTTTTACATAATTTGTCTCCTACTCAGAAGCTTCTATTTCGACCATTTTCAGGCATTAAAATGACTTTAAACACACTTATTTTAGTTCCAAAAGTGATAATTCACATGCAATAGTCATTTACTTTAAAAAATATATATATTAAAAAATTTAAATTTCTGACCATTTTGAGAAAGTTTGACAGGTCACGGGTCATTGTTTTTCATCAGAAAATTGATTTTTGGGACTGTAGAAAAAAAGATTCAAAATGTCATTTGGATTGTGCCTCATGTTGAATAACTACTTTTTAAAGCCTCAATGTGACCAAAATTGCCATTTTTACAGACTTTTTCTCCTACTCAGAAGCTTCTATTTCGACCAATTTCAGGCATTAAAATGACTCTAAACACACTTATTTTAGTTCCAAAAGTGATAATTCACATGCAATAGTCATTTACTTTAAAAAAAATATAAATGTTAAAAAATTTAAATTTCTGACCATTTTGAGAAAGTTCGACAGGTCACGGGTCATCGTTTTTCATCAGAAAATTGATTTTTTGGACTGTAGAAAAAAAGATTCAAAATGTAATTTGGATTGTGCCTCATGTTGAATAACTACTTTTTAAAGCCTCAATGTGACCAAAATTGCTATTTTTACAGACTTTTTCTCTTACTCAGGAGCTTCTATTTCGACCAATTTCAGGCATTAAAATGACTCTAAACACACTTATTTTAGTTCCAAAAGTGATAATTCACATGCAATAGTCATTTACTTTAAAAAAAATAAAAGATAAAAAAATTACCATTTCTGACCATTTTGAGAAAGTTCGACAGGTCACGGGTCATCGTATTTCATCAGAAAATTGATTTTTTGGACTTTAGAAAAAAAGATTCAAAATGTCATTTGGATTGTGCCTCATGTTGAATAACTACTTTTGAAAGCCTCAATGTGACCAAAATTGCCATTTTTACATACTTTTTCTCCCACTCTGAAGCTTCTATTTCGACCATTTTCAGGCATTAAAATTACTCTAAACACACTTATTTTAGTTCCAAAAGTGATAATTCACATGCAATAGTCATTTACTTTAAAAAACAATAAACATTAAAAAATTACCATTTCTGATCAGTTTTTGAGAGTTCGAATAGGTCACGGGTCATCGTTTTTCATAAGAAAATTAATTTTTTGGACTGTAGAAAAAAAGATTCAAAATGTCATTTGGATTGTGCCTCATGTTGAATAACTACTTTTTAAAGCCTCAATGTGAATAAAATTGCCATTTTTACAGACTTTTCTCCTACTCAGATGCTTCTATTTAGACCATTTCAGGCATTAAAATGACTCTAAACACGCTTATTTTAGTTCCAAAAGTGATAATTCACATGCAATAGTCATTTACTTTAAAAAAAAGAAAAAGATTAAAAAATTACCATTTCTTACCATTTTGAGAAAGTTCGACAGGTCACGGGTCATCGTATTTCATCAGAAAATTGATTTTTTGGACTGTAGAAAAAAAGATTCAAAATGTCATTTGGATTGTGCCTCATGTTGAATAACTACTTTTTAAAGCCTCAATGTGACCAAAATTGCCATTTTTACAGACTTTTTCTCCTACTCAGAAGCTTCTATTTCGACGATTTTCAGGCATTAAAATGACTCTAAACACACTTATTTTATTTCCAAAAGGGATCATTCACATGCAATAGTCATTTACATTCAAAAAATTAAACATTAAAAAATTACCATTTCTGACCATCTGCAGAAAGTTCAACAGGTCACGGCTCATCGTTTTTCATCAGAAAATTGATTTTTTGGACTGTAGAAAAATTGATTCAAAATGTCATTGGGATTGGGCCTCATGTTGAATAACTACTTTTTAAAGCCTCAATGTGACCAAAATTGCCATTTTTACAGACTTTTTCTCCTACTCAGAAGCTTCTATTTCGACCATTTTCAGGCATTAAAATGACTCTAAACACACTTATTTTAGTTCCAAAAGTGATAATTCACATGCAATAGTCATTTACTTTAAAAAATATAAATATTAAAAAATTTAAATTTCTGACCATTTTGAGAAAGTTCGACAGGTCACGGGTCATCATTTTTCATCAGAAAATTGATTTTTTTAGACTGTAGAAAAAAAGATTCAAAATGTAATTTGGATTGTGCCTCATGTTGAACAACTACTTTTTAAAGCCTCAATGTGACCAAAATTGCCATTTTTACAGACTTTTTCTCTTACTCAGAAGCTTCTATTTCGACCAATTTCAGGCATTAAAATGACTCTAAACACACTTATTTTAGTTCCAAAAGGGATAATTCACATGCAATAGTCATTTACAGTCAAAAAATTAAACATTAAAAAATTACCATTTCTGACCATCTGTAGAAAGTTCAACATATCACGGGTCATCGTTTTTCATCAGAAAATTGATTTTTTGGACTGTAGAAAAATTGATTCAAAATGTCATTTGGATTATGCCTCATGTTGAATACCTACATTTTCAAACCTCATTGTGACCAGAATTGCCATTTTTACAGACTTTTTCTCCTACTCAGAAGCTTCTATTTCAACCATTTTCAGGCATTACAATGACTCTAAACACACTTATTTTAGTTCCAAAAGTGATAATTCACATGCAATAGTCATTTACTTTAAAAAAAAAAAAAAAAGATAAAAAAATTACCATTTCTGACCATCTGTAGAAAGTTCAACATATCACGGGTCATCGTATTTCATCAGAAAATTGATTTTTTGGACTGTAGAAAAAAAAGATTCAAAATGTCATTTGGATTGTGCCTCATGTTGAATAACTACTTTTTAAAGCCTCAATGTGACCAAAATTGCCATTTTTACAGACTTTTTCTCCTACTCAGAAGCTTCTATTTCGACCATTTTCAGGCATTAAAATGACTCTAAACACACTTATTTTAGTTCCAAAAGTGATAATTCACATGCAATAGTCATTTACTTTAAAAAATATATAAATATTAAAAAATTTAAATTTCTGACCATTTTGAGAAAGTTCGACAGGTCACGGGTCATCGTTTTTCAGCAGAAAATTGATTTTTTGGACTGTAGAAAAAAAGATTCAAAATGTCATTTGGATTGTGCCTCATGTAGAATAACTACTTTTTAAAATCCTCAATGTGACCAAAAGTGCCATTTTTACAGACTTTTTCTCTTACTCAGAAGCTTTTTTTTCGACCAATTTCAGGCATTAAAATGACTCTAAACACACTTATTTCAGTTCCAAAAGTGATCATTCACATGCAATAGTCATTTACTTTAAAAAAAATAAACATTAAAAAATTACCATTTCTGATCATTTTTTGAAAGTTCGACAGGTCACGGGTCATCGTTTTTCATCAGAAAATTGATTTTTTGGACTGTAGATTAAAAGATTCAAAATGTCATTTGGATTTTGCCTCATGTTGAATAACTACTTTTGAAAGCCTCAATGTGACCAAAATTGCCATTTCTACATACTTTTTCTCCCACTCAGAACTTCTATTTCGACCATTTTCAGGCATTAAAATGACTCTAAACACACTTATTTTAGTTCCAAAAGTGATAATTCACATGCAATAGTCATTTACTTTAAAAAACAATAAACATTAAAAAATTACCATTTCTGATCATTTTTTGAAAGTTCGACAGGTCACGGGTCATCGTTTTTCATCAGAAAATTTATTTTTTGGACTGTAGAAAAAAGATTCAAAATGTCATTTGGATTGTGCCTCATGTTGAATAACTACTTTTGAAAGCCTCAACGTGACCAAAATTGCCATTTTTACATACTTTTTCTCCTACTGAGAAGCTTCTATTTCGACCATTTTCAGGCATTAAAATTACTCTAAACACATTTATTTTAGTTCCAAAAGTGATAATTCACATGCAATAGTCATTTACTTAAAAAAATATAAACATTAAAAAATTACTATTTCTGATCATTTTTTGAAAGTTCGACAGGTCACGGGTCATGTTTTTTCATCAGAAAATTGATTTTTTGGACTTTAGAAAAAAAGATTCAAAATGTCATTTGGATTGTGCCTCATGTTGAATAACTACTTTTGAAAGCCTCAATGTGACCAAAATTGCCATTTTTACAGACTTTTTCTCATACTCAGAAGCTTCTATTTGGACCAATTTCAGGCATTAAAATGACTCTAAACACACTTATTTTAGTTCCACAAGGGATAATTCACATGCAACAGACATTTACAGTAAAAAAATTAAACATTAAAAAATTCCCATTTCTGACCATCTGCAGAAAGTTCAACAGGTCACGGGTCATCGTTTTTCATCAGAAAATTGATTTTTTGGACTGTAGAAAAATTGATTCAAAATGTCATTTGGATTGGGCCTCATGTTGAATAACTACATTTTCAAGCCTCATTGTGACCAGAATTGCCATTTTTACAGACTTTTTCTCCTACTCAGAAACTTCTATTTCAACCATTTTCAGGCATTAAAACGACTCTAAACACACTTATTTTAGTTCCAAAAGTGATAATTCACATGCAATAGTCATTTACTTTCGAAAAAAAACATTACAATATTACCATTACTGATCATTTTTTGAAAGTTCGACACGTCACGGGTCTTTGTTTTTCATCAGAAAATTTATTTTTTGGACTTTAGAAAAAAAGATTCAAAATGTCATTTGGATTGTGCCTCATGTTGAATAACTACTTTTTAAAGCCTCAATGTGACCAAAATTGCAATTTTTACAGACTTTTTCTCCTACTCAGAAGCTTCTATTTCGACCATTTTCAGGCATTAAAATGACTCTAAACACACTTATTTTAGTTCCAAAAGTGATACTTCACATGCAATAGTCATTTACTTTAAAAAAAAAAAGATTTAAAAATTACCATTTCTGACCATTTTGAGAAAGTTCGACAGGTCACGGGTCATCGTATTTTCACAGAAAATTGATTTTTTGGACTGTAGAAAAAAGATTCAAAATGTCATTTGGATTGTGCCTCATTTTGAATAACTACTTTTGAAAGCTTCAATGTGACTAAAATTGCCATTTTTACAGACTATTTCTCCTTCTCAGAAGCTTCTATTTCGACCATTTTCAGGCATTAAAATGACTCTAAACACACCTATTTTAGTTCCAAAAGTGATAATTCACATGCAATATTCATTTACTTAAAAAAATATAAATATTAAAACATTTAAATTTCTGACCATTTTGAGAAAGTTCGACAGGTCACGGGTCATCGTTTTTCATCAGAAAATTGATTTTTTGGACTGTAGAAAAAAAAAATCAAAATGTAATTTGGATTGTGCCTCATGTTGAATAACTACTTTTTAAAGCCTCAATGTGACCAAAATTGCCATTTTTACAGACTTTTTCTCTTACTCAGAAGCTTCTATTTCGACCAATTTCAGGCATTAAAATGACTCTAAACACACTTATTTTAGTTCCAAAAGTGATAATTCACATGCAATAGTCATTTACTTTAAAAAAAAAAGATTAAAAAATTACCATTTCTGACCATTTTGAGAAAGTTCGACAGATCACGGGACATAGTTTTTCATCAGAAAATTGATTTTTTGGACTGTAGAAAAAAAGATTCAAAATGTCATTTGGATTGTGCCTCATGTTGAATAACTACTTTTGAAAGCCTCAATGTGACCAAAATTGCCATTTTTGTAGACTTTTTCTCCTACTCAGAAGCTTCTATTTCGACCATTTTCAGGCATTAAAATGACTCTAAACACACTTATTTTAGTTCCAAAAGTGATAATTCACATGCAATAGTCATTTACTTTAAAAAAAAAAAAGATTAAAAAATTACCTTTTCTGACCATTTTGAGAAAGTTTGACAGATCACGGGACATAGTTTTTCATCAGAAAATTGATTTTTTGGACTGTAGAAAAAAAGATTCAAAATGTCATTTGGATTGTGCCTCATGTTGAATAACTACTTTTGAAAGCCTCAATGTGACCAAAATTGCCATTTTTACAGACTTTTTCTCCTAAGCTTCTATTTCGACAATTTTCAGGCATTAAAATGACTCTAAATACACTTATTTTAGTTCCAAAAGTGATAATTCACATGCAATAGTCATTTACTTTAAAAAAAAGATTTAAAAATTACCATTTCTGACCATTTTGAGAAAGTTCGACAGGTCACGGGTCATCGTATTTTCACAGAAAATTGATTTTTTGGACTGTAGAAAAAAGATTCAAAATGTCATTTGGATTGTGCCTCATTTTGAATAACTACTTTTGAAAGCCTCAATGTGACCAAAATTGCCATTTTTACAGACTATTTCTCCTTCTCAGAAGCTTCTATTTCGACCATTTTCAGGCATTAAAATGACTCTAAACACACCTATTTTAGTTCGAAAAGTGATAATTCACATGCAATAGTCATTTACTTAAAAAAATATAAACATTAAAAAATTACCATTTCTGATCATTTTTTGAAAGTTCGACAGGTCACGGGTCATCTTTTTTCATCAGAAAATTGATTTTTTGGACTTTAGAAAAAAAGATTCAAAATGTCATTTGGATTGTGCCTCATGTTGAATAACTACTTTTGAAAGCCTCAATGTGACCAAAATTGCCATTTTTACAGACTTTTTCTCTTACTCAGAAGCTTCTATTTGGACCAGTTTCAGGCATTAAAATGACTCTAAACACACTTATTTTAGTTCCACAAGGGATAATTCACATGCAACAGACATTTACAGTAAAAAAATTAAACATTAAAAAATTACCATTTCTGACCATCTGCAGAAAGTTCAACAGGTCACGGGTCATCGTTTTTCATCAGAAAATTGATTTTTTGGACTGTAGAAAAATTGATTAAAATGTCATTTGGATTGGGCCTCATGTTGAATAACTACATTTTCAAGCCTCAATGTGACCAAAATTGCCATTTTTACAGACTTTTTCTCCTACTCAGAAGCTTCTATTTCGAACATTTTCAGGCATTAAAATGACTCTAAACACACTTATTTTAGTTCCAAAAGTGATACTTCACATGCAATAGTCATTTACTTTAAAAAAAAAAAGATTTAAAAATTACCATTTCTGACCATTTTGAGAAAGTTCGACAGGTCACGGGTCATCGTATTTTCACAGAAAATTGATTTTTTGGACTGTAGAAAAAAGATTCAAAATGTCATTTGGATTGTGCCTCATTTTGAATAACTACTTTTGAAAGCCTCAATGTGACCAAAATTGCAATTTTTACAGACTATTTCTCCTTCTCAGAAGCTTCTATTTCGACCATTTTCAGGCATTAAAATGACTCTAAACACACCTATTTTAGTTCCAAAAGTGATAATTCACATGCAATAGTCATTTACTTAAAAAAATATAAATATTAAAACATTTAAATTTCTGACCATTTTGAGAAAGTTCGACAGGTCACGGGTCATCGTTTTTCATCAGAAAATTGATTTTTTGGACTGTAGAAAAAAAAAATCAAAATGTAATTTGGATTGTGCCTCATGTTGAATAACTACTTTTTAAAGCCTCAATGTGACCAAAATTGCCATTTTTACAGACTTTTTCTCTTACTCAGAAGCTTCTATTTCGACCAATTTCAGGCATTAAAATGACTCTAAACACACTTATTTTAGTTCCAAAAGTGATAATTCACATGCAATAGTCATTTACTTTAAAAAAAAAAGATTAAAAAATTACCATTTCTGACCATTTTGAGAAAGTTCGACAGATCACGGGACATAGTTTTTCATCAGAAAATTGATTTTTTGGACTGTAGAAAAAAAGATTCAAAATGTCATTTGGATTGTGCCTCATGTTGAATAACTACTTTTGAAAGCCTCAATGTGACCAAAATTGCCATTTTTGCAGACTTTTTCTCCTAAGCTTCTATTTCGACAATTTTCAGGCATTAAAATTACTCTAAATACACTTATTTTAGTTCCAAAAGTGATAATTCACATGCAATAGTCATTTACTTAAAAAAAAATAAAAAGATTACAAAATTACCATTTCTGACCATTTTGAGAAAGTTCGACAGGTCACGGGACATAGTTTTTCATCAGAAAATTGATTTTTTGGACTATAGAAAAAAAGATTCAAAATGTCATTTGGATTTTGCCTCATGTTGAATAACTACTTTTTAAAGCCTCAATGTGACCAAAATTGCAATTTTTACAGACTTTTTCTCCTACTCAGAAGCTTCTATTTCGACCATTTTCAGGCATTAAAATGACTCTAAACACACTTATTTTAGTTCCAAAAGTGATACTTCACATGCAATAGTCCTTTACTTTAAAAAAAAAAAGATTTAAAAATTACCATTTCAGACCATTTTGAGAAAGTTCTAAAGGTCACGGGTCATCGTATTTTCACAGAAAATTGATTTTTTGGACTGTAGAAAAAAGATTCAAAATGTCATTTGGATTGTGCCTCATGTTGAATAACTACTTTTTAAAGCCTCAATGTGACCAAAATTGCCATTTTTACAGACTTTTTCTCTTACTCAGAAGCTTCTATTTCGACCAATTTCAGGCATTAAAATGACTCTAAACACACTTATTTTAGTTCCAAAAGTGATAATTCACATGCAATAGTCATTTACTTAAAAAAAAAAAGATTAAAAAATTACCATTTCTGACCATTTTGAGAAAGTTCGACAGATCACGGGACATAGTTTTTCATCAGAAAATTGATTTTTTGGACTGTAAAAAAAAAAAGATTCAAAATGTCATTTGGATTGTGCCTCATGTTGAATAACTACTTTTGAAAGCCTCAATGTGATCAAAATTGCCATTTTTGCAGACTTTTTCTCCTACTCAGAAGCTTCTATTTCGACCATTTTCAGGCATTAAAATGACTCTAAACACACTTATTTTAGTTCCAAAAGTGATAATTCACATGCAATAGTCATTTACTTTCGAAAAAAAAACATTACAATATTACCATTACTGATCATTTTTTGAAAGTTCGACAGGTCACGGGTCTTTGTTTTTCATCAGAAAATTTATTTTTTGGACTTTAGAAAAAAAGATTCAAAATGTCATTTGGATTGTGCCTCATGTTGAATAACTACTTTTTAAAGCCTCAATGTGACCAAAATTGCAATTTTTACAGACTTTTTCTCCTACTCAGAAGCTTCTATTTCGACCATTTTCAGGCATTAAAATGACTCTAAACACACTTATTTCAGTTCCAAAAGTGATACTTCACATGCAATAGTCATTTACTTTAAAAAAAAAAAACATTTAAAAATTACCATTTCTGACCATTTTGAGAAAGTTCGACAGGTCACGGGTCATCGTATTTTCACAGAAAATTGATTTTTTGGACTGTAGAAAAAAGATTCAAAATGTCATTTGGATTGTGCCTCATTTTGAATAACTACTTTTGAAAGCCTCAATGTGACCAAAATTGCCATTTTTACAGACTATTTCTCCTTCTCAGAAGCTTCTATTTCGACCATTTTCAGGCATTAAAATGACTCTAAACACACCTATTTTAGTTCCGAAAGTGATAATTCACATGCAATAGTCATTTACTTAAAAAAATATAAATATTAAAACATTTAAATTTCTGACCATTTTGAGAAAGTTCGACAGGTCACGGGTCATCGTTTTTCATCAGAAAATTGATTTTTTGGACTGTAGAAAAAAAAAATCAAAATGTAATTTGGATTGTGCCTCATGTTGAATAACTACTTTTTAAAGCCTCAATGTGACCAAAATTGCCATTTTTACAGACTTTTTCTCTTACTCAGAAGCTTCTATTTCGACCAATTTCAGGCATTAAAATGACTCTAAACACACTTATTTTAGTTCCAAAAGTGATAATTCACATGCAATAGTCATTTACTTTAAAAAAAAAAAATATTAAGAAATTACCATTTCTGACCATTTTGAGAAAGTTCGACAGATCACGGGACATAGTTTTTCATCGGAAAATTGATTTTTTGGACTGTAGAAAAAAAGATTCAAAATGTCATTTGGATTGTGCCTCATGTTGAATAACTACTTTTGAAAGCCTCAATGTGACCAAAATTGCCATTTTTGCAGACTTTTTCTCCTAAGCTTCTATTTCGACAATTTTCAGGCATTAAAATGACTCTAAATACACTTATTTTAGTTCCAAAAGTGATAATTCACATGCAATAGTCATTTACTTTAAAAAAAAAAAGATTACAAAATTACCATTTCTGACCATTTTGAGAAAGTTCGACAGGTCACGGGACATAGTTTTTCATCAGAAAATTGATTTTTTGGACTATAGAAAAAAAGATTCAAAATGTCATTTGGATTGTGCCTCATGTTGAATAACTACTTTTGAAAGCCTCAATGTGACCAAAATTGCCATTTTTACAGACTTTTTCTCCTACTCAGAAGCTTCCATTTCGACCATTTTCAGTCATTAAAATGGCTCTAAACACACTTATTTTAGTTCCAAAAGTAATAATTCACATGCAATAGTCATTTACTTTTGAAAAAAAAAACATTACAATTTTACCATTACTGATCATTTTTTGAAAGTTTGACAGGTCACGGGTCATTGTTTTTTATCAGAAAATTTATTTTTTGTACTTTAGAAAAAAAGATTCAAAATGTCATTTGGATTGTGCCTCATGTTGAATAACTACTTTTTAAAGCCTCAATGTGACCAAAATTGCAATTTTTACAGACTTTTTCTCCTACTCAGAAGCTTCTATTTCGACCATTTTCAGGCATTAAAATGACTCTAAACACACTTATTTTAGTTCCAAAAGTGATACTTCACATGCAATAGTCATTTACTTTAAAAAAAAAGATTTAAAAATTACCATTTCTGACCATTTTGAGAAAGTTCGACAGGTCACGGGTCATCGTATTTTCACAGAAAATTGATTTTTTGGACTGTAGAAAAAAGATTCAAAATGTCATTTGGATTGTGCCTCATTTTGAATAACTACTTTTGAAAGCCTCAATGTGACCAAAATTGCCATTTTTACAGACTAATTCTCCTTCTCAGAAGCTTCTATTTTGACGATTTTCAGGCATTAAAATGACTCTAAACACACCTATTTTAGTTCCAAAAGTGATAATTCACATGCAATAGTCATTTACTTAAAAAAATATAAATATTAAAACATTTAAATTTCTGACCATTTTGAGAAAGTTCGACAGGTCACGGGTCATCGTTTTTCATCAGAAAATTGATTTTTTGGACTGTAGAAAAAAAAAATCAAAATGTAATTTGGATTGTGCCTCATGTTGAATAACTACTTTTTAAAGCCTCAATGTGACCAAAATTGCCATTTTTACAGACTTTTTCTCTTACTCAGAAGCTTCTATTTCGACCAATTTCAGGCATTAAAATGACTCTAAACACACTTATTTTATCCAAAAGTGATAATTCACATGCAATAGTCATTTACTTTAAAAAAAAAGATTTAAAAATTACCATTTCTGACCATTTTGAGAAAGTTCGACAGATCACGGGACATAGTTTTTCATCAGAAAATTGATTTTTTGGACTGTAGAAAAAAAGATTCAAAACGTCATTTGGATTGTGCCTCATGTTGAATAACTACTTTTGAAAGCCTCAATGTGACCAAAATTGCCATTTTTGCAGACTTTTTCTCCTACTCAGAAGCTTCTATTTCGACCATTTTCAGGCATTAAAATGACTCTAAACACACTTATTTTAGTTCCAAAAGTGATAATTCACATGCAATAGTCATTTACTTTAAAAAAAAAAAAGATTAAAAAATTACCATTTCTGACCATTTTGAGAAAGTTTGACAGATCACGGGACATAGTTTTTCATCAGAAAATTGATTTTTTGGACTGTAGAAAAAAAGATTCAAAATGTCATTTGGATTGTGCCTCATGTTGAATAACTACTTTTGAAAGCCTCAATGTGACCAAAATTGCCATTTTTACATACTTTTTCTCCTAAGCTTCTATTTCGACAATTTTCAGGCATTAAAATGACTCTAAATACACTTATTTTAGTTCCAAAAGTGATAATTCACATGCAATAGTCATTTACTTTAAAAAAAAAAAAAGATTACAAAATTACCATTTCTGACCATTTTGAGAAAGTTCGACAGGTCACGGGTCATCTTTTTTCATCAGAAAATTGATTTTTTGGACTTTAGAAAAAAAGATTCAAAATGTCATTTGGATTGTGCCTCATGTTGAATAACTACTTTTGAAAGCCTCAATGTGACCAAAATTGCCATTTTTACAGACTTTTTCTCCTACTCAGAAACTTCTATTTCAACCATTTTCAGGCATTAAAACGACTCTAAACACACTTATTTTAGTTCCAAAAGTGATAATTCACATGCAATAGTCATTTACTTTCGAAAAAAAAACATTACAATATTACCATTACTGATCATTTTTTGAAAGTTCGACAGGTAACGGGTCTTTGTTTTTCATCAGAAAATTTATTTTTTGGACTTTAGAAAAAAAGATTCAAAATGTCATTTGGATTGTGCCTCATGTTGAATAACTACTTTTTAAAGCCTCAATGTGACCAAAATTGCAATTTTTACAGACTTTTTCTCCTACTCAGAAGCTTCTATTTCGACCATTTTCAGGCATTAAAATGACTCTAAACACACTTATTTTAGTTCCAAAAGTGATACTTCACATGCAATAGTCATTTACTTAAAAAACAAAAAAGATTTACAAATTACCATTTCTGACCATTTTGAGAAAGTTCGACAGGTCACGGGTCATCATATTTTCACAGAAAATTGATTTTTTGGACTGTAGAAAAAAGATTCAAAATGTCATTTGGATTGTGCCTCATTTTGAATAACTACTTTTGAAAGTCTCAATGTGACCAAAATTGCCATTTTTACAGACTATTTCTCCTTCTCAGAAGCTTCTATTTCGACCATTTTCAGGCATTAAAATGACTCTAAACACACCTATTTTAGTTCCAAAAGTGATAATTCACATGCAATAGTCATTTACTTAAAAAAATATAAATATTAAAACATTTAAATTTCTGACCATTTTGAGAAAGTTCGACAGGTCACGGGTCATCGTTTTTCATCAGAAAATTGATTGTTTGGACTGTAGAAAAAAAAAATCAAAATGTAATTTGGATTGTGCCTCATGTTGAATAACTACTTTTGAAAGCCTCAATGTGACCAAAATTGCCATTTTTACATACTTTTTCTCCTAAGCTTCAATTTCGACAATTTTCAGGCATTAAAATGACTCTAAACACACTTATTTTAGTTCCAAAAGTGATAATTCACATGCAATAGTCATTTACTTTAAAAAAAAAAAGATTAAAAAATTACCATTTCTGACCATTTTGAGAAAGTTCAACAGATCACGGGACATCGTTTTTCATCAGAAAATTGATTTTTTGGACTGTAGAAAAAAAGATTCAAAATGTCATTTGGATTGTGCCTCATGTTGAATAACTACTTTTGAAAGCCTCAATGTGACCAAAATTGCCATTTTTGCAGACTTTTTCTCCTACTCAGAAACTTCTATTTCGACCATTTTCAGGCATTAAAATGACTCTAAACACACTTATTTTAGTTCCAAAAGTGATAATTCACATGCAATAGTCATTTACTTTAAAAAAAAAAAAGATTAAAAAATTACCATTTCTGACCATTTTGAGAAAGTTCGACAGATCATGGGACATAGTTTTTCATCAGAAAATTGATTTTTTGGACTGTAGAAAAAAAGATTCAAAATGTCATTTGGATTGTGCCTCATGTTGAATAACTACTTTTGAAAGCCTCAATGTGACCAAAATTGCCATTTTTACATACTTTTTCTCCTTAGCTTCTATTTCGACAATTTTCAGGCATTAAAATGACTCTAAATACACTTATTTTAGTTCCAAAAGTGATAATTCACATGCAATAGTCATTTACTTTAAAAAAAAAAAAGATTACAAAATTACCATTTCTGACCATTTTGAGAAAGTTCGACAGGTCACGGGACATAGTTTTTCATCAGAAAATTGATTTTTTGGACTATAGAAAAAAAGATTCAAAATGTCATTTGGATTGTGCCTCATGTTGAATAACTACTTTTGAAAGCCTCAATGTGACCAAAATTGCCATTTTTACAGACTTTTTCTCCTACTCAGAAGCTTCTATTTCGACCATTTTCAGGCATTAAAATGACTCTAAACACACTTATTTTAGTTCCAAAAGTGATAATTCACATGCAATAGTCATTTACTTTTGAAAAAAAAAACATTACAATTTTACCATTACTGATCATTTTTGGAAAGTTCGACAGGTCACGGGTCATTGTTTTTCATCAGAAAATTTATTTTTTGTACTTTAGAAAAAAAGATTCAAAATGTCATTTG